>NW_012148618.1:14798497-14814470 GCF_000956105.1 Propithecus coquereli | reverse complement strand
AATAAAAACTTTAAAAACTTAATGAAAGGAAAAATGGAAAAGGAATACATCACATCTACCTGCACACACACACACACACACACACACACACACACGGTCACAGAGTGTCTTCGAGCTCACTATCTCTTGAGATTGTCACATGTTTTGATGATCTCATTGCCCTTACTGGACTCTCCTTGTCAGATTTATTCAATATAGATTCATTCAATGTCATTTCAAGACATTTCCTAAACCTAACCCTGTTATACTAGAGATACCCCACTTTATCTAGGAAATGTTCTTCCATTATTGACAGAGCATCTTAAATTATATCATCCCCAGAAACCTCTGAATATTTGGTATTTTCCCTGGGCCTACAATATGCCCGACTCCCTTTTCATTTATTTATTATTGCAGTTTTTTTTTTTTTTTTTTTTTGAGACAGAGCCTCACTCTGTTGCCCAGGCTAGAGTGCCGTGGCATCAGCCTAGCTCACAGCAGCCTCAAACTCCTGGGCTCAAGTGATCCTCCTGCCTCAGCCTCCCAAGTAGGTGGAACTACAGACATGCACCACCATGCCCAGCTAATTTTTTCTATATATTTTTAGTTGTCCGATTAATTTCTTTCTATATTTAGTAGAGATGGGGTCTCGCTCTTGCTCAGGCTGGTCTTGAACTCCTGAGCTCAAACGATCCGCCTGCCTCGGCCTCCCAGAGTGCTAGGATTACGGGTATGAGCACCACACCCGGCCTATTCGTTCAGTATTTAATATTATTTTCCTTCCAAACTTACTGACCTCTTGTTTTCATTTAGTTAAAATTTTAGAATTATAGAGTTTTAGAACTAGGAGAAACCTCTGACCTCTCAGCCAGTTTTTCCCACTGTCCTTACACGACACCCCTCAGAGATGAAGGTTGTGCCTCTCCAGCAAGACGGGCACTCACCATGGTCAACAGTACCTGGGGAGACACCACGGAGTACTATGAGAGGCCCCGACACAGAGTGTAGGAAGAAAATAATCACGTCTGATTAACCAATATTTATAGATTCCTCATCACGGTCAGGACATTATTGCCAGGGCTTGCGGGGGGTAAACAATGAATGGGACCCAGTCCCTGTCCCCAAGGAACATAATCTGAACGGCTGTGAGGAATGAGTTGAGTGCACAAAAAAGACATGAGTTTAGAGATGAATGCTTTGTGCATTTAAAGGAGGAAAAATACTATAGCTAGTTGGAAGAAATCAGAAAAGACTTCATGAAGAAAAGTAAATTTTATCTTAGGCCTTGTGGGACGATGGGAACAGTCTTATTAAAGGGCATGGACTGCTCCCTCTCATCCCCTGTTAGACAAGATATTTCATCAAGTTAAGAGAAGGTGGATGTGGCAAGTACGAAGCTCTGTAGAAAGAGATGCTACAGAAATGCTAAATAAAATGTCATAGTTCTTGTTCAGATGTGGCAAACTAGGATGAGTCAATCCTCCCCTCCCCCACCGTCACCTACACATTTTGGGATGGTGTTGGGTAAGTAAAAAGCAACCCCATTTATCCTTGGTTGAGTCATTCTTATGCCTACCCTTCAGTATTACTCATCTTACTTTGGCCACCCAACTCTCACTTTGTCCTCTCACGCAGCTCCTGTATTGGGGGTAGGAAAGCACATAGGGTCAACTGAATAATTTGGAGTCTGTGAATATAACCTGTGAGCCACTGTCTCACAGCTCCTCGGTGGGCAGGGGCAGTACCAAGTGCAGCGATGAGCTTGCCCATCTGCTTTGGGCCTTGGCCCTCCAGCAGGCCTCCTCCTCCTGGGTAAGTGAACAGGCAGAGGCATCTCTGGCCCAGAAGGCGGCCCTGGATCACAGTCTGTGCCAGTCCCTAGTGACAGCATGAGAGCGGGAAGGGATGAAAAATGTACAAACTGAGTAGCCCTTTTCCTGATGATACTTAATTCAATCTGGACACTGACAAGGCTTGGCCAAGCAGCTTTCTCTCCCTTACGTGCAGCTGAGTTCTGCCAGATTTCTTCCTCAATGGTCATTCCACCCAGGTAGCACAGGACTTTTTCATAGAATGAGTCCTTGGGTGTAAGGATCAAGAAACCTGGAACCAGTTTCAACTGTGCCGTAAACTTTAAGCAAGTCATTTAACATCTGTGAGTTATTTTTTCCTCGTTTATAAAATAAAAGAATACCCATCCTTCTGGTCTCTGTGAATTTTGTGTCTGAATCTGTGAAATCACATAATAGCTGAGAATACCCTTTGAAGGGTTAAAATGTGCTAAATATTGTTATTACTAGAGTCTTATTGTTAACACATCTAAGTGCAAATAATACCACCCATGGAGGTAACACATGAAAGGTACAATGTGGAAATTTGCTAAGCACTCTTTCTGTTTACACAAGGAGTGTGAATTATAGCTAGGGCAGTGAGGTGTTTTGTTGTTGAGAGGAAAGTAGTTGTGAGGGGCAGGTGCGGTATAGAGCAAAGAAGGATCTACAAGGCTTAGTGAGCAGTGTGGTCTGTAGAAGTCGGCCATATAGAACAACGTCTATAATGCAGGCCATAAGAGTAGTAATTCTCCACTTGTGTTTTCATATTGCTGTCTGACCAAGCTTTCTTCTCATTGTTGATCTTTTGGTTGTGGAATAGGAGCAACACTTACTTCCTAATTCTGCCCCCTCCCCTGCCTGTCTCTACCACCAAGGGTTGAGCCTTGCTTGAGGGATGAGTATGCTACCAGAGAGACACCTGGAAAGCAGCCAGCAAGGACTTTGTGATACAATGTCCTGTCCCCTCCTCCACGTTCTTTCTACCTTGCAGATTCTGTGTAATTTTACTCTCTGGGGAAGCTCTGAGAACTCTTTAGCAGATACCAAGACTGTGCTGATTGAATTCCTTCATTGGATAGTGGGAATTGGGGAAGTCCTTGAACTGTGGTCTTGGGGGACAGCCCTGGGCTCCTCCTACCTTCTAAAGCAGAATTGTCAGTAGAGAAGGAAGTCACTAGGGTGGGCCCAGTGGCTCATGCCTGTCATCCCAGCACTTTGGGAGGCTAAAGCAGGAGGATTGCTTAAGCCCAGGCATTTGAGACTAGCCTGGGCAACATAGCGAGACCTCGTCTCTAAAAAAATTAAAAAGTTAGCTGGCGGTGTCATGTGCCTGTAGTCCCAGCTATTCAGGAAGCTGCAGTGAGCTATGACCCCACCACTGCACTCTCGCCTGGGTGACAAAGCGAGACTCCATCTCTTTAAAAAAAAAAAAAAAAAACAGAGAAGAAAGTCATTCTTAGGACCCCAGGACAGATCCTCAGTGGAACTTTTCAAGATCTAGCCCCTGGCTTCTGGGGTCCCTCAGCAGTGGTGGACAGAGGCCTATCTTCCTACTTTATTAGTAGATGACGTCTCCAGACCAGATTTAACCTCTTTCTCAGCTGTCCTTTTTTCCTTTATCCTGCTTTCTGCTGACCTACAGTTTTCCTCAAGGAACCAAACAAACTACTTTCTTCTCCATGCCTCTCTTCTCCTGCTCACTTCCCTTCCTGGATGGATTGTTCCAGGGTTCCAGCAAAGCTGCCTTCAGCAGCCTCTGACTAAGGCTGCAAGCTGGCCGCATGTATAGCTGTGCTCTGCCCCTTTGACCACCCCAGTTAAAGAGGACCTGGCTCAGAAGCTGCAGGCTCCCTTTCTTTTCCTATAACGTTTACTTGAGAAATCCCAAGAAAGGGCAGCTCATTCCTAGAAGCGAGTCACAGTGCTGAAGCCTCGATCACCCAAGTGTTCCCTCTGCGTGATGGCTGTGCTCCCAGGGTATCCAAAATGCAGCAGTGCACGGAGAGAGACAGGCTGCTGAGGTGTTACTGGTTTGCAATACCCTGATAAGGAGATTTCATTCCCTCCTTGCTGGCAGAGTTATATAGAGTAATTACATAAGTACTGCTGTGACACTGGGCGGAATCTCATTAAAAAACTGTATAAAGAACAATTGAATTGTGGTGGAGAATATTCATTTAATTCCGGTTCACTCTAATCCATATAACAGAGCATTAGCCTGAGCATGTATGCTGGTGTTACTTTGGCTCCCTGATATGATGTATTTGGAATATATATTTAGTGCAGCATTTGCTTATGTGGGGCATGATCAAAAGTTAGCATGGGGCAGGTCCAGATTTTCCCACCTGGTGAGGAAGTTGCTTGCTGTGCTGAGCAGATTGTTGTTTGATTTTTACCCCTCCTGGGAGAGCCACTTGTTCAGCTTAGATGGGACACACTGTGGCAATTTGGCCACATGGCGACTCTGAAACATACACACACAGATGCACATACAGACTCCGGCCCAGAAGGATGTGCCCCTTAGCAGGTTTGGCCTTCTACGCAAGATGAGGAAGAGTCCTGGCCAGAGGAGAATTTGACCTGGGGCATTGTTCCTTTATTTTCAAAGAAGCAGTGGGCAAGTCCTTTTTTAGTATAAGGATGTTTTTGGTTGATGGCATGTGAATTGTCCCTTCAGCCTTTCTGTCAGTCACCACAACAAATAAGAGCCCTTCTAAATAGTTTGCCAACACAACAGCCTAATAAAAAGCACTGAAGGCCAATAATGTCTAATTTATTTATACCAGTTTTCTGTGTATGAGGTGCTTTCACACACATCTCATCTGGTGTGGAGAATTCAATAATCTGTTTTTAATTATCCAGAGCACAAACTTTTTAGTATTTGAAGTCTCAAATCACCATGAATCATTTTATTTATTAATACAAAATATTTTTCATTACAGCTCTAGTGTTCTGTAGCACTATAGGGTGACTATAATTAACAACAATTTATTGTATATCTTCAGGTAGCTAGAAGAGTGGATTTTATGTTCCTAACACAAAGAAATGTTTCAGGTGATAGATGTGCTAATTACCCTGATTTGATCATCACACATTGTATGTATGTATTGAAATACCACACTGTACCCCATAAATATGTACAATTATATGTCAATTAAAAATAATAATGAAAGCAAAAGAGATGAATTTTGCAAATACAAAAAAATATGTTTCATTATAAAAGGTATCAGAGAACATTTAGAAACTAAGAGAAAAACTCTCTTTACCTAACTTTAGCACTTTAGTACACTGATATTAGCATTTGCTCTTATTTCTTTCTGGTCTTTTTTCCTTATGCATTCTTGTACATGGAATCATAATATTATAAAAGTGCTTTTCTTCTCTAGATCTTCAGACCACCCCATCTGAATTTTGTTATCTGGTCTCATACCATGTTTGAAGGAAAGAAACCAAGATAATCAACCTCTGTTTATGTGAAGGGCATTATAATAAAGACTATATATCCTTATTGTTACAAGTCATTGTCACTTTGCCTGTAATCAAAGTACCAAAATGATGGTGGGGGAAGCATTCAACTGTTAAATGCCCAGCTTCTCTATCTGGTTATTAAAACAGCTGAGCACAGGAGCTAGAGAAAAGCCTTTGAGAATCTGGAGATTGCTGTCACTGGTAAGGATGTCCCAGCTGTGCCCTATTGTCAAAGTTTTCTCCCTCATCCCAGAATGCCAGGCCCCAAGCTGAGCTCACTCTGGGGATTCAGATCCACTGAAGGGGGGTGCTCTGCCTGTGTCACTTAGGAGCTGCAGGTGAAACTGAGGTTAAAAGCAGCTCACCGATGTCTTTCTTAATGCACGCCTGCCCTGGGGAGTTTGTGTTTATGTTTGTCTAAGCATACCTGAAACAGCTGAGAGAGGCTGCAGAATCACCATTCCCAAGGACCTGTCATCAGCTTTCACCCTACTGTGGTTTAAGCGTGGCTGTTCATCTATGTGAATGCATGTTTTAAAGCGTGAAGCCAATTTCCTCCCCAGACAATGACCTGCTCCCCTTTTCCTTGGGGAAAATGAGGTCAGGGTTAGGATCTCATTACAGGAGGCACATGTCCCTCCTTAGTCACATTCTGCTCCTCCCTTCGGCCTTTTAGACTCCCTGTTCTGCAGAAGCACGTCTAGCACACACGGCCTTTAGACCAGAGAGTCGAATTGTTTTCTTCTGAGGTTTCACCAACCTGCCAGTATCTCTGCTAGGATCAATGAGCCTGAATTTGTAACCAGAGCCTGCCCAGATGCAGCATAGGACAATCCCCTAGCCTTCCTGCACACCAAGAAGGAAGAAGGAAGCAGTTAGAGAAACTGAGGCATTCTTATGTTGAGCAGCTCATCCGTCATAATGACCAAAGCAAGTTCCGAAGCTCCTGGCTACCTGGCAAGTACTCTTCCCAAGCCATGGAGTCTCCATGCAGCATACAAATGTCTTCTTTTCATCTTTCATCCTTTTTATTTTTTTTTTAAGTAAAGAGAACTCCCTGAAGTGTACTTACTTTCCAAATATGTACACAGCAGAACGTGAGAGATCACTTCTACCTGTAATGGATGCCTTGTGTCCAAAGTATTTTCCTGGGTATTGTGCTGTTCAATTTAGGACTCCTAATGCATAATTAATGTGTGTTTAAACAGTCATTGCTGTTTAAACGGCGCAGTGGCTTACGCCTGTAATCTAGCCCTCTGGGAGGCCAAGGCGGGAGAATTGCTTGAGGTCAGGAGTTTGAGACCAGCCTCAGTGAAAGTGAGACCCTGTCTCTACCAAAAATAGAAAAATTTAGCCAGGCGTGGTGACGGGCGCCTGTACAAGTCCCAGCTGTTCAGGAGACAGAGGCAGGAGGATTGCTTGAGCCCAGGAGTTGAAGGTTGCCATGAGCTATGATGACACCACTGTACGCTACCCGAGATAACAGGTCAAGGCTCTGTCATAAATAAATAGATATATGGGTAGTCATTGCCTAATTGGACTGCTTCACCTTTGGGACACTGGCGAGTATGCAAAGCAGACTTACAGAAAGCACTGTGAGCATGTGCGGAATGATCCAACAACTCTAGCGTTGTACAAGGAACGAACATTTATTTGTTTATGAATTTATGTATTTATTTATTTTGAGACAGGATCTAGCTCTGTTGCCTGGGCTAGAGTGCAGTGGCGTGAGCGTAGCTCGCTGTAGCCTCAAACTCTTAGGCTCAAGTGATCCTCCTGGCTCAGCCTCCTGAGTAGCTGGGATTATAGGTGTGTACCACCATGCCCAGCTAATTTTTTATTTTTTTTCGTAGAGATTGAATCTCGCTATGTCACTCAGGCTGGTCTCAAACTCCTGGCCTCAAACATTCTCCTGCCTTGGCCTCCCAAAGTGCTAGGATTACAGGTGTGAGCCACTGCACCCAGCCCAGAATGAACATTTTGAGGTTCATGCAGTGCCCATCTAATCCTGTAGTTTCTACTGAGCTGCACAGGACTTTCAGAGACTGGATTCTAGGAGCATTTGTTTAATTCAGTATTTTTTGAGCATCTACCAGGCAAGGTTCCGTGAGTTCCAGAAAGGGGAATCGGAAGTGGGTCCTACCTGAAGGGAGTTTACAGTTTAGTAAGAATAGAGTATGTTTATAATGAATTATAGCACTGAGTAGAAAGTTAAGAGGGCTCTAAAACTTATTTAGAAAAAGTATGGAGAGTCCATCTCATTGTGCAGGGGGACTCAGGTAGACGGTGAATATAGATGGAAGTGGATGGGGCTGAATGGAAGGGAGGAAGTAAGGAGCTTGCAGTTACTGCCAGGGATGTCAGGGAGCCTTGTGGGGGCTTTGCAAGGCCTTTCCCAGGCATCCACACAGGCCACCAAAGTAGTAAGCGAGGGCGCCTGCGGTGCCCCCATCCATGAGCCTTGTTGAGTTCTTTCCCGCTGGGCTTTGCCTGCTGACACAGTGGAGCCCTGTCCCCTACTTGCTGTTGCTTTGGGTCCATGTGGCTGTGAAGCAGGAGAAGTATCCCATGAAGAGGTCCCCAGATTGTAGATTTTTATTCACAAAAATGTGATTTGAACCTAATGAGCTATGGACAGATGGCAAGTAGGAAAGAGAACCTAAGGTGTATGACTCTGAATATTTTGGTCATTTTCATTTCATCTCATTTGCAACCTATCAAAGGTCCTTAGATCTGCATGTCGCTTATCACAGAATCTGAACCCTCTAAGTAGGTCATGCCTGTAAAATGGATGAGGCTTTTGCTCTGAGAAATGTTAGTTGGGGGACAGTATAGGCCTGTCCTTTTCTGAGAATTCTTAGAACTGGTTGCATATAAATAGAACCTGAAAAAATGGGAACTTGGCTTGAAGATATCTTATATAGATAGAGAGAGGGAGTATTGGTATGTGTGTATATTTATACATACTTTGAAAAAAAATTACACCCTCTTTATGGAAACTGCTTTAGAAGTTGGGCTCATAATTGCTTCATGATTCAACCACCAAATTACTGAAATGTTCTCCTCAACGAATATTTGACATTTAATTGAAATTTTAATATAATGGAATGAATATGTCAAAAATCCAAGCAGATTTTTAATTCCTTAACTTATTCAAACTTGAATTTAGAAGAAAGGGTGGCGTCAAGTAGGTTTTTTCCCCTTAAAAATAATGATGGGTGGCAGAGACTAACACTGAAGAGAACTCAGGACTTCTACCACTATATCCTGACAGATTTTCCAGGCAGCAGCTAGGTGTTAGACGACAGTACACTTTCAATCCCTTTTTATCCTGTCAACTTGGTTGGGTTTTTTTGGTTTTTTTGTTTGTTTGTTGTTTTTGAGACATAGTCTTGCTCTGTTGCCCCAGGTAGAGTGCAATGGCATCATTGTAGCTCACTGCAACCTCCAACTCCTGGACTCTAGCAATCCTCCTGCCTCAGCCTCCTGAGTATCTGGGACTACAGGTGCGCACCACCACACCCGGCTAATTTTTCTATTTTTAGTAGAGACGGAGGTCTCTCTCTTGCTCAGGCTGGTCTCAAACTCCTGAGCTCAAGCAGTCCTCCTGCTTCAGCCTCCCCGAGTGCTAGGATTACAATCATGAGCCACCGCACCCAGCCCCATTTTTTGTTACTTTGGAAAATGCCATATGGCACAATGATTATATATTCATGTTCTGTAAACTACTTGGGTTCAATTCCTAGTTAAGTCACTTGCTGAGCAAGTTACTTACCTTCTCTGTGCTTTGATTTTCCCATCTGTTAAAAGGACATGATGATGGAACCTATCTGATAAGGTTGTTGTGACGATTAAACAATACATGTATGGTGCTTAACACAGTGCCTGACACATAGTTAGCACTCGGCCAACATTAGCTTGCTTTCTTCAGTGTGTTCTGTGAGACTTGCATTCCTTCTTGCTGCTTTTTTGGGATTTGGGGATTTTTGTTGGGTTTTTTTTTATCCTGTTTTGGTCCCACAGAGCAGAGAATATAGTTTGTACCCACCATGGCACAGACATCCAAATAAATAGTACCGGTTATTTCTCCCTGCGCTATTTTGCGAGCTGTCTTCTGAGCTTTCTTCCTCACCAGTGGGATGTGGTTGTTAGGTTTCTGTACACCTTTATTTTACAAAGTTTTTCTTCAACACTGGCAGAATTCACTTGACTGTAGTGCTGAACCCAAAGTATCCCCTTCTCCTTACCCTTACTCCTCACCCCAAGAAAATTCTAGATTACATGGGTGCTTGTGCCTTCCAATTTTCTGGCTGTTTTGTTTTTTTTTGTTTTTTCCCCTTTCTCTGACCTGAAGTTACAGTTACAAACTCAGTCAGACTTTGTGGGCTGAAGGAAACAACGTGTGGCAAAGGGTATCCCCCGGTTGGGAATTTTTCCAGAGTGCTGGGTGTTTGCCTGAAGTTATCTATTGAGTGGGAGCCATTTCTTTGTACTCCCTGCCTAATTCATTCCTCTACTTCCAATGTCCCTTGTTGCAAGCAATATTCTTCTCAATTTTTATATGTTTACTTTAAATCAAAGTTAGTCTATTTGTATAAAATTTTTTAAAAATCTAAAATTACAAAAAAAAAAAACAAGGGTGGGTGGGTATTCTCATGGGAAGATCTTCCCTCCCCATCCATCTTGTTCATAATCTCCACCTGTGGGAGAATAAGCCCAAGGATAGCTATTTAAAAATTGTCAGCTTGGCCACTTGTTACCTTTTGCTAACATCTGAGGTAAAATGTTTTAAGAACTGGAGGAGATTGAAATGTGGTAAGGTTTGAGTTATCTGTTAATTTTCATGTATCTCAGGTGCCTCTGCCTCAGTAATAAGGGAAATTGAATTTATTAAAACTAAATCTTTCCTGGGACTCTATGCTCTCTGCTTGATACAAAGTTCAGCTGTGCTCTCTCCCTGGGTGTGGCATTTCTCCCTGCCTTCCCGGCTTGACGTCACCACCTTAGTCGGTGATGCAGCTTACTCATCCCCTTGCCTCCTTTTCCATCTTCTTTCTTGGTTCATTCTTCTTTTTGTTTCTCATGCCATCTTGTTCCTTGAAACCTCTTTAAAACCAGGAATCATAAAAACCATCATTTTAAAATTTAATTTAGAATTTCAAATGGATTTTTTTTCATAAATTGCTTTTTATAAAACAACACCCAAACTCTATAGGAAGATAATTTTAGCTGTCAATTTTTGCCTAACTCAGAGTTATCAGCGTGAAATTGAGATGATAGCTTCTTAATATATGGAGTTTGGAACATAGTTGAAATGGAAATTTTTTAGTCAGCTTTTTGTAATCCTCCAATAGTATATTTCCTAGGTAATATTCTTCATACATACTCTCCGATCCAAGGTAAATATCGAGCAGCCATCCCTGTGTAATGCTGAACCATTCCAGACATTTATGCCAGGAAATTTAGATTTGAAAGGATATCATATAATAAAACAGAAGTTTCTTCAGTACAAGTATTCATTAAATTCTACTCACATGATAACTTTAAAAGTAGTCATTTCTACAGGTATAGGAAACAGAGGTTTCTTTTTCTTTTGAACCAACTCACTGCACATTGACAAGGTATTTGGAAATTCAAAAGCTTGTACTTTTCTAGCTTATGGGTAAACCAAGAGATGTAGTTTAATGCTTGAAATGGCATTACCTAGGGCTTTGAAGATTGAAATTGCCTACAAGACTTCCAAAGTATCTGCTTTAATTAACTTTAGTAAATAAATTAACCAGGTCATCACTCAGAGTGTATCTGTCTTTAAAAATGAGCTTGGAGTGTTGAGGAACAGAGAGGAAGCCATGCAACCACCATGTATGGGACGGGGGCTAGAAGAGAAGAGGAGGAAGGTTGAGACCCTCTTCCATCCCAGGAGCCCACCTGCCCCGTCCAACAGAACTCTGCCTTTAAGCCTCTTCCCTCAACCACTCCAGTCCCTCAGTTTTCTCTCTTGAGCATAAGACAACCCAACCCTCTGCTCCCTTTCTTCTCCCCCAAGACTCTTAGACATATCTTCATGTTTTCTAATGCATTTTACATTAATGTTAGAGATGCCCCAGAGGCTGTGTGTTGGAGTGGAAAGAGAATGAACAGTGGCTCTGAGCCTGAATTTCCTCATCTGGAAAATGGAGAGAATTAGAAATAATATGGGTAAATAACGTGTCTGGTGCATAGTTAGTACTCAGACTCTGCCATCATGAAGCACATCCCTTTGCTTTGTGTTATTTCCACGTGTATTTGAATGTATAAATATGACAGAAGAAAACTATTAAATTATAAGTATTCCCAATCATGCTATACACTCACGTACACACACCTGTCACACCATGAGGAAGAAGATTACTGTGTTGCACAGCTCCACTGTCCTCCCTTTGTTGTGATGAGCAGAGAAACGGACATAGCTGCAGATTAGGAGCAATCAAGAACTTTGCCCCTTTAAAAAAAAAAACACAAAAACCAGAAGAGAGCAAGGGGGCTGGTTAGGACTGGAAGAGGAGACCTGAGAGGAGGACAGGTTTGGGTAGCTGTCACAGGAAGTGAGACTTTGAGCAAGATGTTTTAAAAAGATCTAGGGGGGCTATTGTTTGTTGTTGTTGAACAGCTGATACAGGTATTCTGGTGATGCTATTGTGCTTCTTAGTTACCCTGAACGCTTTTTTTCACTATATTAATGGTAGGGCTCATTTTTTATTTATGTGTGAATAAGTATAAGAAAATGATTGCTTATAAGGTAGTATATAAATTCAGAGTCAGGAATGATCGTGCTGTTAAACAACCAGATTGTCCACGTGTTGGCTGAGTGAGTGACACATTTGCTCTCTGATGGTTCAGTGTACACAAACTTTGCTTCATACACAAACTTATTAAAAATATTATATAAAATTAAAAAAATAAAATAAAAAGATCTAGGGGGAAGTTTCACTCTCTGTGGTGCGGTGTGCCCTCTTGTCCATGTCCCTAAGAAGTCTTCATATCCAGTGAAAGCTGTAACTGTGAAAGGAAAAAAGAAATTTTCACAAAGGTTACATTACACTTCAGTAAATTTAGAGTTGGATACGTGTGGTTGTGTGTCCCTAAAGTTGCATATCTTTTTTATTAATATTAATGTCATCACAGTGGGCTTAGGAGGGGAGCGTGGCAGGCATAAAAAGGCTGAGGTACCCGTACCCACTTAATTCATTATGATATTCTAACAGGTAAAAGTAATTTCATATTAAAAAATAAATTGAGACTTCCTGAGCAGTGATTTAAATCAGTTCTCTGCTTACAACTGATTATGACTTTGGCTTTTGTTTAATGCTCTTTCTAATTCTTTGGGTTCAGGAAAAAATTTTATTTAAAAAAAAAGACATCAAAATTTTTAACGAAGAGAGTTTCTACTTTCTGTGATGGCTAAGCACTTCCTGTTGAACTAGCTCTCCCACAGATAACTGTGAATATTGAATAAAATATAAAAAGCAACCACCTGACGCCACCAGAACATGAGAAAAAGCAGGCAGAAACTAAAGCAGGGTCTACTCTTGTAAGAAGGAAATGGCAGTGGGTGAGTCTCCCATGCTTCTGTGGCTTTTAGCTTAAAGGCACATCCTGTCTGGTGTCATATGTGGCAGTTAAAACTCATAGAAATCCAGTTTCTAGCAAACCCACAGAGGTCAGGGTTTGGGACAACCACAACAGTTAGAAAGTGAGGAGAAAAATCCCAGAAAGAAGAGAGGTAGACAAGACAGCCCCAAATTCTGTACATAAATTCTGCCCAAATCTCTGGCTGACCCCTTAACCATGCATGGGACAGACTCCAGGGAACTCAGCTAAGCCTAAAAGAACTGAGACTTCTCAATAATGTTTATATCTTTTCCAGGAAGCATCTCATTGTTAAAATGATGAAAATTAATTCTTGGTTTATTGAGCATTTACTTTGGAAAATATTTTAATAAGTACCTGAGACTTTAGGATTTGTCAACAAAGAGCCCCCCAAAACTCTGATTTTTGAGGATATCATTCAGAGCTAGTTCATTGAATACTTTCTTGGTACCCAACTGTGTGCTGGGGAATTTAAATATTGTTGGGAGGCTAAAACATATATATATGTGCCGTTAAATAACACAAGGCTACATTTAATGCCAAAAACACTTTTATGCATAGTTCATGCCATAGGAATTAAGAAAAATCAGCATGTATGCTTGGGGACTGCTAAAATAAATAAATAAGATAGGCCTTGTCCTTAAGGAGCTTAAGGAGCTCCTCATGGAGCTTAGGCATTTATATAGGAACATGGTAACAAAGTGGAATATTGTAAATGATAAAATAATATACAAATGAAGGAAAAATTAATTCTAGTGGGAAATAGAAGACTGTTTTGTGGAATCGGTACCATTTGGTTTAAGTGTTGAAGTCTTACTAGAATTTTGACAGGTAGAGATGAAGACAATATTCCAGACAGAGGGAACAGCATGACCAAAGGCACGGTGGTAGGAAATACAGAGATTGGTTGGGAATGTCAAGTAGCCAGATTTGCCTAAAACAATTTGTGTGTGGCAGCTTGGAAGTGGGGAGGGGAGTGCTAGTTTTTGAATATTTGTCCCCTCCCAAACTCCTGTTGAAACTTAATCCCCAATGTAGCAGTATTGAGAGGTGGGGCCTTTAAGAGGTGATTAAATCATGCAGGCTCTGCCCTCACGAATGAGTTAGTCCATTCATGGATTAATAGATTAAAGGGTTATCATGAGGGTGCAGCTGGTGGCTGGGTAAGAAGAGGGAGACAGATCTGAACTCAGCACATTAGCACGCTCAGCCCCCTCGCCTGTGCTGCCTCGAGGCTCTGTAGAGTCCCCACCACCAAGGAGGCCCTCACCAGGTATGGCCCCTGGACCTTGGGCTTCTCAGCCTCCATAACCGTAAGAAATAAATTCCTTTCTTTATAAATGCCCAGTTTTGGGTATTCTGTTATAAGTAGCAGAAAGTAGACCAAGATAGGGAGTGGCCAATGGGTCATGGCATTGAAAAGATAAGAAAATGAGCAGTCATGGAGAGGCCAAGTGCAATGTACTTTGCTGTGAGTAAGAAGAGAGGTCACAACAACCAGATTTGGTAAGGAAAGACTCTGTGGACAAAGTATTAAATGGAACTTTTGTTCTGGAAGAGAGGTTGTATTCGTTTCCTAGGGCTGCCGTAACGATCACAGACTGGCTTGAAACAACAGAAATTTATTCTCTCATGGTTCTGGCTACAGGTTTGAAATCAAGGTGTCAGCAGGGCCATTCTCCCTCTCAAGGCTCTAGGGAAGAATCCGTCGTTGCCTCTTCCAAGCTTCTGTTGGAATCCTGGGTTGCTGGCAATCCTTGGCATGCCTTGATTTGTGGCTGCTTCACTCTAGGCTCTGCTCCCCCTTCACGTGGCCTCTTTCCTCTGGGTGTGTCCGTGCCTCCACATAGCCTTCTTGTAAGGACACCAGTCTGGATTTAGGGCTCACCCTAATCCAGTGTGAGCGCATCTTAACTCATTACTTCTGCAAAGTCCTCATTTCCAAATAAGGTCACATTCTGAGGTTCTGGGTGGACATGAATTTTGGGGGACACTATTCCACCCAGTACAGAGGTGAATTTAAAGTGTTGTGAAATATCCATGATCTTACAGTTTTGGATCTACTTAATTCTTAATATTAAAGTACTCTCTTTTATGGAACACTAATTGTTCATGAAAGTGTATTGTGTGTTGTTATTAATACCTAATTACTCAGGACTCATTTACATTTTGACCTTTATATTGATAGTTGTTATTGATAGTTAACAAAAATTTCACTTCAGTAGGAACATTTTAAAATTAAGACATCACTAAGTATTAATGCTGGCCCTCTCCCCATTTCTTCCTTCCTTCTATTGTTCCAGATGAGTAAGGTTAAATGCATTTTTTGGGAGAAGAGGGTTATAAAGCCCTCCACAAAATCTGTTTTCTAAAGCAAAGCCATTCCATTAAGCAAACCTAAGTTTAGATTGTCAAAGCCCCATAGACTCTGAAAAGCAAGTTGTTAAAACTCATAATGAGTTTCATCGTTGCTGCTTTTGGAAATGTCTGCATCTCAGCAGTAGCCCTTGTACTAGATTGCTCTAGAAGAGGGAGGGGGCAGATGTCTGAGGGCCTCTTGTCTTTGAGGCCATCATTTCAGATATTAGTTGAAATTCCATATTCTTGGCCTTCATACATTCTTAAATTATGAATTCCTAGCAGCTATAATTTGTAAAAAGCATATGGACAAATCCCCTAATGACAGATCAGAGATGATTAACTTAAAATATTTAGTTCAACTCAGAAGAACTAAAGCTGAAACATCCTTTCCCTCCCTCCCCGTCTACCCCTGTACCGGCAAGCCTGGCTTTTTCTAACAACATCCCTATGTTAAAGAAAATGCAAATGAAGCTTTTGAGAGTCAATTAAAAATGAAAACATTTTGCAGCTGTCACGGCTAATTTGACAATAAATATGAACAATAGTAATCTTCTTAATATATTTTTTGAATAAGAATTTTAGGGGAGGCCGGGCGCGGTGGCTCACGCCTGTAATCCTAGCTCTCTGGGAGGCCGAGGTGGGCGGATTGTTTGAGCTAAGGAGTTCGAAACCAGCCTGAGCAAGAGCGAGACCCCGTCTCTACT
>NW_012148618.1:14730033-14797256 GCF_000956105.1 Propithecus coquereli | reverse complement strand
TGGACAACTAAAAATATATAGAAAAAATTAGCCGGGCATCGTGGCACATGCCTTTAGTCCCAGCTACTTAGGAGGCTGAGGCAGAAGGATCGCTTGAGCCCAGGAGTTTGAGGTTGCTGTGAGCTAAGCTGATGCCACGGCACTCACTCTAGCCAGGGCAACAAAGCGAGACTCTGTCTCAAAAAATAAATAAATAAATAAAACATAGGATTTGCCAAAACAGATCAATGTAGTGACTGATCTAAGAAATCTTAATTATTTCCTTAATTAATTCAGTAGTCAGAGCCTTAATTAATGACCCACTCACCAAAGTCGTTGTGATAACACTCAATTTAAAGATAGCCTTTCAACCTATTCTTCCAGCCTCCATGCTCAATTGAAATTGTCCTCCATTCCTAATTCTCATTCACTCCCCTCTTCAAATTGGTCACTTAAGTACTGTTTATTCTGCCACCTAAATATTTCTTTAATCTGTCACATTTTAATCCTCATTGCCATTATCTTATGACCCATCATAGCTTCCCTGGATTGTTACAACGATTTCCCAGCTGGTTTCCCAGCTTCTACTGTCTTTCATTCCTCCTCCACCAACATGAAATCTACTCAAGTCTTTCCTACTTAAAATCTTTCCAGCTCTGGCCAGGCACAGTGGCTCATGCCTGTAATCCCAGCACATTGGGAGGCTGAGGCAGGAGGATCACTTGAGGCCAGGAGTTCGAGACCAGCCTGGGCAGCATAGCAAGACCCTGTCTCTACGAAAAAACCTAAAAAATCTTACCATCACCCACAGAATAACATTCGTAGCATGGCATACATGGCCCTTCACCATCTGGCCCTTGTCTACCTCTCCTTGCACCTAGAATGTGCCCTGCTCTGCACATGCTGTTCCTTTTGCTGTTCTTCCACTCCTAGGCCATCACACTCCTAAGCATCCTTCAAGACTCAATTTGTAAATCAGCCTTGGTGGGATCTATCTGATAGTCACGCTCCTGCCAGACTATCCCTGTACCTTGTACATACCTCTGTTACAACATATACCATCCCATTGCAATTTGAGAGAGGTTCTTCCCTACCCAAAAAAAGGTTTGCCCTCTTGTTAATGGAATATTGAAGGAATCATCCCAGCATTCCTCATGTCTAGAGCCTCCTTGGGCAGAAAGAATGGGTGCAAGTAATAGGGCCCCAAAAGAATTCTTTCTTGGAGTGTGGGGATGACTTGAATATACTGAGGAGGCTGTTCCAGAGCCTGTTCCATTCAGTCTGTATCTTACATGGTCTGATGCCACAGTAAGCATCTTTGACAAATTAAAAAGAGCACCCCAGAGAACAACATGAGATATTCTACCTGGGGAGAAAACCCCACAGGGCCAAATAAACTTGCCAGTGATGCATCTTTTTGCTGAGGCAGCAGCTTTTCCTGTCTTGAACTGATGACTTCCTTTGGCCCATACATGTCACGCTGAAGATTAGGGAGATCTGGAGTGTACAGAGAAAGAGCAAGATTAATAACAGTCTTTGGGGACTATAAAAAGCGTGCATAAACCTCTCATCAGCTCTCCAATCTGGGGGATTGGGGATCAGTTACCAACTGATATCCAATCTCCAGAGTATAGACATTTGGAAATGTTCTTATCAAAAAATTAAACTCTTAAGAAAAAGAAGAAGAAATCTGGCTTTAAGTGCTGCTCATTTCTTCAAAATCTTCAAATATTGTTGATTAGGTTACTGGTTTCCACCAGAGTTTGAGGATTTCCCCCTTTGTATGCCCTCATGAAAAAGCCCAGTGTCTGTACTGTTTTCAACAGGAGTGGTTTTCTGGTTGAAGCAGGCCATTAGTGCCTGGGTCTAATGATTCCAAAGAGTTCAGAAAGGAATTCAAGCAATGGGCTGGATATATGTGCATTTATACATACAGTCAGAGGATTATAAAGCCAACCCAAAGCTATGTAGAAGAATGGAGCTGTAGGTTGCTTCTGCCGGCACCATATGAGAAAGTCAACGGATGAGAATTTAGCATCTGGAAAGAATGTGAGCTTTGCAACAAGGCAGTCCTGGGTTTGAGTCCCTCAGACTGGTTGTGTAGGCTTAGGTATGTCATTTGACTTCACTAAGCCTTCGTTTCTCTTTATAAAATGAGACTAATGGAAACCTTCCTTGTGAAATTGTTAGCATTAGAGGTAATGCCTGCAGAATGCTCTGCACATGGTAGGCTCTTAAGAAATGGTAGTTACGATTTTGGGTTTCTGTCAAGAGTGAGGTAATGGACTCTAATGCTCCACCCAGGTCCCCCCTCGGGGTGCTGTTGACAGTGGTCTACATTCAGTGGCTGCTCAAGGCAAGCATATAAAAGTCCTGGCTATCTTGACTCAACGTGAAGCAACTCTGAAGGGCCATTGTCACATCAGAGCTCCCCATGGTCCAACCAAGTCAACACCAGGTCTACTGGCCAGGCGCGATGGTTCACGCTTGTAATCCTAGCACTCTGGGAGGCCCAGGTGGGAAGATGGCTTGAGCTCAGGAGTTTGAGACCAGCCTGAGCAAGAGCGATACCCCGTCTCTTTAAAAAAACAAAACAAAACATTTGGGCTTACATTGCAGCTCAGCTTCCCCCTCTGCTCACTCCAGCTTTCTTCCCTTCTCTTCCATGGGTGTTGATCCCAAGAGCACTTCTTACTAAACATCCCGCATGCTAACCTCAGAGATCTCTATTGAGTTCACCCCTGAGGAGCTGGACCCGTGACGAATGCTAAGGCAGGTATCCAATCCTGTGTTCTCACAACTCTCTCATTGATCCGAGGGGCTGACCTAAAGATCCTGTGGCATCTTGGCCAGGTGTCAGGAGGTATTTTAGAAAGACAGGCAAAACATCAGGAAAACTGTGAGGGAAAGCCCTAGAGGCATGTGGAACTTGCCCATAGAAAGGCATTTGATAATTTCCAGACATTAAGAACATCCTAAATCTTACTTCACATAAGCCCAGGAGCATGGAAGTATTTTCCAGCATCAACTTCCTAAAATAACTTGGCTATGAGGTTCCCATCAATATAATTAAGCAAATGTAGTGATTAGTCTTTTCCAATATTGAGCTTGTAATTCTCTTTCCAATGGCAAGGACCCAGTTAGAGGCCTTCCTGGAAGCAGAGCCATGTTTTCCTTTCCCATGACTGTGTGTCAGTGGCATAAGCAGTTACTTGGGAGCTGAGCTGCGCTGCAGGTGTCTTTCTGGGAACCCAGTGGAGTTTGGGCTGGGAGCCTAAATGTAGCCCTTTTCCCTCTGTTCCCAAGTACAGCCTGTGGAGTTAGAATCAGCAAATTAGACAAAAGGTAATGCCCAGCAGGCCAATCCTGAAATGAATTTGTGGGGTTAAATTAGACTGATTTGGACACGGACACTATCTCTAGGAACAGCCTTACCCCAGCTTGATCCTTCTCTGTTCTTCCAACACTGGTCTCACTGGTATGAGGAGGGAGGAGCTCATCAGGTAAATTTAGCTGTTGCTAATTAGCTGGGTCATATTCAGTTAGTAATTAATCAGCACATACTTCCTAAGGATCACATACAAGGCACTGGGCTGTGAACCATGAATGCAGACACTAGGCACCCATTTCTGTCTCTCCCAGCATTAGAGAGGAGAATGGACATGAATATGCGAGGCTTAGCAATAGACAGTTAAGTGGCACAGGCAGAGAGCCATGAGGTCAGAAGAAAAAAGATGGCTTTTCCCAAGTCATTTTCAGATATCTCTAAACCCCTCACTCTGCAACCTTGTGATAACTCAGGCATTGCCTTGCCCAAGGGAGGCAGGCCCTTGATAGATATATATTGAATTGAGTGTTTTTACCAATGATTTTCCATCCATTTTTTGGCTTTCAGATAACACAGTATTCAGTTGGAGCAAATGTTAAGATTTTTTCAGTGGTGACATCTCAACCAGTGTTACTGTGCAGCCCTCAGTGGATTCCTGGTCTCATGTTTGTAACCTTACTGTGCAGAGGCACAGAGATGACAGGGATGTGCCAGAGGCCTCGGGGGCCCTGCTGGGCTCAGGGTTCCTAGCTCGCCTCCACTCAATCTTACTCTTCTGCCCAAAACTGCAGAAGGAACTGTCCCACACTTCAAGAAGTCTTGCCGCCTCTGTTTGCTCTCTCCCTCACTCTGCAAAGCCTGGGCCATGTTTCTGCCTGAGGCACTGGGAATCTGGTCACCCACCCCACCCCCAGTGCACGTTGGGACATACATTTCCAAGCCCAGGAATTATTTATAGACCAAGAGACACCTGTTGCTGCTCAGCAAACTAACAAGTTCAGGCACCCAGAGGCACTCACTCAGAGCACATCCTCAGCTTCTATCAATACCTCAGCCTAGGTCCAGAGGGCTCTGCCTCTGGTTAAGTCTGGGACAGTGCTGGGATGAGGTTGGAAGGGACACTTTGTCAGCCCCTTCCCATCCCTTTCGGTCCCTATCCCTTCTTTATCTGGACAGTTGAAGAGTTCTCAGTCTTATATAGAGGGCCACACGAATAAAACTTTACTCCCCACCCTCACACCAGCCAAACTGTCACCCCTAAGGCCCTCCCACATAGAAATTCAAGATCCCCACTGCCACCTGGATTGCAGTCTAGGAAATAGTGGGCCTAGAGAGGACAGAGGGTGGTACCAGCCTCAGGATCCACTCTGAGGAGATCCTTCAGTAGTCCTCATTGTATGAGGCTGGAGGCATGCTCTGGATGATCTAACAGCATTTTCCATTGCTCACGGTTGAGTGTGAAATGACCAGACACATAGCAGGATAATAGTTTTACATAATGGTGCTGACTGTCTCAGGCCTGCTAGAGGCAGTTTCTAGAATTAAATGGATTCTGTTTAGTTACTCTTTCCATTTACTTTGAGCAATGGCCCTGAGTTTTTTTAATTAATTGAACTAGCGATAAATGTCTTAAACATCTACCTTGTTAAGTCTACTTAATTACTCTTTAGAAAATTTTTTTTATCCTTGTTTAGGAGAAGATGGACCTAGGATATGATTACTCTGGTCAGTTAATAACAGAATCAGAGATTTTGAGCATATAAAGGGACATGAGATTATTTTCAGAGAGGGAAACTGAGGCCCAGAGAGAGACAATGACTTGCCCAAGAGATACAACCAGAATCTACCTTTCCTTACTTCCGTTACTTCTCTCCTGCCCCAGACTCCCTGCTCCAAGCTGAACATGGAGGACTTGCCTCCCTGGCATGGAACTACGTGCTCAGGGCATAGATCCTATACCTACCCCTCCAGGGAAGGGCACCTAGATCCTCTCCCAGGAAAAGGGAGTGAAAGAGAAGGCTGTCATGACAGCCAAGACAGAGAAGCCTTAAGGAGCGCGGATGCAGGGAGGTAGGCGGCAGCAGGTAGAAGGCTGGGGAACCTCCTAGCCCCACCTCCTAGACAGGAGAGCCCAGAGGCTGGGAGAGGAAATGTTCTGGAACAGACTCTCTGTCACTGACAGCAGAACTGGGGTGAGAAGGGGACCTCTTTTTTTTTTTTTTTTTTTTTTTAGAAAGAGTCACTGTGTTGCCCAGGCTAGAGTGCCGTGGCGTCATCCTAGCTCACAGCAACCTCAAACTACTGGGCTCAAGTGATCCTCCTGCCTCAGCCTCCCGAGTAGCTGGGACTACAGGCATGCGCCACCATGCCCGGCTAATTTTTTCTATATATTTTTAGTTGTCCAATTAATTTCTTTCTAATTTTTTAGTAGAGACGGGGTCTTGCTCTTGCTCAGGCTGGTTTCGAACTCCTGAGCTCAAACAATCCACCCGCCTCGGCCTCCCAGAGAGCTAGGATTATAGGTGTGAGCCACCGCGCCCGGCCAAAAGGGGACCTCTTAACCTGGATTAGGTTTAATGAAAGCTACCAGCTTTACTTTCTGATGATCTAGTTCATAGCAAAAGCACAGTGAGTTTTGAGCTAGTTAGCCAATGAAAGTAAATGGTAATTGGGGACTTGACCTTTCTAGCCAGAATTGGGTAGCTGCCTACTGAAAAGCAGAATTTGAAAACCTGGCAGGAAGGAACAGAGTTTCTTTGCAGTATTTAACTCACAGCCTAATGCTCTGAAGCTGGTGCTCTTGGCATATGAAAATGTGGAAAGTTAATGAAAGTAAGGATTGTGCTGACAGAGCTGGATTGTGGTAGAGGTCAAATATCCACTTCTCTCTCCCTTATCCCTGCAGTCTTGGCTTCAAGAACTGCTAGCGACAAACAGATGCTGGAGAAGGGTTGATCTGGTCCAGTGATCCCGAGACCAGCAACAGCAGCATCACCCAGGATGCAGCAGTATCACCTGGGAACTTGTTAGAAATGCAGATTCTCAGGCCCCACCCCAGACCCCCGAACTAGAAATGCTAGGGGTAGGGCCCAGCAATCTGTATTTTAACAAGCCCTCCAGGTTATTCTGGCGCAGGCTCAAGTTTGAGAAACACTGGTCCAGAGCATGATATCGTTCTGAATTTATTGCTTATTAAGGAAGCTCTGCCTTCCGAGCGAGCTAGCTATGTGCCTCCCGTCTTGCCTCCCCTTCCTCTCCTCTTCCACCTCTGGGACAGCCACTGTTGGGAGATTCGGAGTCTGTCCTGCTACTTTCTCACACCTCAGCATTTGTACAGGAAACTGCCTCCCCACCCATCTGTTTGGCTCCTGGTCCCAGCTGTCTCCCTCCTCTCCTGGGACTCTCAGTCTTGTTCCAGGGAGGATGTTTCTTTCCACTTGGTGGTGGAAAGAGAGGCATTCATAAATCTGGCTTTGTTCCACTAGGGAGACCACAGACCAAGAACAAAACCAAGAACCCCCTCTCTTGGAACCCACCTCAGAGTTCTGTCTGCTGCAGTAAGGGGCTTTCAAGGGAGGCCCTGGCCATCCTTCTCAGGAGAAGCAGTGAAAATGACCTGTCTGGTCCCCAGATAGGATGCCAGAAGATGTTCTGGGGAACTTGGGACTGCCACTGGGGAGCTGTGGGCTCTACTTGCCCTTCCCTCTCCCCTTTACCTGACAGCATCCTGTTCTGCAGTCACCTGGGGATTTCAGGGGAAAGAGTCTGATGATACAGTTAGCTCTTGTAGCTGTAACTCCAGAGAGAACCTGTTATGTTTTTTGAAAGAGATCAGGGCTCTGAGTTAATTTATTGAAATACATTTTGCCAAATACTTTTCATTCTAATCAAAGCCAAAGCATTAAAAGATACAGGCCGGGCATGGTGGCTCATGCCTATAATCCTAGCACTCTGGGAGGCCGAGGCAGGAGGATCGCTCAAGGTCAGGAGTTCGAGACCAGCCTGAGCAAGAGCAAGACCCCCATCTCTACTAAAAAATAGAAAGAAATTAGCCGGACAACTAGAAAATATATAGAAAAAATTAACTGGGCATGGTGGCGCATGCCTGTAGTCCCAGCTACTCAGGAGGCTGAGGCAGGAGGATCGCTTGAGGCCAGGAGTTTGAGGTTGCTGTGAGTTAGGATGATGCCACGGCACTCTAGCCCGGGCAACAGAGCAAGGCTCTGTCTCAAAAAAAAAAAAAAAGATACAGTGTCTGTTGCAATTGTGTCATGTCTCATCCTCCACCTCACTCAGCTCCTCCTGTCTCTGTGGCACTGAGTAGAAGCTGCAGGTGTCTGAGGGGCTTTGGGCCGACTGCATATATTTGATATTTTCTGCTTTTCTTCTGATTTGGTCTGGAAGGAATAGTCTTCAGGTACGAGGAGGATGCAGATCTGGGCTTGGAGAGCCCCGTGGGGCATACTTCTGCTCAGAGGGTCTTAATTGCCCTCGTTGAGTCTGCTTTGGGCCATCTGTGCCAACAGAACACTTAGTCCTCCCTCCCATGACATTCACTTGCACACAGTGACCTCCGTGTTCCAGACTGAGCGTGATCTCCCCACCCCACGTGCACATCCTCTGCGTGCTACACCATGTGGCGATGAGCTCAGCCGGTTCTCTGACCGAGCGAGGACTGCCCCCAGGGCTCCCGGCGGCACCGCACCTGGCATCTGAACCCAGAGATCTCTGTGTGGCATCATGAAAATCACTCTGGCTCTCGATTTGCATAGAGAATGGGGGTTGTTGGGGCAAAGAAGTTGCTGCATGTAAGGATTTGGTGAGAAGAGTGGCTGGTGAGCGCTGGTCCTTTCTCCTGAACTCCGATTTCCTCCCACTCGGGGCCTGGGTGCTCCCTTAGGAGCCACATGGTTACCTGGCCCATGGCAGCCTCCTGGCTCTATAGTCAGGATCCCAGGAGCCTGCTTGGTATCCAGCCTGACTGCTGAGTTTTGAAGAGTAGGGACCAGAGGGGAGTACCTGGGCAGGGCTGAGCTGTGGCCCTGCTGCATTTGTGGTGACCTGCTACACCAGACAGTGTGGCTTGCAGATGGACATCTCTGCATCTGCCCCTGGAATGAGCTTCCTCATCTTTTCCCGGGGTGAGCCGGCCACTCTTCTAGCTGCAGCCTCAGCAGCTCCTGGACAGATTTTGTTGGTTTAAGCCTAAGCAAGAAAAGTGGGCTCCTGGGCCAGGAGCTCAGCGGGGGTTCCTTCCCTTTAAAGAAAATTTAAATTAGTGTGGAAGGTGCTGAGGTGAGAAAATCTGGGGCCCCGCTGTTAGCACTTGCACCCTCACCCTCAGTTTGCCTCACAGCGCTGGGCTGGGTGTACTGTGTGACCACAGGGGCAGAGACCACACCCCAGTCATTGACACTCACTCATGCCAGGGCCTGGAGAAGATGAGCTAACGTGGCTGTTCCTCTGTGAATTTAAAGTGCTTCCACATGGCATCTGCTCCTGAACCTGGCAGATAGCGGCACACCACACACATCCTTAGAGGACACTGATAAGGAAAGCAAGGAAGTCTTTGGCCTACAAGAAATTTAAGTATAAAGTTAGGCTAGAATGGAGGCTGAGGTGTCATCCCATCCCTGGTGCCTATGTCTTCCCTATCAGGCCTCTGAGGACTTGTTCAGCTCTTGTCCTTTCCCCCAGACCCCGAGTCTTGGCCTTTTTCCACTCCTGGACTCTGTACTTTGGGACTGTAGGTGCTCACTTTCCATAATCCCCCCATCTTACGCTGCCTCCTCTAAGGCCCGTGAATCCATGGCCACCTCTCCTTTAAACAGCCCGGAGAAAGTTGTGATTGCTCTTGCCTCTGCAAGCCTCATTCAGTTTGCGCTTAAAATCTGTGTGCCTCACAAGTAAGCAGGATTGAATAAAGCGAAGTCTAATGAGAGGGGGCTTTCTACGTGTTAGCTTCCCCCATCAGGATGCTGCGTGCCGGAGTCTCTGGGGTTGACCCCATCTACGATGGGCTAAAATTAAGCTTCTCTCCTGCCCAAGGGTATTGACTATGAGGCAGAAAATGCAATTAACCTTGAATAGTTTAGGTCACTGGCCCAAGCTTGCTTACTGTTGGCTGCCTCAGTCCCTTCCCTAAAGAAATGCAAACCACAGGGAACCAGACCCAGGCAGGAGGAGCAAGAACAGGCATTCTCCTACCCCCGCAGCTGCAGAATGATTACTCAGGTTCGTGAGTAATTCTGTACATATAGAGAGAATAAATGGGTTGTACTTATAGGCACTATTATTTTCAAATATGTGTAGTGTAGGTACTGTTGTGGTTCATAAAATATAAATTTATTTTTTAAATGAGTGCTTAATAAGTTATTTTGACCCAATAATGTCTTTAGGAAGAAAATAACCTCAGAAGTCTAGCTGGAGGGTAAGGACTTGGGTGCTCCGCCTCAGCTCACTTGTCCTGAAGATAAACGTCCTCAGGCTTGGAGCCCTGACTCTGTGACTAAACAGTAATCGCCTGTCAGCACAAGCGCCTGTTTCTCCAGGGTAATCGATGGCACAACATTCAACGCACAACACACGGTTTAGCCATCGTGCCGGGGTAATTGCAAAGGGAGGAGAAGATAGAAGTCACTGGGCTTTGCCATCCACAAAGAAAAGACTGGTTGCTGCAAAATAGTCCACAAACTCTTGGGACTTACAGCTGGGAGACCATGGAGAGGTTATCCTAGGACTCAGCTGGCATCTAGAAGAGCAAGGGGACCCACGAGGCCAGGAAGCTGTAAAATTCCTAAAATCTTGCCCCTGCCAGTGGCTCGTTGTAGCGGGCCCAGCAGGATGATGCAGCTGCATGTGACTGCACCCGAAAGCTGCCGCAGGGATGCTCCGTCCGCCACAGGCGCGAGTACCTTAGGGGAGGGCCGTGTGGCAGCCTCCTGTGAAAGGTGCCTCAGCAGAGCTTTAAGTCGGTTCTACCTTCGTGTTTCTGCCACTTAAACTTCATGGAGTTCTGCTAAGAAGGAGCTCTGTTCCTTCCTCTCTCGCCGTTCCTCTTACTCCCACCCCCAGCCTTAGAACAGCGACTTCTCTTCATTAGTCTACGCAATAGCCTCGTAGCTCAAAACCACGAATCTGCCACTGGGAAATGGGAACCTGAGGGAACTGTTACTTCATGGTGGGGAGCCAGGGGATTCACCAGATGCTGAGAAATAAACAGAAAAAGATCCTCTTTTATAGATACAGGGAATGTATAATGCGATATGTCCTTGTTTCGTAACCATTGCAAGAGAAAACCTGTGCTTCTTTTTTCTTCCTGTGAAGTGGGAGAACTCTGAAGTTGGATCTACTGAATTTAGGGTTCTTACTTGTTAAGAGTCTTACAAGCACTTCTGAGCTTCCAGCCCTGAGAGTGAGTTGTTGTTATGGAAGGCGGATTCTTATTAAAAGTCCATAGGATTTCCATCACAGAAGCACGTTTTCCCTATGGCTATCTCTATCCCAGGCCCTTGCTAATATGGTTGTATGTATGGAAGTGAACTTGTTTAGCCATTAAAACTCATACCAGCTGATCACAGTGTATTATAGTAGCCAGCTTGGTGCAAAGTAAAATTTGTAGAGAAAAATGATCATAATATGCCACTCTTACTGTTCCATTTTAGTTGCTCTAAGAGAGATAATAGTGTAGGACATGCTGCGTGGGATAGAGTTAAACATATTTCCTATGCTCGCAGAGGAACCTTAAATATCAGTTTAAGCTTTTTGGATACTCTAGGGCATCAGTAAAGAAGTAGTTGGCAGGCTTTGCCCAAGGAGACAGTTGCTAATGGAGTCCTTTGCAAGACCTGGTTTGTGGCCCACCACCCAGAAGTCCCAGTGCGATTCATAAGTCTCTGTCCTGAGAGTAGTGCTTTCTGGTGGGAGACAAAAGAGATGGGGAATGGGGCCCACTGCTTCAGGACTGTCATGAGAGGGAGTGTGAGGCCAGCAGTGTGGAAGGCGAGGGGCCCACATGTTGCCTTCTTCTGTAGTTGAGCTGTCCACTCACGCATCCTTCAGCTCCTGCAAGGATAAGCTTCTTAAGGTATTTGCTGAGAGATTTAGTATCCTGCCCCAGTTCTCCACAGATAGTACAGGGTGAGCCAGCAGAAGGGGAAGAGGTGACATGTAAACCTTTTGTAAAGGTCTTAAAAATATGCCTGTTCTTGGAGCAGGGCCAGACCCTTCTGTAATTACCCATGGCCTTGGGCTTTGGCACAGGGTGAGATCTTTGGATCTTATCGGACAACCTCAATTTGGATGCAGAATTAGACATGGACCCACCAAAGATGATCATCTGAGCTGAGCTGCAGAGACCACTGAGGACAGGCCCACAGGTCGATGCTTTGCAGGGCTCCAGATGTTTTCGTAGTTTCCTGCAAGTCATTCTCCACCCACTTCATCCCAGGTACCCAGGCAGGTCTCTGAAGTAAAAGGTTATAGGTTATAAACAGCCTAGTTTCTCACCATTTTGTGAAACCTTTTAGCCAACCTTTTAACTTCTTTTCACTCAAATTTATTCAGCAAATAACTATTGAGTACCTATCTGCCACGTATTAAGCCCTGTGCTAAGTTCTGGGGGAAAGCTCCTGCCCTCATGAAAATCGCAGTCTAGAAAGGAAGCAGACAATAAATAAACAAACCAACAAAATGATTACAAATTGTTAGAAGTGCCATCAAGGACATTAACAGGATAATGAGAGGGAAAGTATCTGGGGGGGCCATTCTAGAAAAGACCTCCGACAAAGGGGACGCTTGAGCTAGGACATGAAAAATACAAGGAGTAGCTGAGAAGGGTTGTTGGAAGAGCATTCCAGGCATAGGCAATACAAAGACACAGAGGCAGAAGAGCCTCGGAGTGGTCAGGAACAGAAAGGCCATGGCTGGAATGTAGTGAGGAGAATGATTTGGGTTAAATTCAGAGAGAAGTCAGGAGCCACGCTTCATAGGGCCTTTGAGGCCATGATCAGGGTTTGGATTTTATTCTGAGAGCAATGGGAAGCCACTGATGGTGGTAAGCAGAAGTGAGGAAGGTAATTAAAGATCATTGAGTGTTCACTGCCACATTGTTTGTAATAGCAGATTAGAAACTAATTCTGTCAGCGTGGAACTGGGTAAATATCTTTGGGTTCATTACAGTGGTATGAAGTTAAAAACTGTGAGGCATATCTATATGTACCGCAAGAAGGATTTGCAAGATATCCTAAGTGGGAGGGGGAAAAAAAAACCCAAGAAACAGAATAGATTATAAAAATGTTAAAATATATTTTAAAAAGAGGAGATGTAGGGCCAGGCGCGGTGGCTCACACTTACAGTCCTAGCACTTTGGGAAGCCAAGGCAGGAGAATCACTTGAGGCCAGGAGTTCAAGACCAGCTTGGGCAATAGCGAGACTGTGTCTCTAACAAAAACAAAACAAAACAAAAAAAGAAAATTAGCTGGGCGTGGTGGTGCACGCCTGTAGTCCAGGAATTTGAGGTTGCAGTGAGCTATGATGATGCCACTGCACTCCAGCCTCGGCTACAAAGTGAAACCCTGTCTCTAAAAAGAAAGAAAGGAAAGAAAAGAAGAAAGAAAAAGAAAGGAAAGGAAGGAAAGAATGGAAGGAGGAAAAGAAAGGGAGAGAGAAAGAAGGGAAGAAAGGAAGGGAGGGAGGGAGGGGAGTTGTACATGTATGTATGTTTTCCCATGTATAAAATATCATATAAAGGATATCCAAGAAGCTGATAACAGGTTGCTTCTGGGGAGAGGAACTAGGGAACAAAGCACCTAGGGTGGAAGGGAGACTTACTCTTGATAATATATCCTTATGTATGTTTGAATATCTTGCGATGTGTTTATATGACTTATTAAGCAAAAAAGACATTATGTCTATTATAAATTGCAGTCACCCTGGTTGCTGTTGTGGAGAATGACTGAGGAGGGCAAGAGCAGAGCAGAGAGTCAGTTAGAAGGCTCTGGCAGTGGTCCAGGTGAGGGATGGTGGTGGCCTGACCCATGGTTGGTAATGGGGATGGAGCGAATAGATGGATTCCAGATTTACTTTAGAGGGAGAGCCAGCTGGACTTGGTATTTACCAATTAATGCTGTACTGCACACTGACATTGCCTACTCCCACTAGTTTAAGAAAGGTTTATGCATTAGAGATTGGAACTGGGTTTACCTGACTTCTCTGACGGCTTTGGGAAGGGTTCTTGGGCTCCTTCCAGGTGCCTCAGGATTCTGGAGAGTATCTGATGTATCACAGTATGGAGAACATAGTTATGGACGTGTGCTCCTTCCATATACACATGCAACAGTTATAAACGATTTCTCATGACTGTAAAAACACTGGGGAAGCCCACTCACTTCTCAATGGAGCTTGCTTTCTTTGCAGAGAGATGCCAAAGGCCAATACCTGTTTGACCTTCTGTGCCACCACCTGAACCTACTTGAGAAAGACTATTTTGGAATCCGCTTTGTAGACCCAGATAAGCAGCGGGTAAGTCAATATTCGAAGCACAAAGGGAAGACAGGACTAGTCCATAAGCCTGAGGCCTTACTGTCACTCACATTTAGAGTTAAGCCCCAGGAGTCAGGGACCAGCCAGGCCTTGCAGTTGAATGTCATCTCTTCAAATCATATCATTAGACCTGAAAGGCACCTTTGCTAGAGTTCACCTAGAGAAGCTTGTCATTTTACAGATATGGAAATGGCAGACTAGAGAGTTTAAGTGATTTGCACAAAGTTACCCAGTTGGAGGCACAGCAGCTGGGCTAGTGTTGTGGTCTCGGAGCCCAGATCACAGGGTGAGCCTCTCCTGCCCCCTTTCTAATAAGTGGGCTGAACCGCATTGTTCTGGATAGGAAAGGCCTCAGCCGAGGTGCCATACCAACCCGCCAACCCAATCTAGGCAGGACAGAGATAGGGACAAACTGACATGGCCCTTTCGTTGCCTTGCAAATCCTACAATCCTTGTTCTGCTCTACGCAGCACAGCCAGCCCTGCAGACACAGGGCATTGACAAGGATTACGATATTCCAGACAGATGCAGGAACAAGTCCATTATCTCAGGCCCCTGACTACCTCTCCAGCTTCGTGTCCCCTGACCTGTCTTCTCGCCGAATGATACTGTGGCTCTCCAGACCTCGTGCCTTCTTTCTTTGTAGAGCCTTCACCTTCACAGTTCCCCTGCCTGGAAGACTCTTCTCCTTTTCCTCCCTTCTCCACATTCCACACTTTTCTTCTGACTAACTCCTTTTCACACTTAAGGTCTTAGCTTAGACTTCTACTTCTTCCAGGAAGTCACCCCTAAACTGGGGGTCCTCCTATGGCCCCCACGTGCCCTGTACTACCTCTATCATAGCACTTATTACACCACATTGTGATTACCTGTTTGATCACCTGTGTTCCCTGCAAAAAAAATACAAGTTTCTTGAGGACATGGACTTCATCTCATTCATCACTATCTCCCATGTAACTAGCACAGAGCATAGAACGTGGTTAGTATTCAATAAATATTTGCTGAAGGAACGAATGGGTGAGTGAGTTAATGGTGTATAGCACTGTATTTCTCACCTCCACTTGCCCAGCCTCCCAGCTCACAGACACCTGCAGTTTCTGTAACTTCTGCTTACCTGGTTTTTGCTGTCGGTGGGGAGGTACCCTCTGGCATCCCCATTGATGTGGGAAAATAATGATAGACTATTTTTATAAATGGTGTTTGCTTGTTTGGTCTGAGCTTTCTCTCCTTAAAAAGAAAGGCCAGGCTGGGCGCGGTGGCTCATGCCTGTAATCCCTTAGCACTCTGGGAGGCCCGAGGCAGGAGGATTGCTTGAGCTCAGGAGTTTGAGACCAGCCTGAGCGGGAGCGAGACCTCGTGTCTACTAAAAATAGAAAGAAATTAGCCAAACAACTAAAAATAGAAAAAAAAAATTAGCCGGGCATGGTGGCGCATGCCTGTAGTCCCATCTACTCGGGAGGCTGAGGCAGGAGGATCGCTTGAGCCCAGGAGTTTGAGGTTGCTGTGAGCTAGGCTGACGCCATGGCACTCTAGCCCGGGCAAAAGAGTGAGACTCTGTCTCAAAAAAAAAAAAAAAGGCCAGTTACCCCAAGATTCTTCATCTCCCAGATGGGGTGATATATAGAGAAAAAAGGGCAAAATGTATCCTGTTCATTATTTTTTAGTTAGGTTGGAATGTGCCTGAAAAAAATAAGAGAGTATGTGGAGGTGATAAAGATTAGAAGGAGAAGGAGCTAGAAAGAGATAAGAAAATGGGAAAGAGGAGAAATAAACGTTTGTGGAGTGCCTGCTGTGTGCCAGGCTCTTCACTGAACACAGACTAGTTCTTTCAGCTGGTGTATGTTGTTCACTGAGCTGTGTAGGCACTAAGCTAAGAGCTTCACATATGTTATTTCATTTGTTCCTTAACACAAATGAGATGAGTATCCATAATTATAATATCTGTTCTCCAGAAGACTAAATAAAGTCTCAGATAGGTTAAGTAACTTTCCCAAGCTAACTGGCAAAGCCAATCTTGAGCTCAGACCTGTCTGACCCAGGGCTCTATGATTTCTAAGATTCCATGCTGAATTCATACCTGATAGCCTCTGAAAGTTGGGTGATTCTGTGCTTTGAGAGAGGGGTTCAAGAGAGCAGAGAGGCTTGAAGGGGTACCTGGGGGTTGTGGGGAAATGGACTTGTAAGAGTTGTTGTCCTAGGTCCACAGATTCATGGTAGAGATGTAGAAGGTGGGCTCCCTGGCTCCCTCGGGGTGTGAGGCTCTAAACTAAACCTCCTCCCCTGGTGTGACCCAGCACTCGCCCCATCCCCACATCACTGCTTGCTCTGGGAGCTCTGCAGGTCTCTCCTGGTCCTCCACTGCCCTGCCCCACTGTTCCCGACTCAGGCTTGGGGCCTCCACCTGTTCCCAGCCTCTCCTGTGCACCCTGTCAAGCCGCCAGAGTCTGAAGATTGTGCCACGTTGGCCCATTCACTGAAATACAGGAGGAAACCCTCCTCTCTGAATCTTCTTTTCCTCTTCTGATCCCTTCTCCCCAAGCCCATGTCACCAATTTGCGGGTGATTCTGGGACCCAGTTTTAGCCAGGCAGCTGCAAAAAGCAACTCTGGCCATTGCCATATTCTTGGGATCCTCTCAAGATTTCTCTACCAGACCCTCAAAATCCCATGGACAAGCTGTGACAGTTTTCCACCCCTTCCCCACGCCCTTCCTAATCTCCAGCCTCAGTCCTTCCTTGAGCTCTCACTACAGTACACATGAAGTCTTCTCTCCAGCTGTTGCCAAGGGGAATAGCCTCTTTGTAATTCAGCTCCATCTGCCCTCTGCTGATAACGCATCTCACAGTCATTTTTCTTAATTTCTATAGAACTTCCTTTGTTAATTCCTTTTAATCTATCAGTCTGATGTCTGGGGGTGTTCTGTCTACTGAGTCCCTGACTCTTGCTACGTTCCCCTCACTACACACAACTCCAGTGTGCTCTGAACAGACAGGCCTCCTCCGCCTTCACAGGCACAGCCTGGAACCCCAGTTGTTGCTGTGCAATTTCATCTCTTGCCTTTGCTTCCCCGTGAAGCCGAGCCGCGGTGGGCCGTGTAATGTGAGAAGGACCTCTTAACCACATTGAGTGGCTATAATGAGTTGCCAGCCTCGTGGGAACTCGGATCAGAGGAAGCCAGAGAGCAGAATGTCAGCCCGGATTATCCATGTGGAGCTGATGGAAGAACTGGCTCTTAGTGGGTCCATTAACTGCATGACCCGTGGCCCAGCCCAGAAGGTGATAGCTGGGAATCAGGGGAGGCCAGGATGCTGTCTGCATGGCCCTGGCTGCTTTCCTGCCAGAGGGAGGACTCTGCCAGGACATTATGCTAAATGGAAGTAGCCAGAAAAGAGGGAAGTGTGGACACAGTCTCTTTTTCCATTCAGTAGCTACGCATTGAACACTCTGCTAGGCACTGGTGATACAATGTTAAATAATACAGTTTTCTTCCCTCACAGAAGTTACATCTGGCAGCTTTAAGCTACTTCCAGATAATCAAATCCCAAATAATAGCAGTCCTAGCTAATCCTGATTAGCATAAAAGCAACAAACATCAATAGTAAATTTTATAAAGGACCCATGTAGAATTGAGAAACATATATAGAATGGTTTCATTGCTTCCTTCCCCCAAACATAAGTACCATGGGAAAAATTATACTATGCTATGTCCTGCCTCTTTGAAAAGCCATATAACAAAAACATTCGTACCCCCTTAATATTTCGAAATAAAAGAAAAAAAGAAAATCCAAGGGAAAAAGGATACTAACCTACATATTCGTTTTGATTAGTTATCTTATGAGACTTAGACTTTAAACATCCCTGGATGCCAAAGAATCCTGAGTATGTGCTCTCTAATTCAGGGGTTGGCAGTCTGTGTTACTCTAAGAAAGATGGAATATACCCCAGCCATCCCTGCCTTATGAATTTCTACTTCTCAGTACTTTCTAGAGTTGTTCCAATAGCCACTATCCCCACTCCCCTGCCAAAACGTTGGTACTTAACACAAACACACACCACCTATTCAAGTCAGCGTTTCCCTGCTCAAGCCAGGTGAGGCTTTGCCGCCACCACATGTACGTGAGTCGCTCATGCCTACTGGCCTGCCAGGACCGTGGCTCAGAACTTCGGCACCCTGCCTTGGAAGGCAGCACTTCCAGGGAAGCCCAGAAATGGCATCTGAAGCTGGAACTATCCCCCCTTCCCAGCTAGGTTCCATGGGGAGCTTGTTTCAGAAAATCATATCGCTTTTTACTCTCCAAACCTATATTTCACAAGCTTCTGGGCCGCTTTCACCCTAGGCTATAATCTGTCCAGTTATTTAAATTGGATAAAACAAATTATTTTTGACAGTGCTTCTCATTAGGGTTTTAATGTTCTGTGTTCTCTGTTTCAGCATTGGTTGGAGTTTACAAAGTCTGTGGTGAAGCAATTGCGATGTAAGTATTTATTCTCCATGAAAAGACTGAAGCCTCCCCCCTGGGGAGGGTGGGATGAAACTTCCCACATGTAGTAAGCCGTGGTCTACATATGTAATTTTCCACTATCCTGAGTATCAGTTGGCCCTAAACACTTGAGGATTTTCTTCTGCTGGTTCGGTGGACTGTGCATGCTGGTGGGAGGACAGCCCAGTCATCTTCCGGGAGAGCGGCTTCCCTGATGTGCGCTCTTTTTCTCTGCAGCCCAGCCTCCATTCACCATGTGCTTCCGTGTGAAGTTTTACCCTGCAGACCCTGCAGCTCTGAAAGAAGAAATAACCAGGTGAGGCTGAACACACTGCCCCAGCTACTAAGCCCTGTTGGAGAGGATAGGAAAGGGGGGCCTGTGACCTCTCAGATCCTCTAATAGGGAAGCGCCTCACTCTTACAGGCAAGGAACCCTTCCTACCCAGAACCTACTTCTTCTGTATTCATTTCCACATTCTTTCCTTTGCTCACCCCTCAGTGGAAATGGAACAGAGTGAATGTCTTTCCTTCAGGAAATGTGAATACTTCATCTCTAACTGATCACTTTCAAGGGGATCTGGAGTAACTCATCAAAAGCGTTTTTTCTTTGGCCAATGATGTGGCCACTGTGGACGTTCTTAGAGAGGGCTGTGTTGCTGCTTATTTTGGGGATTGAAAACAGATTCAAGTGGCCTAATGGATGTACTTGGGGGACGCCAACGTGTGATGCTGAAAAGACAAGCAGGGAAATACTGAAGATTTTAAATCCAGATGGGTAAACTCCAGTGTGCTGCCGGATCAGGTTCGTGATAAAGTCTTTATTGTGGGGATAATGTTCTGTGGCAGGCAGACAGCTGTGTGGAATGAATCTTGTCTCGTTCAACACCACTTGAGGATGAGAAAGAACCTCTGTGCCCAAAACCTTCCTATAAGAGGGTCAGTGAATAGGAGCTTAAGGCTTCCTCAGGATTTTGGATATCTGAGCCAAATTTACTCTGAAAGTCTCGCCTCATAGATTCAGAAACTCTCTATAAACTGGGATCCGTAATTTTTGTATTAGAAAGACCTAATTTTGACATAAGCAAAACCTCGACGTTACCTTGTAGAAGGCAGGATCATAGGTAAAGAGGTGATGACAGGGCATCCTAGAGCTGAGGCAGAGACAGCACTGCCAGCTCTGGTCACCTCCCTAAACCCTTGGAGACAGCAAAGATGGGAATGAGGACATTGCCAGTCATGTAGACTGTCTGTCCCGTATGGCTTTGAGATCTGTTTCTAGATTCTGAACTACCTAGGAACATCCCAAAGAAGGGAAAAGAGGAGGGAAGAAGGAAGGAAGGAAGAATATGGAATTATATTCCTTTCCTGTTCTGAAGAGCATGCCAAGTCAAAGGAAGAAAAGTTTCTCTAAGAGGGGAAATCAAGAAATGGGGAAAGAACAGGGCAAGAAATAGGAATGAGTAGTGCAAAGGAAGCAAGGAAGTGGGACAGGCAGGGAAATGGCTTCTTCACATGGCCGCAGCGGGGGTTGAGGGAAATCTTCTGGTGGAGTCAGAGGATCAGGAAGGCTATTTCCTGCAGATGCACAGGGTAGTGTGTACCCACCCACTCGGAGGCACTAAACACAGTGAGGTGTGTAGCTAGCCCCAAACCCCATGCTTCTTACAGGGCACGGAAACTGCAGGTTCTGCTCATTCACATGGATGTGAGTGGGGCTCCTACTTTGTTTGGAAAACCAAATCCATCTAAATTAACAAGTGACCCTACAGCTTTACACAGGCGAGTGAGGGTAGAACCACTGTGTTTAACAACTTAAAGAGTTCTGTGAAAGCACTAGCCCGCCCCACTCACGAATTCCAGAGTGTTTGCCTTAGCTCTGAGCCTCTCTCTCTGTCTCTCTGTTAAAAGAGGTACCAGTGCCAGGGAAGACCCCAAAGTGTCCTGTCCACATATCAGAGCAAACTTAACACATCTTTGTTGTCCAACTCACTGGACCAACAGTAGGGATGAGAGGGATTGGTCTAACACAAATCAGTGAGCAGCTGGTGGGAGCACCACAGACACATAGCTTTCCAATTTGACTAAAGGACAAGAATATAAGATTATCTTGGCCATTAGGAGGAGCCCTTAATAATCTGATAGTCCACTGGATGTGGTGGCTCACGCCTGTAATCCCAGCACTTTGGGAGGCTGAGGTGGGAGGATCGCTTGAGCCCAGCCTGGGCAACATAGTGAGACCCCCATCTCTTAAAAAAAAAAAAAAATTAGCTGGACATGATGCATATGCCTGTAGTCTCAGCTACTCAGGAGGCTGAAACAGGAGAATTGCTTAAGCCCAAGAATTCAAGGTTATAGTGAGCCACTGTACTCTAGCCTGCGCGACAGAGTAAGACCCCGGCTCTAAAACAACTATGGTAATAATAATAATAACATGATTTTCTAAATCCAGTGTCACTATCTTATATTAATGGGCAGACCCTCCTTCCCAAGAAGCAACATAGACCTGGGAGCTCAAATCGTACTTAAGTCAGGATATAACTTGGCTATATGGCCTTGGACATAAGATATTTAAACCTCTCTGACCTTTGGATTCCTCATTTATAAAATGGAGATAATAATGTCTACCTCCTAGAATTGTTGGGAGGACTAACCACTATAGTAGTGTCTTATACTTTTTTTTTCTTTTTTTTTGAGCCAGAATGCAGTAGCATCACCCGTCCTCATAGCTCACTGCAACCTCAAACTCCTGGGCTTAAGCCATCCTCCTGCCTCAGCATCCCAGGTGGCTGGGACTACATGCACAAGCCATCACGCCCGGCTAATTTTTCTATTTTTTGTAGAGGTGGGGTCTCACTCTTGCTCAGGCTGGTCTCGAACTCCTGAGCTTAAGTGATCTTCCTGCCTCGGCCTCCCAGAGTGCTAGGATTACAGGTGTGAGCCACCATGCCCAGCCATCTTATACTTCTTAATGCACCTCCAATGAGTATTGCACTGAGCAAAGGCTCAATACGTTTGCTGCCAGATTGATTACACGGTCTTTGGCCACAAGGGCTCTGCATAGAGCACAAGTACAGTTAGTACTGGCTTTTTCCCTTATGTGAAAAGGGACTTTTCTAATAATCTCAACTCCTCTTCTGTCCCCTTTCCCTATCAGCCAGAGTCCTAAAACTTAAGCAGCTAACTTCTGAGTTCCAAGAGAGAAAGCTATCCCAGGTAATCATCCAAGTCCCAGTAAGTGCAGCATTAGGACCATGGCCAGGCCTCCCACCAAGTCACCAAACTTCAAGGACACTGGCAAGTATATGAGCTCCTCTCCCATCTGTGTGCTTTTGTGCTACCATCTTGGACAATTTTCCCTCTCTCTCCACCTCCCTGGCCTTCTGTCCCTAGCATGCAATTTCCCGGCATTGTGAGGAGTATGGATCGTGGGTACCTGGGTAGTCTTTGTGCCTCGCTCTCCCTGGGGCAATCTGTGAGGCTATGGAATTAGCCACATTTTTCTCTTCATTCACATCCCTACTGATCTGAAGAGAGTGGGTACCTGCCCCAGCCTCACTCAATACCCATAATTCATCCCTAGCTTAGAGTCCTACATCCTACCTTGATACCAAACTCATTTAGCTGTCAGTGTGTTTTTTCCTGGCAATATTAGTCCTAAATTTCTCTGCCATCTCAGCCATTCCCATAAAGCCAGGCTGAGAGAAGGCAATGAAGTAGGGAGTAAAGAGCTATGCTTCAATTTATCTCTTGGATTCTTCCCAGATGATAAATTTAGTTGCCAAATCCTGATTAATTTCTTTTGTCATTTTTTTAAAGTAATAAATAGATTTTCTTGTCTAGGCTAGAGACAAGCCAGAGAAAATGGGGAATTAGGCACCCGATTTAGCTTTTAACAAGGACTACAAGTGTATGAATTCTTTGGAAAGAAAAAATAATAGAAGGAAACTGAGTACAAATGGGCCCCCACCACCCAAGGAAGCAAAATATCTGACACACAAAAGACAAAAGGTGCTCCAAAAAATGTTAATAGAATGAATGCCTATACAGGCATTCATAGAAGTCTCCATAGAAAGAAAAAATTTTGTAATGAATATTTTGTAAATAAAAGTACATTTAGCTACAATTTCCCATTTTCCCTATGTATGGCAACTTTTGGGACACCCTGTATACACGAATGAATGGAATCATTAGGTCATTTATTCCTTCAATGAACATCATTTTGGCCTAGCTTAGGCTAAGATGGATTGGCAAACTTTTTCTGTAAAGGGCCAAATAGTAAGTATTTAAAGCTTTTTGGGCCATATGGTCTCTGTTGCAGCTACTCAGTTCTGTCATTGTAGTGTGAAAGCAGCCATAGACGATACATAAATGAATGAGCAAGGCTATGTTTCAATAAAATTTTATTTCATTGCAAACTATGGCAGCAGGCCATACCCCTGGGCTAAGAAATCAGAAAGACATGGGTTCAAATCCCAAGCTATTCTTTAACTAGCTATGTGACAAGACAAGCAACAATAACTCTAAGTGGTCAGTTTCCTTATCTGTTAAGCAGGGATAAAAATGGTAGTCACCTCAAAGAGCTGTTGTGAGGATTAAAGGGGAGAATGCATACGAAACAGTTAGTAGAGTGTGGGACACACAGCGTGCACTCAGTAAATTCGAGTCATCATTATTATTCTTTTGTTTTGTTATACAGTAACACAACTGGAGGCATCATATTACCTGACTTCAAATTATACTACAAAGCTATAGTAACCAAAACAGCATGGCACTGGCATAAAAACAGACAGACCAGGGGAACAGAATAGAGAACCCAGAAATAAATCCACACATTTATAATCAACTCATTTTTGACAAAGTTGCCAAGATTATACATTGGGGAAAGGACAATCTCTTCAACAAATGGTGCTGAGAAAAATGGATAACAGTATACAGATTAATGAAACTAGATAGACCCTTATCTCTTTTCATATACAAATATCAAATCAAAATGGATTAAAGACTTAAATTTAAGACTTAAATATAAAACTACTACAAGAAAACATCAGGGAAGCACTCCAGGACATTGGTCTGGGCAAAGATTTCTTGAATAAGACCTCAAAAGTGCAGGCAACCAAAGAAAACATGGACAAATGGGATCACATCAACCTAAAAAGCTTCTGCATAGAAAAGGAAATAATCAACAAAGTGAAGAGACAACCCATAAAATGGAAGAAAATATTTGCAAACTGTGGATGTGACAAGGGATTAATAACCAGAATATATATGCAGTTCAAACAATTCAATAGGAAAAAAGCACAAATAATCCTGTTAAAAAAAATGGTCAGGCATGGTGGCTTACACCTGTAATTCCAGCACTTTGGGAGGCTGAGGTGGGAGAATCACGTGAGCCCAGGAGTTGGAGACCTGCCTGAGCCAACATAGCAAGACCCCATCTCTACAAAAAATAGATTAGCTTGGCATGGTTGTGTGCACCTGTAGTCCCAGCTACTCAGGAGGCTGAGGCAGGAGGATCACTTGAGTCTAGGAGTTTGAGGTTGCAGTGAGCTATGATGACACCACTGCATTGTAGCCTGGGAAACAGAGTGAGACTCTGTATCAAAAAAAAAAAAAAAAGAGAGATGGGGGATGGCAAAAGATCTAAATAGGCTTTTCTCAAAAGAAGACATACAAATGGCCAACGAGTACATGAAAAAATGTTGAACATCACTTATCATCAGAGAAATGCAAATCAAAACTACAATGAGATATCATCTCACCCCAGTTAAAATAGCTTTTATCTGAAAGACAGGGAATAAAGAATGCTGGTGAGGATGTGGAGAAAGGGGAACCCTCATGTGCCGTTGGTGGGAATGTAAATTAGTGCAGTCACTGGGGAGAACAGTATGGAGGTTCTCACAAAACTGAAACTAGAACTGCCATATGATCCAGCAATCCCACTGCTGGGTATATATCCAAAAGAAAGAAAATCAATATCTTGAAGAAATATCTGCACTCCCATATTTATTGCAGCACTATTCACAATAGCCAAGGTATGGAATCAACATAAGTGTCCATGGATTAATGGATAAAGAAAATGTGGAACATATACACAATGGAATCTTATTCAGCCATAAAAAGGAATGAAATCCTATCATTTGCAACAACATGGGTAGAACTAGAGGACACTATGTTAAGTGAAATAAGTCAGGCAGAGACAGACAGACAAATATCGCATGTTCTCACTCATATGTGAGAGCTAAAAAAAAAAATAAGTTGAGCTCATGGAGATAGAGAGTGGAATGATGGTTACCAGAGGCTGGGAAGGATCGCAAAGAGGGGGATAAAGAGAGGATAGTTAAAGGGTACAAAAATACAGTTGTATAGAATGAATAGGATCTAGTAGGCAATAGCACAGTAGGGTGACTACAGTTAACAACAATTTATTGTATATTTTATAATAACTAAAAGAGTGGAATTGGAATGTTCGTAATACAAAGAAATGATCAATTCTTGAGGTGATGGATAACCCCATTACCCTGCTTTGATCACCACACACCATATACCTGTATCAAAACATCACATATACCCTAAAAATATGTACAACTATTTTATATCCATGATAATTTATAAATTTTCAAAAAAGAGACAAGCAAAGTTTAAAAAATAAGTTTCCTCAAGAGCAACCTTATTATCTTAATCAGGTCTAAAGCTGACTTCTTCTTTGGTCCCGGGGAGAATTTCTCTCTGAGGACAGAGTTCTCCTGATTTAGCTTAGGACCCCTTTCTTTCTAACCTGACAACTAACTGAATTACCATGGAGCTAGAAAAAGCCAGAGTCGGGAGGCCCAGATTCTAATCACTGCGTCGCCTCAGACAGGTCACTCCACGTCTCCGGACTTGTAGTTCCTCAGCTGTGGCATGAGGGGATTAGGCTCTGTGGCTCCTGCTTGGAGGCTTGAGATGGGATAACCCAGCCAGTCTGCCCCTCAGGAGTTGGCAACACACAGTGGCCCTGGTGACAGTGCCTCAGGCCACAAGATAGTCTTCCTTAGGCTCATGTGTGGCAAGGGAGAACATGCCAGGGTCTCTTGGAAATGGTCTGAGGGTGCTGTGAGTCATGTGGGTTATATTTTCATGACCAACACCAAGTCATCGGTGACCTCCTTAAATGAACAAACACAAAGCTCGATGGGAGCCACCATGGCCGAGAAGGGAGGCGGAGCCCTAGTACAGCCTTCTCGCCTGAAGCTGTCAGGTGATTCTTTCATGAGTGCATCTCTTCTTGTCTTCTAACGCCTATGATTTGTTTCCTTAGGACGCTGATGTGCCCCTTCCTCCCTCTCCCCCAGTTCTATGACATTGCCTGAGAATGCCCCAGAGCCTTACCTTTGACCTCCCTGTAGCTATTTTATCACCAAAGCCCGAAGGGACCCACCCACCAGTGGAAGGCCTTGTTTCCATTCCAGTACACCTGAGGCCCCTGTTCCACACCCATCAGTAACGCCTTGTAAGACAGTGGTTCTATGTGAAGAGCATGTCCTCTTGGGTGGATGGAGGGGGGAAGCAAATCAGAAGCTGCAGAGGGGCCTTTTCAAACCACAGGAGCACCACTCACATACAGATTCTGACATGCTCCCCCAGGAAGATGTTCCCCTCTCTGCCACATTGAGAATCACTGCCCAGAGCTGTGTTCTTCTTTGAAATATTTCCTTTAGCAGTGCTGTCCCTGGATCTTGGACATAGTCAGACATGGAAGGAGTGATGCAGGAAGCCAGGCCCACGGAGTGATCCCTGAGTAAGGGGCAAAAGGTTTACATCCACGTCCTGCCAAAGCCTGCAGGAGGTGGGAGCTGGAACAGTGAGAAGGAGAGAAGTGTTCGCTCGCTGTCTCCCACATACCGTGTGGCATTTCACCGTGGGAAGCAGAGTGAAGACAAGCTTGATTTGGTAGATCCATCTTAATTATTGCCTCTACATGATGTCTTTCAGCCTTCAGTTTTTCTTAGCAAACACTGGGGCAGAGTGGGGTTGGTGGGAGAATGGGGAAGGTTCTTGGTAACTTCCAGACTAAGCTACTCACCTTCCCTTTGGTTTGAGGAAGGCATTCCATCCTGATGTGCATACTAGGATGCTTTTGAATTTCCTTAGGTCAGTGTTTCTTAAACTTAATCTATATACAGATCACCTGGAGATCTTGTTAAAAGATGCAGATGTAGGTGCAGGAAGGGCCTAATATTCTGTGTCTCTGTGAGCTCCCAAGTGATGCTGCTACTTCTTTTTTTTTTTTTTTTTTTTTTTGAGACAGAGTCTCACTGTATTGCCTGGGCTAGAGTGCCGTGGCGTCATCCTAGCTCACAGCAACCTCAAACTCCTGGGCTCAAGCGATCCTCCTGCCTCAGCCTCCCGAGTAGCTGGGACTACAGGCATACGCCACCATGCCCGACTAATTTTTTCTATATATTTTTAGTTGTCCAATTAATTTCTTTCTAATTTTAGTAGAGACGGGGTCTCGCTCTTGCTCAGGCTGTTTTCGAACTCCTGAGCTCAAACAATCCGCCCGGCCTCGCAGAGAACTAGGATTACAGGCGTGAGCCACCGCTGCTACTTCTTATATGTGGGCTGCACTTTGAGTAGCAAGGCCTGAGGAGAGAAGAAGCTTGACTGTGCCTTCATTTCTGTGCCTTAGTTACTTGACTGTCCAAGCTCAAGGCTCTCAGAGTTACTGCTGGTACCCCGCCTACCCCTCCTAAACATTGCATTGTCGTTGGGCCTCTTACTTACTTTGGGGCACGATCAAATGGACATGGAATACTCTGTTTTATTCTTCAGCCTGAAAACAAAAGCAGTGGAAACCTCCAGTTGTCCAGGGAGGGGCCAATTTCTTTTTGTTTCAGACTGATGGAATTTAAGGGAATTTTACAACATTTTCATGACTCCCCCAGGGATGCTGTAGTTATCTATGACTGTCTAGCAAAATACTGCAAAACTTAGCTTAAAATAGCAAGTATTTCTTCTCTCAGAGTTTCTATAGGTCAGGAATTCAGGAGCAGCTTCACTGGGTGGTTCTGGCTCAGGGTGAATCATGAGGCTGCAGTCAGGAGGTTGGCCTGGGCCACAGTCATCTGGAGGCTTGACTGGGATTCACTTCCAAGATGGTGCACTCACATGGCTATTGGCAGGAAGCCTCAGTTCCTTGCTGGCTATTGGCAAAAGGCCTCAGTTCCTCACCTCACGGACCTTTCCATGGGGCTGCTTAATCAACTTCAAGCAGAGTATGTGGTCCAAGAGAAAGGGAACAAGAAGGAAGCTGTTAATGACTGTATGACCTGGTCTCAGAAGTCAGACACTGTCACTTCTGTTTTATTCTATTCTTAGAAGTGAATCACTAAGCCCAAGCCACGCTCAAAGGGAAGGAATTAAGCTCCACCTCATGAAATGAAGAGTATCAAAGCATTTGAGGACATATTTTTAAACCATCACAGATGCTCCCTGGCTAAGGAGCCATTGTGGTAGGCGACCCTCTCAAAGGTTTGGTGCTCCTCATAATCTCACGAAGCTGCTCTACTTAGGAGACCTGTAAGACTTTGAGCATCAAAGACCACACTCCTTGCAAAGACATTTCAAAATGGAAAGTTATCAATTCCATTCCACTGTGATGGGGTCCATCCAACTCTTTGTGAACCTACGAAGCAGTGACAGTGCAAGGAGGGCAGTATAACTCAGTGATTAAGAGCCAAGTTCAGGAGTCCGACATTCCCGAATTTGAATCCTGGCTCTGCCATTTAGTTGTATGTCCGTGATAAAATCACTGGAGACTCAGCTTCTTTATCTGGAAAAATGGGGATCATAATAGTACCTATCTCGAAGTGTTATGTGAGAATTAAATGAGATACTGCACGTAAAGGTAACACCTGGCCTGGCAGATAGTGAGTGCTCAGTACATGTCAGCTACTGTTAGCTCTTGTTCTTGATATCCTGTTTCCACCTGGAGCTGGAGGCTCTGTACATTCGAAGAGATGCTGGCCACAGGTTTCTGCTTCATTTTTGTGCTTCCTTCACCAGTGCCTCTTCTTATACTTCATTCAAATTCAGAGAGGTCTGGTTGACCTCTGCTGATTGCAGGCTCTTCCCACATATGGACAGGTTCTCTTGGAAAGTCAAGGCCGAACTCTTCCCTGGGCTAGTTCCTCCACCTGTGTTCTACTTCTTAAAAGAAGGAGCATCAGCCAGAGTCCAGGGCGGGGACAGGCCCAGTTTGCCCCATGCCTGATGGCATAGTTTTCTTTTTTGGCACTGGATTGACTAGGGCTGGCTCCCTCCAAACCCGGCCCGGGAGTAGGGTGCAGGAGACGATGTTTTCACCAGGCGACAGCCATTTCCGTTTTGAGCTACGGAAGGAAACTGACGTGTTGTTTTGAATCGAACCTCAACAAGGCAAAGTACTTGAAAGAGTCTCCAGGGAAATGGAAAATGTATTTGTTCTGTGGTATGTTTTGAGTTTTGGGGTTTTTTTTTAATGTAGTAAAAGTATCCTGACAAATATTTTGATAGGCTTACATTACATATTTGTGTCTTTAAAGCAATCAAAGAAATCCTTTATAATTCATTCTCTGTTTTCTCTCCAGGTATTTAGTCTTCCTACAGATCAAAAGAGATCTCTACCATGGCCGCCTCCTCTGTAAAACGTCGGATGCTGCCTTGTTAGCAGCTTATATCCTTCAAGGTAATGACTTTTGACAGGATAAATTTGCTTTTCGTGCTAAGTACTGATGCCATTATTTCAGTTACCACAGATGACTACTTCTTGGATCTAAACAGTGTCTAACTTGAAGCAGAGTTCAAGTTAGAGGATTTTGCTTAGATTTCCTAGAGCCAGAAACCACCAAACACTCAATCCTAAATGGTACCTAAGGTCTCACCACCAGCCCCTTCAAGTCATTCTGACTCTGGGGGATTCTCCCTGTGCCCTTGGTTGATAAAGTTACTGGGACTCTGGAGAATAATTGGAATCATTTTTTTTCCTATCCTCTCATGCAATCTCTAAGATACAAAGCATCTTGGAATTCTGGAATCTATTTCAGAGAACTTTTAGTTCAGAGTGCTTAAAGTTGAAAGTGTTTCCAAGTAACAAGCACATTTCCTAACACGCTAATAAGAGTAATAGCTGAGTCTTACCCAGCTGATACCCAGATTGGCTTTTTGTGCAAAACAATGGGAGAGAGATGCACCCTTAACATATGTCTCCTCCTCCTGAAATGCAGGACACACATAAGTGCCACTTCCCAGGTTTCTCTCAGTCCTTAGGCCTGAAACTGCCATTACTACCATAGCAATAAAATCATGAAGCTTCCATGAAAGAATATGAACTCTTAATTGGAAATCTCTGAACTCCCAGAAGCAACTTTGTGAAGAGAACCTGGAAAACGCTTGCCGACAGGAAACTAAAGCCCTTCTGGCAAGAGAAATATCACAGCTGCATACTAAGAATGTAAAATCAGCCCATTGCCACTTTGACTTTTGAGGCTTCCGTTTTAAAAATCACCTAAATGGGAAGTCCAGTGGGTCATTACTAATTTAAAGGTACCTAAAAATGCCACTTTCATTTCTAAAGACAAAGCCTAGCCCGATTTAAGTGACGTTTTAAATTCTAGTCATTCCTTCAGTTTTACCCTGACAATAATTTCTTTTTCTTTAAAGAATTACTTGATGTCCAACATTGATGTTTTCCACTTGAAGCTTCCTAAATAAAATCATAATCAATGACTCTGAGGCTCAAGGTCACCCCATGCTTCAGGCTTGGGGAAGCCTTTAGTCTCTTGCTAAACAATAGAAATCCCCAAGTAATTTAGAAGTCACAGTAAGTAGACTTGTAGTGAAAAAGCATAAGCCACAAATACAATATTCAGCCATGAGAGGAGGGCATGTTTTCCTCTTAATACTTGCTCCTGCCTCAAGACTTCTCCTCTGAAGTGGTTGAGACTGTCACCAGGGAAGAAAAAGGGCAACCACCAGGCAGCTGGACCCTCCTCCTTTCCTTTATCATACCCACCACGTCCCCTGCGGAGTTCTTCCTGGGAGAAAGCTGGAATCCGACCTGGGTGTGGAAAGCACCAGGGGTCCTCTGTCCTCCCAAAGCTCACTGAGCTTAGATCTGCTCAGGTTTAGAGATGAATATTCTCTGTGAATGGCCAGAGGAGAAAGGGCCACACCTGGCAGGGAGTTGAGAAATCAGCCTTAGAACTTGGTGCTTTTGAACTCAATGACACTTTCTGCTCACAGCCAGGCTTCCTGCTCGGCAAGCCTTTCAAAGGGGCCTGGCACCTGGTCAGCTCTTAATGAATATTTATTCAAATTTATTCATTTGATCATATTTGGACTGAGGGTTGAGTTCTGAATTTGGATCATGGCTTAATTCATCAATTTGCTGTGTCCCTGCTAAGATCCTTAAAATGAGGTTTAGATTCTGATCTGGCTCAGGCCCAAGAGCTTCTGTCTTGCTGACCAAGCTCACCGTTTCCTGTGCTGAACAAAGAGCATCACTCCTAGGCCCTCTTCTCGTGGCTGAATGAATGAGAACCGTGGTGCAGGCTTTTGCTCTTTTATTGCAGATTTACTTGTGGTAACCTCAGAACAGAGGGTCAGGTCCACTGTCTCCCTCCATAGACTTGAATGTCAACCCAGTGTGTACACCTGGGAAAACAAAGGTGGACATGCTCCTGCAGGGCGTGCCTTCTGCCCAGCCCTCAGCCGTGCTCAGGATCCACTACTCTCTGTAAATCTGCTGTGTGCTTTGGCTTTTGCTCTGTGTGCTGATCTCTTGTTGCTTTGCCAATGATGATTTACCTATTTCCACACTTGTTTTCTTCTACCTTCCTTTTGAAAGCGGAGATTGGGGATTATGACTCAGGAAAACACCCTGAAGGCTACAGCTCCAAGTTCCAGTTTTTCCCTAAACATTCAGAGAAGCTGGAAAGGAAAATTGCTGAAATTCACAAGACAGAACTCAGGTGCGTGACACCCATTCAGGCCCAGGACACTGTGACTCCCCCACAGCCTGAGCACGCAGGCTCTGTGCTATGTCCTTGCTCTCATAGACCGACCATTTACTGGCCAGAGGGCTGCCCCCCAGCCTTCCCGACACTGAGACGTATCCACTGACAGCATAGCCCCAATCCCCATAGGCTCCCTCTCCAAGAAAAGTGGTTTAGGCTGAGGCTTAAAGGCAAGAGAGAAGTTGTATCATAGGGAAAACAGAGAGAGAGTGGCTTTTGAAAGGTATTTGCTCCACTAAGATATTTAATGAAGACACAGAGGAAAGAAGCATGAACTGGGGAAAAGGAAAAGATAAACACAAAAGAAACAACAGAAGAGAAAAAAGATGAAAGGAAGAGAAGCGGTTAGGTGGGGATGTGGAAAAGGGCAGGCCTCTGCCCCGGCATGTGACAGGTGGCTTCTGGCAAAGGATGGACTGCCCAGCGCTGATTCATGAATGCTGGGAGTGCCCTGAGATCACTTTGGCCTGGGGCTGCGTCTTCAGCACTGTCTAACTCAACCCCCACACACCCTGCCTGGAGTCCCTGACCCTGCACCGAGGAAAGTAGAGGAGAAGGGGCTTCAAGCATGGAGCCTTGTGTCCCTCAGTGGCTTTTAGTTTGCTCAGAATATGCAGAATCCCGTAAAACAGCACCAATGCAGCCTTTCACCCACATGAAATAGAATTTTCTACAAAGACTGATTTTAGAAAACAACAATAGGGTGTTTAGGCTCCACTTGGTGTGGCACACTGGAGCACAGATTGTTCCAGCCTCACCAGGTGCATTGCCTGCTGCTTAAGAAGAAGCCGACGCACTGAGACAGCAGCAGTTACAGCAGAGAAAGAGTTTAATATCGCAGGTGCCGTGCGAGGAGATGGGAGGAAGTTCTCAAACCCATCTTCCTGAGAATTTGGGAGAAAGGGTTTTTAAAGATAGTTTGGTGGGCAAAGGGCTAGGCGATTGGGTCTGCTGATTGGCTGGGTTTGGGTGGAACCACAGGGGTGTAGAAATTGTCTTCTTGTGCTCAATCAGTTCCTGGGTGAGGGTCACAAGACCAGTGGAGTCAGTTCCTTGGGACGGGCCACTGGTCTGGGTGGGTCAGCCAATCCACTGGAATGCAGGACCTGGAAGATATCTCAAAAACTAGCCTTAGGTTTCACAAGGGTGACATTATCTATGGGAGCAAGGAAGAAAGCTAAGGATCTTTATGACCATCAGCAATGTGACTCCTGAGTAGCAATTATAGGAAAACAAGCTGGGGAACAATGGCTGGTTATATATATATTTTAACTATGCCTGTACCTTTGCAGAGTTCAGGCCCCTACCACAGTTCCTACCTTGTGGCCCTTTAATTAATTTTATAAAGGGCGGTTTCAAGATTCCCCAAACTGACAAACTATGAAGAAAAAAAGTATATATAATGAATGCAGTGTTATAAAATATGTCATCATTTTAAAACATTACAATTTTTAAAAAATCTTTTAAAATGTTTGTGTATCTACTGTTCTGAGGAAGGAATATGCCCGGCAGGAGAGGGGGGTGGTGGTGGATATTTCTAATGCTAAGCTTAACTGTTAATAGTTCTAGTTTTTAGTACTAAGCTTAAACTGGTTCCTACCCTGACCTTGACCCTCAAAGCCCTTCACTCAGCGATTTTATCTCAACGAATATAACCGAAGGCCTCCTTAGCCTTTGTAAATAGACCCCTTCCCCACCGTGTGTGGCAGGACGGGTTCCTGGCCCTCCCAGAGGAATGGACGCTTCCCACCGTCTCCGTGCCGCCTTCCCTAGCGCCGAGCCCGCGGCGCCTCCCCCAACTCTCTGTTAGGGAAATAGCGACCCCTTGTGGTGAGGATCAGAATAAACAGACCTGTGTGAGGTCTCATGGTTCCTTCAAAGAAGAGATGAGGGAGGTGCTGGAACTGCCCGGAGGGTTTTAGGCGATGTTAGAATAGTGGGGATAGTCCTCTAGAAACCTAGTTCAAGGCAGGGGACCCCCCAGGAAAGGATGCCTGCTTTGAGGGCCCTGGAGGTTTGGGCAGACTCGAGGGGTGAATGGAGCCCACAGGGCCTGCCACCCCGCAGACAGGGAGTGAGGAAGCTCCCTGGAAAGCGAAGCAGGGCTGTGGCCACCTCTGGTGTCCGGCCGTTTGCCTGCTGCGCACACGCATTTTCCAGGCACCTTCCTGTGTCTCAGGTACGCTGGTGGACGTAGAAGTCTGCATTCACGACAATACCTGCCTGCGCAGGGACTACTTACACAGGTCCGCCTTGTCCTCATAATGTAAAAACGTGTTCGTACGTCCTTTCTCTAACTCTAACGTGAGTTCCTGAGGGCCCAGACTCTGTGCTGTGTGTCTTGGTATATTTTACAGCAAGCAGCACACAGGCCGTCACATAAAGGTGCTGCTTGAGTGATACCTCTCCAGAGGGACGGAGAAGGAATCTGGCCTGCTTCTCACTTGGGTTGGCTTATCTTCCTGCCCTGCCATATTACTTGAGGCAAATGATAAACTTAGAAACGAGCAACCTTCAGTCCCCACCAGCTATCAGAGATGTTGACTTCACAAACTGCCCGGCGCTCTGCATACCACTATCTGTGGAAGTGCATCTGCTTTGCAGGGCGCTGGAGCCATGAGAGAGCCCACTGATGATACCACCACTGGTCCCGCATCAAGCTCATCAGCACACCTGCTAAAGAGGCAGCGGGAAGGGAGTGATGCTACGGGCAGCCTTCTTCAGCTTGTTTCCTTTTCATAGTCATCGCCCTGTGGTGCTTCTCCTCACCCTACGTTCTTGTGTTCCCTTTTGGTAAAGGGAGGGGGCTGGGTGGCATCAGCAAGATATGCAGACCCCTTCTTTGTATTTCAGTCTAGATCAGATCACAGATGAGAAACCTATGGCCTGCATCCAGCCTATAGATGTGGTGTTTTTTTAATCCCCACAGTATTTAAAATTGTGAAATACCACATAAAAATAAGTATCTCTGATTTTTAAAAATCACAACATCTAGCAATGCTGGGCCCTGCATTCTCATATGACAGAAATCTCAGAGCTGAGGAGCAGCTGTGCTTATTAGGTAGGGGGAACATTCCCCACTTTTCCACAGTCCCCACTACTCCCTATTGGCCATACAGCCCAGGGGATTCATTATGTAGCCTGCCTCACTCTGAAGACATTTGAGTTTTTGGCCCTGGGCAGGAGTCTCTGAAGTTGGTCCTAAGACCAAGCAGGGAGCATACCCTATGGAAAAATTGAGCTGTGCGGCTCACCCTGAGCACTTCTTAATAGATCGTTTACCTCAGGGGAACCTGTGGGAACAGGAAACCCTGAAATCATCTCATTTTCTTTATTCCAGTGGTCAAACACCAGCAACATCAGAGCTGAACTTCTTAAGGAAAGCGCAGACTTTGGAAACATATGGAGTAGATCCTCACCCATGTAAGGTAAGAGTCCCAGTGGTCGGAGACTGCGCCAACCTTGCTTCCTCTAGGGGGCGATAGGAGCGAGGGACCACGCGCCTGCACCCATGGGCACCCTTCATGTCTGCAGGACTGGCTCTTCCAGTGACAGATGCCAGAGAAAATGTCTCATTCTGAAAACTCTGCATTCTATGCTGCATGATTTTGTGATGCCACATCAGCGTCAGGATCTGGGGCAAAGTCAATCTAAATAACAAATCCCAAACCGGGCCCCACTTAGGCAGCAGTGGATAATCCGGTAGAAATGAAGACAGGAGGCATGTGGAAGCCCCCACAGGGAATGATCGGAGGCAGCTCAGCGACTGCCCACCCTTCCCTGGCCCATAATCTAGTTTCTTTCCAAGAGTGGGTTTTATTGACTGCGGTGGAGTAAGTCACTGCGTGGAACCACAGTGGAGTCACACTTAATTCCATTACACGCCTGTGAGGGATGGACGGCCACAGCCAGGGAGGCCGTGCCCAGAGAAAACCTCCGTAATCACTCACTTGTGCCTGGCATTTCCGAGATGAGCGCCGGCAGCCACAGTCACCATTGAGGGCAGCGGAGACCCATGGCCTCTTCCTGTCTCTGTGGCTGTGTCCCTCCCCTATCAACTCCTTTCCCTGTTGCTTTGACACTCCTGGTCTCTGCCTCAGTTTCTCCACATTTCTCCTCCCCCTTTCTGTTACTGGAGAGGTTCCAGTACCACCAATAGAAGCAATTGTCAAACTGATCTGAAGGAGATAATATCAGCTGGGAACAGGAAGACATCAATATTTTCTTCCCGACAGGAGGGGGACACTGTAATTTTCAAGCAGAAATTAAAAGAACAGTATATTTGTTTCCTAGGGCGGCTGTAACAAAGTGTCACAGACTAGGTGGCTTAAACGACAGAAGTTTATTGTCTCACGGTTCTGTAGGCAAGAGGTCTGGGATGGAGGTGTCGGCCGGGTTGCTTCCTCCTGAGGGCTTTGAGGGAAGGGTCTGTTCCAGGCCCCTCTCCTCGGTTTGCTGATGGCTGTCTTCTCCCTGTGTCTTCACATCGTCCTCCCTCTGTGGTATCTGTGTCCAAATATCCTCTTCTTTTAAGGACACCAGTTATACTGGATTAGGGCCCGCCCCACTGACTTCAGTTTAACTCAATTACCTCTGTAAAGAGCCTATCTCCAAATAAAGTCACATTCTGAGGTACTGGGGGTTAGGACATCAACATATGAATTTTTGAGGGGGATACAACCTAGCTGATAACAAGTAGAATAGAAACAAATGAGCACGGTGACATGGGGACAAAGCAGTGTTTTTCCCTTGTCCCCTTGGTGAGTTGACGGTGATTTGTTCTTGCCCAGGATTTAACAGGCGTCTTGAGAACATCCTGGCACTCAGAAACCCTGGTCATCTTCTCTACCCACAGCTCCCTGTCCACTAGCTTAGCCCACGGCCAGGTAACCCTGTGTTCTTGGGGCCACGCTGTCAGAAAACACATTGAGGCCTATTTATTCCAAAGAATCGGCACGCAGGTATTTATACATTAGCAAAACTTCCTAAATAATGCCCTCTGCATACAGATGTAGTTTAAACACCCCCGTAAGTTGCGCAGATACTGTGCATAGGGGCCCCACGCAGGAGTGACGAGAGCTTTGGAGTCAGCCAGCCCGAGGCCGCAGTCCTGGTCTCCTATTTACTGGGGCCTTTGGAGGCTTCTCTGAGCCTCCCTTTCCTCACCTGTGTGAAGGTACACAGTGGGTGTTCAGCACCTGTGCTCCCTGAACTGCTGAGGTCCTCCAGGACTCATAGCTGCTGAAGATAGATACGGTCAGCAAAAGGTGCCAGGTCAGCTCTGCGCTTGACCCCAAACCTGCCCAGTCCTCCTGAGGCCAGAGACGGGTCCCCAGGCAGGCCGATGGCACACACAGGTGGGCAGACAGGGAGCCCGAACACAACACCGGCGAGAGGTGGGTGGGGATTTCCACTGTCGCCATGGGTGTCTGGAGGATGGAATGGCAGCCGGCCTGGTTCCAGCCCAAATCCACATGCCCCAGGATGCGGGGCTCCTGGCACAGCCTTGTCTTTGGTGAGTTTGTCCATCATTGGACACAGAGAAGCTGAAGGGACTGCAGGGATGGACCAGCATCCATACCAGGCACTGCGTGCAGCCCAGTCCCAAATATCATCTCATCCCCATGGCATCAGCTCCTGGAAAGAAGGAGGGAGGGAGGGAAAAATGAAGATATGTTTGTGGCGTGCCTCCCATGGCAGGCCTAGGGGACTCCTTTTGTGTTATTTCCTCACGTAGCCCTCATGCCAACAGGGAGGTGGGTGTTACTCTCCCTGTTTTTTATAGATAAGAAGGCTGATGTTCCAGGAGGTCAAAGTTCACAAGGCCCTGGGTGGTACAGCAAGAGTTTGAACTCACATCACTGACAATTGTCATGCACCCTCTGTAGGACAGAAGCCCCTGGGGGGACTTACTCTGGGAAGGTTGGAGTGCTTATCCCATTGGGCCCCCTGTCACTAGGCCTCTGCCTCTTGCTCCCCCAGGCCATGGCAGGGCCCTGCTGAAGACCCCACACACAGCCCCTCAGTTCCTCCCATTAGGCTCTGGCTCTTGGTCTCCTCAGTCCTCCCAAGGAAAGAGAACAGTCTGGGAGCCTTTACTCTTGTCATTAAGTAGAGTCACTTTAGTGATAAGCTACCAAGCACTCCCCTTAATGTTGCTACAAGGAGAGCTGAAATAAGCTGGCCCGCTCGGTGTAATAAATACTGATGATTTCTATTAACAGAGAGGCAATTACTGGGCCCGGGGAATCTGGGGCACGCAGCCCTGGGGAGGACAGAAGAAGAGGAATCATTTTGATAATTAAATGAGAGCAGAAAAACGCTTCAGCTGGGTTCTGTCCCCTGGACTGATTTAGAAGCTGCTCTTCTTCCTGTGCACACTAATGGTTTCTTTCTGCCCATAACGTCCTTGTCTGGCCCTGGGACCAGGAAGAGGAAATCCTACAAACCCTAGGTGAGGCAGCCAGAGAGCTCCGTTAGCTGGCGGGCTTGCAGTGATACCCAGACTCTGAACTTGCACGAGGCTGCCCCACGCGCTCTGCCTCGCCCCTCAGCCCGCAGCTCCTGACAGGCGCCCCCAGCAGCCCGAGTCTTACAGCCGCTGGAGGAGAGTGGAGCAAACCACTGGCAGCCCATTGCTGCATCTGGTCCCCAGCCCTGGCACCTCTCCAACCTCAGGAGCCACCATCTTGTTCCATCCAGGTGGCAGTTTGCCCAGGGTCTCCCGCAGCCCTGCCATACTGTGGCCTCCGGGCCTGACGGATGGAGCTGCCCTGTTAAGCCTCATAGAGCAGTTAGCCCTGTCGCAGACACCCAGCCTGTGCCCAGCCTCAGTATTTTAAGTCTTCAAGGTGCCTGCACGTGCCAGGTACATACATACATTGTATCACTTAATCTTTACAGTATCACTGCCAAGAAGATATTCTTGTCCTAATTTTAGGATAAAACACTGGGCCTCTGAAGATGCAGACAAGAAAGGATAAGAGCGGGATAAGAAGTCCCCTCTGAGGGACTAACTAACTTGTCCAAAGTTACTGGTAAGGATAGTTGGTAAGGTAAGGATAGTTGTCTGAGCCTCAGTGCTGTGCTCTTTCAGTTGTCATTCACGGTCTTCCTTCTGGAGAGATGGCATTTATTTAGGAACCAAGGACACCTCTCTGCCAATTCCGTTCTAGAGAAGACACAGACCTACGAGATTACTGAAATCATCATATAAAAATGTAATGTAAGTTCACCAGTGTCTTTCTGTCTGCTCTGTACAGACCAGGAGAAAATTGATTTCCACAGGATCTAGGTTAGATCAACCACGGAGATAAAATTAACACTTTTTGTTCCTCTGCCCTTAAAATAGAATCATTACTTTCATAATCCAGCCACCTAGCCTCCTGTCTAAAGAAAAAACCCTTCCTCCATCTTGACAAGTTGCCCCTTACTTCGGAGAAGCAGAACAGGAAGGGTCGGTGGGGATCCTCCCACCCTCAGGTGGGGGCCCTCCTGGCTGTGCTGCAGGGAGGGTGTCACACTCACTGCTGAAATGAAAACTTGACCAGAGCCACTCCGATGGCAAGTTTCTGCCAAGAATTCTATGTCTGAGCTTTCATGGGTGATACCAGGCCTCTTACAGGGTGCCGCCGCCTCCTCTTTACTGCCATTCTAGCTTCTTGTGGCCAAATTTAAGTAGAGTATGTTAGAACTGGGTGATTTTCATGACTGACTGTTCCCAACTCTGAGCTCTTTCAGAAATGGGCACAAGTGTCTGGAAGAGCATGTGAAATCATATTCTTCCATAAGGTTTTTTAAGAATAATAGAGGCTTTATTCACTAAGATTGAGTTAGTGTGAGTCATGTCCCAGAGAGGGGACAGGATGACCCCAGAGGCCTAACAACCAAGAATGCCATGGTCCTGACTCAGTCACACTCAGGATGTCCTCTAGGGTGGCAGAAGACAAAAGCCTACTTCGTTTGTATCTGGAGGTGGAACACGTGGGGACTAGACAAAGGTGGCCGGATGTTACTACTTCCAAGAACCAGTGAGTAGTCTAATTTCCAAAAGTCCTTTTCTGGGCAGAGCAGTGATCTTAGGGTAAAGCTTTGACGGTATTGAACTGATGCAAGTCAAGTTTGATGGTGGGTCTATATGAACACATGAATGAATGATAAGGAATGAAAACTCATCCCCTCTCTAAGAAAAACACTGTTAGCCATGTCCTAGCAGTAAGATATTTGGGCCATCTCCCTAAAATAAGATGGAAGTAGTATTTCTAGAGGTATGTATTATTGTCCTCATTTTGCAAACGAGGAAACTAAGGTTTGGGGAGGTTAAGTAAGTCACAGAGAAAATAAGAAGCAAAGCTGGGGTCCTCAACCAAGACTGAAGCTCTTTCCACAAGGGTGAGAAATTGAAAATACAACTTTAGAAGTAAACTAGATTCTTTTGACTGTCACCCAATGTAGAGTGGGGCTGGCGATGTCCGAAGCGTAGCTGTCGAGACCTGAGTTTTTATTCTACCTCCCGGCTCCATTAATGGCCCAGTCGTATGGGCACGGATGTCATGGGGATGGGAAGAGGACAGGAGGGGACGGACTACAGCTTGGTAAAATGGAAGATCTGAGGAACAGGAGACTACTGTCTGTGTCACTTTTCTTTGTCCTCGTTCCCTCCTCTTTTTGTCATGCAACTTGTTATCTTGCATACAACTCCCAAGGGCAGGCTCACAGGGAGAAGGACATAATGTGAGATAGAAAAAAACTGGAGAAGTTCCAGGGAGGGTGTCGGTGTGGCTGCCTGCTTGTATGTTCATGCTGGTACAGACGCGAGATTTCTCGCTGTCATGCAAGTCCCGCTCCTCAGGGGTTGCTGAGCCTCACATGCCAGAGACAAGAAGCAAACATTCCAGCTGCCCTCGCCCCTGTGGTCTGGCAGTGCATTCGTCTGTATCTGTTGCATTCGGAACAGTTTGGAGAATTGCTCTTTTCGTGTGAGAGACTGGATTGGGATCATTCCAGGTGTTACTTACTGGAACGATGTGGCGTCTCATCGGGGTTACTCCCAGTTCTTTCCCTGTTCAAACCAGCCAGTCTGGTCACAAGAGGCTGTTTCCCTCTAACTCCAACACCTGCCTTCACTCAGAGGCCAGCTCTGAGGTGTCTGGAAGATGCAGGTGAACAGCTCGACCAGGGCAACCTGGCTGGCACTGCCCACCTCCCTCATCCTTTTGCTGTGACCAGAGGGACACCAGTCAGTGGGTCAACTCTAGCAACTATGTCATGGCCTCTGACCCCTTCTCCTTCTGCCCATTTCAGTTCTTGGATCACCCAAATCTTCTTCTCCATGGTTCCCTAACAAGAAACGACTTCTTTTTTGTTCTAACTTCCCATACCCTTGTTTCTAATGAGCAAAGTTTAAATCCATCAACATCAGAAAAAATAGTAAAATGTTAAGTTTTTTAAAAAAAGAATTTGTATTAAGTTCAACAAACTCAACTAACTAGTAGCAGCTATAATAATATTAACAACACAGCCACCAGCATTTGTGGGGTGCCTACTAAGCATAACCTATAAGGTAGCTAACATTATCAACCCTCATTTTACAGTGAGGAGCTGAAACACAGAGAAATTAAGGGACCTGGCCGCAGTCGTGCAGTGAGTGGCACAGCCAGACCTGGACCGAGCGGTTTGACCAGAGCCTATGGCTGTGGCTCCAGTGGGGCTGCTCTCCTGCCCCTCACTGCCCGCATGAGCCAGGGGGGAGAAGCAGAGGGGGGCCCTTCCCCGCCTGCCCCCTCCCCTCCCCGCTCCTTCCCTCGCTTGGCCCCCCCCCCCCCCCCTTCCCCCCCCCCCCCACCACCACCCGCCCCTCCATCCTTCCACCTTCCTTCCCTACTTTCTCCCTCTTGTGTCACACTATCCACTACCCTCCTGCGGGCCCAACCCTTCATTTCCATTCCTCTAGCTGTTCTTTCCGGGCCTCTCCTCTATCCCAGCAAGCATTCTCAGCCTCTTCCCTGCCTCTGCCCCACCTCTGCCTTCCCCACTCGCGTTTGTGCGCATACATACTTCCCCACCGCAGCCAGACTGGCCCCTCTGCCCCACCTCGTGGTCTTACACTTCCATCCGATACACGTTTCTGTTCTGCACCACCACAGATACAGTCAGGTCTCCACCCTGCAGTCTCTTTCTCAGCCCACAGTTTTAGGACTTCCTTGGGTCCTGTCTGCACCGTGAGCAGAAGGCCCGCAGAGCCCACCTTCCCTTTGAGGCCGGCTGCCTCCGTCCCCCTCCTCTCCCAGGCACTCCCCGCAAAGGCAGCCTGCCCTGACTCGCACCTGCCAAGCCTGCCAGGCTAGCCCTGGGGCCTCCTGGTAGGAGCAGCGTGTGCGCAGTGCCTGGTACTCAGATATGAATAACCACCACCAAGCGCCGATGACAGGACAGGCAGGAGGAAATCCAGCCCTGTGCCTTCGCAGTGTCTACGTTCCGGTTATTTTTAAACAGCTTTTTGTTGTGCCCATGGGTTGAATGACATTGTGCTTGCAGCTAAGTGTCTGGATCATGACAGGCCCTGAGGAAAGGACAATAATAACAATACATTAATTAGAAATGTTTGTAAAACATATACTTAGTTTGTCCCTGGACCCAGATGCTCACACTTGTAACCCTGACTCTGAGAGGCAGTTTTAAGGCAAAACTGCATTTTTCCTGAGGCAAGGCTCATGAGGCCCTGCACAGGCCTCACTGTCCTTAGGACCAATGAGGCTGAAAATCTGTGCCAAGGAGGCAAAGCTCGAAGGTGGAGAGACCAAGAGAGCTGCCCACAAGCTGATCTGGCCCAGCAGCCATGGCCCCGACTCGCATGCCCCATGCCAGGTGTCCGGCCCTGACTCCATGGCACCACCTGGGCTGTGGCCCAGGAGACTGACCAGCATCATGGCATGATTTTCTGGCCACCTCAACACACTCACACCCTCTCACACCTTATCGTTCACGCAGCCTGACAGAACAGACCCTCACCCGACGCCCTATCAGGAAGGAAGCCCCTCTGAGAGAGCACAGTCGTTCAGCCATCCTTGTCCTCATGGGGCTCGTTTTCCCACATGAGGGGACTGTGACCTATAGCGTCTGCTGTACCTTCTCCCCACCTTGCTCAACAGAGCCTCAAGCCCGGTGTTTACAGACTGATGGTGACAGTGACCTTGCTGTTGGTTCAGACACCTCAGGGCTGAGGCGCCCTGTCAGGCTACCCGGTGCCTCCTGGCAGCAGCAGCGTGCGTGCGCAGTGCCTGGTGCTCAGATATTAATAACTGTTCCACTCATCCACTTGCTTCTTATCTTCTTCAGCTCAACTTCCCTGAGGGGTCTAGTGTCATATGACCATCATCACGATAACTGCCTCTCTCTCTCTTTCTCTTTAATAACAGCTTTTTGATATATAGTTCTCATGTCACAAAACTCACCCTTTTAAAGTGTACAATTCAGTGGTTTTTAGTATATTCACAGAGCCAAAAGACCACAACATATGACCTTTTATAACTGGCTTCTTTCCCTTGGCATAATGTTTTAAATGTTCATTGATGTCGTAGCAGGTATCATGTTTCATTCCTTTTTACAGCTGAGTAATATCCCATTGTACTATAATGTACTACTTGTTTATTCATTTATCCATCGACGGACATTCTCCACTGGAGAATGGATTGGATTGTTTCCACTGCTGAGCTGTTAGAATGGTGCTACTATTAACATTCATGTACCGGTTTCTGTGTGGACATATATTTTTAATTCTCTCAGGTACATACCTAGGAGTGGAATTGCTGGGTCATATGGTAACTCTGTATAACAATCTGAAGAACTTCCAAATGTGTTTTCAAAGTGACTGTACCATTTTACAGTCCCACCAGCAATGCATGAGGCTTTGCCATTCTCTTTGGATGTTCACAACAACCTTCTAAGGTTGGTATCATTATAACTTAGTTTACAGATAAGGGCACTGAGGCTCAGTTTGTCACCTGCCTGTAGTCACATAGCTGGCAAGTGGCAAGGCTGGGACTCAGACTGTAGTCTTGTGGTTCCAAATGACACGCTCTTCCCTCTGTGACCTAGTGCCAGGTATTAACCCTGCATCACCTATGAGCAATAGTCTTTCTCTCCCCTGCACCTCTATGTCAGCACCCCCCCAGTGAGAAGTCTTTCTGTGTTGCAGGATGTGTCAGGAAATGCTGCATTTCTGGCCTTCACTCCTTTTGGGTTTGTTGTTCTTCAAGGAAACAAGAGGGTCCACTTCATTAAATGGTGAGTGTCTTCATTTTCAAAACCAGCTTCTTATATTTTACCAACTGGGGAGGGGCTATGGTTCCCACGTCCTTTGTCTGTGATTGGGTAATTATGGTTCGGAACCCTCTCCAAAGCCTTGTGTTGATAATGGTAACTGACAAAGGGAGTGGTCTCTTCCTGGGGATCCTGTTCTTCCAAAAGGGTGTCCCTGAGAGCCAACAGCCTCTCCAGCGAGAGAAGGGGTATGGAGGTTTGATTTCTAGGGAGGATGAGAGACCTGGGACTGGAGCCAATGTTAGGGAAGCAAAGTTCCCATGAGTACTGAGTCCTTGGGGCCATCACCCACAGAGGGCCATAGCTAGCCCTGTTGAGCCGATTATTCTGGAGCACCTCTGTGGCTGGCCCAATCCCCTTAACCCACTGTGCTAACAAGGGAGGGGCTCACTGACAATGACCCCTGGGCAGCTATAAGGCACCCTGTGACTCTGGCAAAACGGCTTCCTTAGACTAAGCCCCACTGTGGGCATTTTGTCTGCAAGAGCTCAGACGCTGCTGTCTCACTCCTATTCCTCTTTAGGGCATAAGTATCTTCAGCCTCTAGGAGTTACATTCCTACTCTTTCTTCCTTCCCTCCCCTCTCCACTCCTGCTTCTAACAGGCAAGAGCCACTGCCTCAGCTGCAGCTATGCTGAACCACTCCCTCTCCTGCCCAGTCTTTGCTTTTGGGGTCTGTTCTGCTGCATGGCCCTGGGCACAAACTCTGATTTGTTGGTTGACATTTCGCTATCCTGGAGGCTCTTTTGCTGGCCAGCCCATGCAAACATCTGTCAGTCTCATCAGAACATTTTGCATGTCCTACTAAGCCCCTGTGATTTCTGTACCTTCTTGGGTCTCAGACTGCCAAGTCTAAGCTGGTCAGTTCCTCCCATGGGCCTAGATAAGTGGCTTCCCTTGGTCCAGCAGAGCTCAGCAGAGGAAGCCTGCTCCCTGTCTAGGTTCCTTTGCCATCTCCAGAAGAGCTACTGAAGAGTCTGAGTGCAGAGTTGCTTCCTAGTAAGCTTTCTTCTGAAGGCGCTGCAGGCCATCCATCCTCCTATGCCCTCTTTTGCTCTCCCACTGAGCTATGGACAGATACCACCTTTTCAACCCATATTGCTCTTGTGAAGAATGGCAACATGGTGGTCAACCAGAGTGCTGGTGAAACTGCTCCTCAGAAATGCAGAGCCAGGTCCCATTCCCCAGGTCAATAGCATGTCACAAGGCAGCCTGCTGCTTTGGAGTTACCAGTATACCCTCAACACACCTGCTTCCTAGGCTTCTTCAAGTTGGCCCACTTCATTGTGCTGTCTAGGTGAGGATCTCCTGTCTAACAGAACACTTTTCAGAAAAAGACAATGAGCAGGATCAGGCCACAGCCCTCCCAGCGTGGAGCATTTGGTGCCTGCACATGTCTAGGCTACTTGATGTTCCCTAGAGGGCCCAGATCCTGGGTCACATGCTGACCAGAGTGGTAATCCCACAAGGTCCCTGTTAGGGGGCTGGTTTAGCTACAAACAAGTAGGATGCACCTGTTAGACACCTGCAGTCTCCAAATTGTCCCTACCCCTCCAGAAGCCATGATGCTTCCCTGGTTCTCCCAGGCCCTTTTCTTTTTACGGCTTCTCTCACGTGCCACTTCTTCACAAAGCCTCCTCTTCACCAGGTCTCAACTTTGTAATAATAGATGTAAACCCAATCTCAGCTCCGTACTTTCCTATCTTGCTTTTTGGAGCCTAGATGGTCTGTGTGCTTGTCTACATATTAACCAATTGACATTTATTGTGTTCTGTGTACGAATGAGAGGTTGATGATTGATTGGTTGCGGGAGAAGATGAGAGGGAATCGGACAGGAAAGGAATAGGCCACGGCTTGTATTAGCTCAGAACTGGTGGTCAGAAGTTGTGAACCCTTGTCCTGACCCAGCCATGATTTCCAGGATCACAGAGAACAAGTGATCTTCCTCTGTCCCCTAAATTTTGTCCAGCAGCAAATTGGGCACATGGTTCTCACTACCTTTCTACTGCTTCCTAGCATATGGAGTAAATGTCCCTACGAGTTACAAAGAGAAAGAAGCCAAGCGGAGGCAGATGTGCACAACCAGACCTCCTTGGGGGTCCCTGTTGGGTAGAAAAATATGGCCTCCAGTGACGTGGAGAAGCCTTGAGGCTGCAGCTGTGTTGGGCAGATAGAAGGAAAGGGAGTGACTGATGATGCTGAGGCCTAGGTCTCTGGCTCTCAGGGACACCCACCTAAGACCCTGGTAATTTTTCCATTTTGCAAATGTAACCAAGGCTGAGAAAGGTATATGGAGGTGAGGTCTAGGCCGTGCCATGTACAGTAACCATGTCACTTCTTCTGATTTGTGTCTGTCCCACGGGTGACATACCCCAGTATCCTGTTTGCCTCTTTTACTGCAGCCATTCACTGGGCTGGTGGCTTCAAGGATTTTTCTACAATAACCCCTAAGCCCCTTTCCTGGTCAGTACGCTGCATGACTGTTCCATGTAATTTGTTCTCTCTCTTTGGTATGTTGCCCCGCCCCCCTCCCTGAGATTGTCTGACATTTGTCTGCATTAAACTGCATTTTCCATCCCGTGGCACAGTCACCTGAAAGACTCAACTCCCTCAGAACCTGGTTGCATTGTTTCTCATTATTTGCTGTATCTTGAACTTTGGCCTCATCAGCTACCTGTGGCATCTTATGTTTGATAGTCCCATCCAGATAATGCACCTGTGTTATGAACCAAATCCTGAAATGACCCACACTCTACCTAGACTCACTTTCCATGCACATGTTTCCCTTTTACAGCCACTGTTGATGAGCCCGAAATCCTATCACCCTATTATTATAGTGTGATTGACCAGAAAACTGTGGATTGAACTGTTCCAACAACTGTTCTCTAAGGCCACTGCGCTGCTGTCTTGTTTTAGTTCTAATTTTGGCTAAAATTGTGTGTGTGCCTGGAGCCCCTTCCAGTCGGGTTGGGCTGTGCATCTAAGAATTGGCTGTGAACAAGCAGCCCACATGAGGTGACAGGCACTCTCTTTGTCCTTCTAGGAATGAGGTGACCAAGCTGAAATTTGAAGGAAAGACTTTCTATTTATATGTAAGTCAGAAAGAGGTGAGTGCTGCCTTCTTTCTCTTCAAGGAGGGCTGGGGTGATGGGATGGTTCCTGGCCAGGGCTAAGTCTAAGGGGTCGAGGTAGAGCTAAGCCACCTGCATACTAAGCCAAGACCAAGGTCAAGACCTAGAAGTGAGGTATGAAGGAGTAGGAAGGCCCTGGAGCACAGGACTTCCTCAGGGATGCTGATGACACCCAGAGCTTCCACCTGAGATCTCTACCTCCAGGAAATGCAGTCAAAGTAAAATTCTTTTTTTTCTATATGGAAATTCCAGACGTGAGTGCCACTTTCTCACCAAGGGCTCTCCTGGTTCAGTTTGTGCCAGCTGAGACTTACTAATTGGACTTGTGACATGTGAGATGAACTGATCTCTGCCGCAGTGGGTCCTGCAGGCCTTCTCTCCCAACTAACTAGCTGCCAGGGACCCTCCAACAGCTCAGGGGCCAGGGTCCTGGGCTACTTAACCCTTCGCTTCTCTATCCACACTCAGCCATTTCTATGTGGAATTTTCTGCAGGAAAAGAAAATTATTCTCACATATTTTGCTCCAACTCCAGAAGCCTGCAAGCACCTCTGGAAATGTGGAATCGAGAACCAAGCTTTCTACAAGTGAGTGGACACGTGCAACAGGAACCATGTTTATCAGAGCCAAAGTCACAAAGGCTACTTTAGAGGAATGATGGGCAGGCAAACTTTGAGAAACTTTGAGAAAGAAGACCTGAGATGACAAGGCTGGGCTTCCTAGTAAAACTCAGACCTTTTCTGGGTCTCTGTCCGTACCCCCTGGTGGTACAGAGCCGAAGTCTGGGAATGTGGTTCAGCTGAGTTGTCCAAGGCGTCTGCCTTGAGATGTCCTTGGAGAGCTCCCAGAAGTAGAGCATTTCTGGTTTTTTAGGGGTAAGGTTTGGGCCAAAAAAAGCCAATGGGTGCCTTGCTTGAATCAAGCTGTCCTTAGGGAGCCATTCAGAGCCTTGGGAAGCCTAGGACACAACAGCTCCACAAAGGACCAACTTCAACCCAGAGGAGCTCCCTGGCCTCTGGGCCCCAGCCCTAAGCCTTGGAGAGACTCTGGGGTCTGCTTCCTGGTCGGTGGCCGGTGCTGATCTGGAGTTGCTGCCAGCCCTTCCTGGTGTGTCACTGCCAAAGTGGTTGCCAGTGACAGGCCAAGTGCCCAGGAGCATGGGGTGGGGTAGCTGGAGGTGGGCAAGGGCTTGACTGTTACTGAGAAGCCAGGTTGGAGCCAAAGGAAAGAACTTTGCTTACCAAATGATTTTGTAAAGTATGTGAGGCTTTTTCTGTTCAGTTTGCTTTTGTTAAGAAAGTGGTTATACAAAGCATTAGGAAGCAAAGAAATGACCCATCGAGAAACAGGGATGATGCCAAGTAAAGAATGTTTCACTAAACCCCTTGGTTTTGTTTTAAAAATAGAACGTAATGATGTATGCTTTAGCAAGATGTACCTTAATAAGAACAAGGCAAGACAGAGTGTGTGGTATATCCAACCCAAGGTGAGCCCTACTGTCACCAAATGTCCCTGACAGGCTATGTCCCCCTCCAGTAACCTGAAGGATCCCAGAGAGATCAGAATTGCTCTGGGCTGTGGCTCCACCCTCTTCCCCACTGAACAGACTCTGCCACCTCCTGGCTGCTGAGGATGCTGGCCACGGAACCGGTCTCCTCCCAGTCACCAGGGCCACAGCCCCAGCCCCAGCCCCAGCCCCAGCCGCTGTTTCTCCCACAGGCTCTGAATTGCTTAATACTCAATATGCATTTATACCAGAATCAGGGATGAACTGAATGGGCAGGCAGAATTCTAACCTGAGTGGGCTTCTTTATTCTCCTGAAGAAGAGAGACTTTGGCATGGTCAAATGTCCCTCCTGTTCAGTCCCTGCTGTCCAGGAAAGTCAGGGAAACCTTTCTTTTGTTACCACCTTTCCTTTGCCTGTGAGGACAGAGCCCAGGTTTGGCCAGTTACACGAACCTGGAGAGAAGCAGCTTCAGATGCAAACTCCTGCTTGTGGGACAGAGGAGCAGCCCAGGAAAGATGGGGTCCCGTGCGTCTCCCCAGCAGAGAGAGGAAGGCACTAGCAGACAGAGGCCTGCTCCACACTCAGCTGTCACTGCCGTGGGTGTGGTATATTTGGAAGCATTCTCTTTCTCTTTGCCAAAGGGTCTAAGACAAATGCAGGTGATCTCCATGTCTCTTGTCTCTTCATGCCTCCAGTGCCATTTTTAAGGGCTTTGTTTTTCCATCTGTGTCATGGGGACAGAATGCTCTGAACCTGTGACCAGACTCAGTTTCCGAGTCTTTCCACTAGTAGATCTCCACACCTACCCAGCCCTGCCAGCACCCACACTGGAAACTGAGATCATTTTTCAGTTTCCTGTTGCCTCCTTTATGTTCTAATTGTTAAAAGCCTCTAGCCTGAGTCCGATCCCCAGTTAATGCCAAATCTCTGGCAGAAGCCACTCTGGCCTTGCTCTCAGCATCTCTCGTGCACAGATCCCTAGTCCTGCCTTTGGCAATGCCCGGACAGGAGCTGAGTCAGGCTTGAGAACATGCTCAGGCAGGAGGGAAGGTGGGTTCAGACCTCACAGAGCACCAAGATAGGTAGGGATGGTGTCACCCAGGAACTGCTCATGGATTTTGGGGACAGCTTCTACTCACTGTGCGCTCATAGCAAAGGTGTCAGACCCAGATGGGTTCCTGACTGGGTTAGTACTGTAGGCACCTGGGTGTGTTACAGGTGAGCTGGGTTTGGGGAGACTTGTCTCTGGGCAGCTCTGTCCAAGGTTCCATTTCTAAATGTGAGACAGCTAATGGGATCAGTGAAGTCACCCAGGAGGATGTTTTACAGTTCCCATGACCTTCCAAAGTCTCCACGACAGCTGTCTGTAGCCTTGAAAGTGATGTTGTGTAGGCATGCTCAGGGAGGGAGGAAAGCTCCAAGTTCAAATACATGATGGAACTTTTAATGTTAAGCTAGTTTCTTCATTGCAGGACTTCTCAGTCTTAACTATGATAATGCATTTTAGGACTATCCAACAGGGAGATGGAACAGGAAGGGTACAATTACCTAGACCATGGACACGAAGTCCAAATACTAGGACTAGAAGGGACCCCTGAGGTCCAGTAGGGCCAGCTCCATCACTTTATAGATAAGAAAACTGAAGTTTAGAAAGGGAAAGAAATTTGCCCAAGGTCACACTGCTAATCAGTGGCCTGGCTGAGATTAGATGGGTGGCATTCTATAATTCCCCCAGACCATCATCCCTAACACTTACTGTCTCAGTCCCCTGGCGAACCACATGAGGCATACTGGGGACCCTTCTCTCTCCTAACATTATAATGGGTTTCCACATGACTGTCCTGGGCACTAAAGCCAGGAGGGCAGTTGGCTGTGAACACAGCCCTCAGATCCTGAATGGGAGTCGGAAACAACGGTGGGCTATGAAAGTCTTCTTCCTGAATAGTTTCCTCAAGTAGCCTTTGGAAGGAGCTGGGAAGGTGCTGCTTTAGCCTGTGCAAGGCAGTTTCAGGCCATCTGTCACACTAGACTTTGCCTTGCTGCAGGCTGGAGAAGTCAAGCCAAGTCCGCACAGTGTCCAGCAGCAATTTATTCTTTAAAGGGAGCCGGTTCCGATACAGGTAAATAGTGACAGTAAGTAACCATTATGGATCTATTTTCAGACCCTTCTCTGGAGAACAGTCACTCAGTGGTCCTTATCCTTGAGAACTAAGAAACTGGGGAACTCTCAGAAAAGCCTGAGGTTTCCATCCAATTCTCTAGTCCTGTAACCCTTTTACTATTTCTTTCCTTCCCTACAGCTGGTTGTCTGTAGGCCTTTTGTTTGTTTTTCGTGTTTGAGACAGGGTTTCACTCTGTCACCCAGGCTAGAGTGCAGTGGCGTCATCACAGCTCACTGCAACCTCAAATTCCTGGGCTCAAGCGGTCCTCCTGCCTCAGCCTCCCGAGTAGCTGGGACTACAGGCATGCGCCACCATGCCTGGCTCATTTTTCTATTTTTTTACAGAGATGGGGTCTTGCTCAGGCTAGTCTTGAACTCCTGGCCTCAAGCAATCTTCCCACCTTGGCCTCCCAAAGTGTTAGGCTTACAGGCGTGAGCCACTGCACCCGGCCTGTCCCTAGGGTTTTCAATGTGTATCTTCTCCTTCCCTTACAACAGTAGCAAAATAAGAACTATAACAGTGATTCTTTTCATGTCTCACTGTCTAAAGGTTGTTTTTTTTCCTCCCATGATGTTACTGGAACATGCTGAACAATGAGGAATCATTCCTGAATGAGAATGGAAGATCCCAAAGACTCCAGAGATGGAGAGCTCTCTAAGATAGGATGTCACAACATTTTAGAACTCTTTACCCCAGCCAGCAAGCCTTTCTCAGTGACCAAAACATTGGGGAAGGGGTGGGCCAAAGATCCATTTCCTGATTCAGCCAAAGCATCTGAGATCTTGGAGAGGAGCCCACTCCTGGAACACTGTCTCATTTCTTGCTGCTTATTTTTATTATACTACTGACAGTGGCCGAGTTGCAAAGGAAGTAATGGAGTCAAGTGCCAAGATCAAGCGGGAGCCACCAGAAATACACAGGTAGGCTGCCAGGGGCTTCCCCCGCAACCAGGTCCAGCTCAGATCCCAGAATCTCAAAAGACCCAGCAGTTTGAGTACTGTGAAGCTCCTGGCCACAACAGCTACCAAAAGGGGCAGAATAGGGCAGGAAGGTGAACAAACCTGTCTCAGCTGAAGGTTTGGGGAGAAGTCTTTGACCCTTGATGGAGAATGAGGGAGGGCCGCTACCAGATAGCAGTTCTCTTCTGCCCTCCAGAGTCTTGACTTTGATCATAGACCATGGAGGATGTGTCTAAGCAGCAATATTTCATTGGTTCTGGAATCAGTCCATTATAGGAAGCCAGGAATAGCCCCGTAGCCCCACACTGGGTCTAAAATAGTTTCAGGATCCATGCTTCTTGTATATCCATAAATCATGCATTTCCAGAAAGCTATCTCCTAGAACCTGATAAGACCCAGAAAGAATATGATCGGCCAAGAAGGCTGATTTGCCAACCAGCCTTTGCCTCTGGGAATGGGAGCATCACTGCCTGCCCCTTCACACAGAGCCCCTCACACAGTAGCCTCTGCTGCAAGTTAGGGGAGGCTGCTCGTCTTAGTCCCCAGGCACATTTTCAGTACTGCTCATCCTGGGGCTCTACTCCCTGACAGTCCTGCCCCCAAACTCCAACAAGTGGCACTGCTGTGCACTAAAGAAAGGTTCAGGTGGGTCTAGGATATTACAAGGTGGAAGAGTTTGAAGCAGTGTCTCTGACTGGGATCCAGGGACCAAAGGCAAAGAGAAAGTATTAAAGATAAAAAAAAAAAAAAAAAAAAAAAAGGACCAAAACTTAAAACAAGAGTTGAATACTGGCTGCTAGAATTGTCTGGTTAAGTACCTGCCGAATTTGTCTGTGCACTGAGTCAACAAAGTTCTCTTTTTCTTCAACCTCAGAGCAGGGATGGTTCCCAGCCGGAGTTGTCCCTCCATAACCCATGGCCCAAGGCTAAGCAGCGTACCCAGGACCCGCAGAAGAGCTGTTCACATCTCCATCATGGAAGGTGAGCATGAGCTTCTGGAGATGACCACTGGGTTCCTCCAAGTTGTGACTTGGCCAAGATCTTTCTCAGGGATCTTGAAAAGAGACTAATTTTCATTAGGGACAACAGCAAGTTTCTCAGGGGTAGAGCCTCCAGCAGCAGGTAGGTGGTTTACCCACTGGATGGGAAGACCAGTTGGGTGTGAGGTGAGGGGCATCCCACCTAGGCCTGCTGCGCTGTAGTCCAGCACAGGGGTCCTGGGTTAGTCCTTTGGATCTACCAGGTTTCACAAAGTTCTGAAATTGCTTTCCAGCAAGAGGCTTTTCACTTGTTTTCCAGATCTGACCAATCTCCACAGCTTAAATGATCAGGATAGCTGAGACAGTTAACCAAGAAATGAAAATTCCTGGTTCTGAAGCATTCCAATAGCTGTCGCCACCTACCACTTCAGTTGTAGAAATCTGTCCTGAATTCCTTACCGCTGTCTCAGGAAATCCAGTATGATCCATCTGTCTCCACCCGTTCCCTCCCACCCTTCCCAAAAGTGGGAAGACAGAAATTCTGTGTATCTTCACTGAACTAGATAACCCAATAGCGGGTTCCCTCTATTCTCTGGGTAGTTAGCACTGTTAGGAGGTACTCTCAGAATATTGCCTTCTAGCTGCTGTCACTCACCCAGCTCTCCAGCAGGCTGGATATGGGTGTAAAGCTAAGTGCTTTCATTCCTGAAGATGATGTTTTTCTAAGACCGAAGAAGACCTCAAACAGAAGGAGACAGCAGCAGGTTTTCTTGAAACCTGTTGCTGTCTCCTGGGATTAATGGGGTGGAAGCTGAGGAGGAAAGGCCTTTTGCCCTTTCTGTGGGCATGCTGCTTATTAATGAAAATGAAGAATTGCTCAAGTTAGGAAGGACATTGCTCTGCTCTTCCCCTGGGGGGATCCCTGGTTTGTGTTTGGGTTTTAGGATGTGTCACTATGAGTGAGTGTGAGACTCCACATTATCTGAGTCTGGTATATAACTCCAGACAGGCTAGGGGTTGAGAACCCTGGCTAGACAACCACCATCAAGTTTCTTAATTATTTGAGTATCTTACTTGTGCATTTGTAAAATAGAGACATCTTCCTTGCCCACCCCACTGGCTGCAAGGAAGCTAAATGTGCAGAAGTACTTTAAAGAGACTAAAGCATTCACTAGGCAGGCAGCAAACACAGTGCGAAGAGCCCTGGTCAGGAAGTCAAAGACAAGATTCAAATAGGAGTCCTGCCATGCACTTTCTGGGGCAGGTCACTTAACCTTTCTGAGCCTACTGCCCCACTGCAGAATGGAGCTGGGTGTGAGAGACCACCTTTGTGAACTCCTAGGTGTAATCGCTCCGAGAAGCGATTCCTCTCCATGGAATTATGGAGAGCCGAGTATCATCAGACACAGCCTCCTGGTTTTCCTCCCATCTTAGGCTGAGCTAGAGAACTGAGCTTGGCTTGCGCTGTCCCTCTTCTTTTGGGATGTACATCTCAGGACAGTAGAATGAATTTATTCTCCTCCTCTGAGGAAACAACTTTCTCCCCTCTCTATGGCCCTTCTTCCTATCCATCCTGAGGCTGATGCCAGTGGATTCACCCTAAGGCTTCTACAGAAAGTGGGGACAGCTGTCTTCCCAAAGGCTCACCCTGGGAAGGCAGCACTCGTGCAGGGTATAAAATAGGACAGAAGCCTCATGCATGTGTAATTCCCAGAATATGGAAGAATGTCCAGCAAAACCAGCATCTCCAGGTGAGGGAAGGCTGAGGCTGTATGGGGATATAACTCATGTGGAGTCACTGCCAAGTAGCATGAGCAGAATGACTCAGAGATGGGGAACACAATCCTCCTGTTCCCCTGAGACATGCCTAGCCTGCCTCAGTCCCAACCCAGCTCTGGCCTTACCACCAACCTGAGCCTAGCTTCCCACTGCAGCAGCAGGTTCCTCATCCAAACTACTCACCCTGCGTGCAGACACCAGGGGAGGATGAGTGGGGAGAGGGCACGTCAAAATCTCAGCCTCGTGGAATTTCATGCTTGGCAGGTTATGGCCCAGCAGGCTCCAGGTGCTACTCACCCAGCCACCCTGCTCCTCATGCCTGTGCCCAAGGCTGCCAGCAGGCAAGCACAGCGTATGGCCCTCAGCCCAGGACCCAGCAAATTCAGGAGGGGACAGGTAGAAGCAGCTAAGAACTGACCTAGTAGGAATGAACCTCACAGGCTCAGGGTGAGGAGAGGGTGATGGACATCTGGTTTGGATATGGGAAAAATAAAAGATTTTAGCTACTAAGTATCAGGGAAGGGGTTACCAAGCCTGTGTAAATAAAGAATAGATCAATTTCCAGGAGGCAGAAGTTCAGGTACATCATCTTTTAAGAGAAGGTTTTGCCTTTAAAAGTCCTAACAAACACAGCTGACCCTAACTGTCCACCCAAGGGGGCGGGGGTGTCATGAGGGCCCTAGAGGAAAGGCACGACCAACCAGAGTCCCAAGGAATTTATGGACATTTGAAATTGGTTCATGCTCCATCAAAGACTGTCTTTCCCGCAGTCCATAAAGCCCTTAAGTTAGTGTCACAGAAACCACCTCCTTGCACTTGCAGAGCCACCCAGCCAAAAGCTAGTGTAGACTGTGCGACCTGTTGGCACCAGGGCAGGCCTGTACCAGGTGTGGCCTGGATAAAGCCCAGCGTCTTTGTAACTTTACAACCTGGATTTTCTGGGACAGTCTTGATTCTCCCCACCCTCTGGAATCCTTTGCTGACCTCTCTGTCCCTCACCCTCTGAGAGGTTGGGCCCCTTATCCAGGCCTCAGGGAAAGGGCTGCAGGCTAGGGAAGCATTACTTTTTATGGCTCTAAGTGCTTCTGACTGAATCCAGTGCACTGATAACGCAGCCTCTCGGAGCTGCTCCTTCCTTGCAGTCCAGCCTGATCTGAGGCTTGGAGAGCCAGCCTTCTCTCTCCAGCGCAGGAGGCACTGCTGAAGGGCTGCCATGGCATGGAGTCAGCGGAAATCCTTTGTCCCTAGTAGGCTTTCCACCCTTTCCCTCTCCACATCTCCCCTGCCTGGCTGGTTTCTCTGAAGAGATCAGCTGGTTTCCACTGAAGAAGTATCTGCCTGCCTGGGCCACCATGGGGAAGAGTCTGATTAAGATTCACACCAGAGTCCACGTCCAGCTCCGGTTGACTAATCACTGCTCTCGGCACCTAAGTGTGCGCATCCTCAGGATGGGGCCCCGGCTCCAGGGTAGGGTCCTGACTACTATGCCCCTCTGCCCTCTGGGAGCCACCCCTGGCCATGGGAGTCAGCTGGAGCGCCTCCAAGGTAAAAAAGACTGTGTTCGGTTTTGCTGCCACTTAGCCTAGATCCTTCCCACCGCACCCACCCCAGCCAGCCCAGAAAAACAGCTTGAGGAAGGGGTAGGGCAGGTGTGGTTTCTCCATAGTGAAAACTTAATTTCTTGTACAGGACTAACCTGGCATGGAATGCTAACCTTACAGGTGAGGTTTTCTGTCGAGAGAGCGGTCGCACTAATGTTTACTGAATAATTGTATTTGCCAGGCATTCTGCTAGAAATGCATACCTGTCCACTGTCTTGTTTACTGAGAGCACCAACAACTCCCGATATGATGTGGCTTCTGGTGACTCTGCCTTGTTTTCTTCAGTGTCTGCCTCTCTCCTTCCCCTGCAAGCTGAGGGCTGAATTGTAGGCTAAGCTAAGCTTGCACTGAAGTGGCCGCTGGCAGCTAAGCGGGTCACGCTTTGGAAGATCTGGCAGTCAGAGCTGTCCTTGTGAAGGGGCAGGCCTTTGAAAGGGTAGCAGGTACCCTATGCAATGGGCTGAGGTTCCAGAGAAAGGGGGCAGAGGTGTGCTTGGGAAAGGAGCCAAGCCAGCAACACTGCGACTAGGGCCTTAAAGGTTCTGTTTTATTGGTGACCTATAACATACTCTGAGGTACTTACGTGCAAATAGGAGCGTCAGGGAGGAATACTGGGTAATAGCAAGGTTAAAGAAATATCAAGAGCTCTAGGACAAGGGACAGGGGCTCTTAATTTCACATACTTTCACAACAGTTTCTTGGGCAATTGAGACCTGAATCTAAGGCAGATGCAGGCTGTTGACTTAATCCATCCTGGCCATGGTTCCATTCCCTGGAACACAGCTATAGTAAGTCCTCACTTAACATCATTGATACGTTCTTGGAAACTGCAACTTTAAGCAAAGCAACAAAATGAAACCACTTTTTTTCCCTCGTCAACATTATAAAGAAATGACATTGAAGAAATCAGTGTTATTCAAGGACCTGCTACACATCATTTCATTTAAGGTCACATTTTCCAAGAACCTTTTGAGAACCTTAAGTGAGGACTTCTATATATGATCAGTAGCACCTTGAACTAGAAAGAGGCTTGGATTCCATCCTTGGCTTTGCCTTTAACAACCAACCACATGACTTCAGGCAAGTTCTGTAACCTCTCGCCCTCACTACTTCATGGAGTTGTTGAAAGATAAAATGAAAGTGCTTTAAAAAGTTTAAAACATTAACCAAATTTAAGATTTTAGCCTAGGGACAAACAAAATACAGCTAGGACCATGAGGAGCTTCTGAAAGCAGAGGTTGAGAGCTGTGGCAAATGTACCAGTGGTGAGGTGATGGGGAGGACAAGTAGACAGCAGGTGCCCAGCCATCACCCAGCCCCACCTGTCCTCATTCAGAACCCAGATTTCAGGGTTTGTTCCTCTGGAGAATCCTTCACTGTGCCTGTGCCGAGACAGGTTCCACCAGGCTGGTCAGGTGCAAATGGCCAAGCCACAAGGGAGCCAAGGAAGAAACTATTTCTGAAAGGTTACTGGCACATTTTTAAAAGATATCTTTAGGCTGCTGGAACTAGCCCTTGTAGGGGTGGGGAACCTGCGGCCTCAAGGCCATATGTGGCCCCCCAGATCCCCAAGTGCAGCCCTTTGACCGAATCCAAACTTCACAGAACAAATCCCTTTATTAAAAGGATTTGTTCTGTAAAATTTGGATTCAGTCAAAAGGCTGCACTCAAGGATCCAGACTAACAGTCTGGGACCATCACGGTCTATTTCAGAGCAACAGAAGGGGACTGGCTTTTCCTATCATAGGTCACAAAGGCAGAGCCACACTGGCACCACCAAGATGGCCAGCAGTGGAAAATGTAGACATTTAACCTGAAACAAGAAGCTATTTCCTTGGGAGCACTGTGATGTGGGCCACACTCTGACCTTGACGGCTGCTGTTTAGTTGAGGGTATGACCAGCTCCTGTTTTTCCCTGCCAGAGCTTGAGCCCTGTGAGAGCCTTGGAAAGAAAGTTTCATCGGAGAAAGAAAAGAGATAATTGGGTAGTTTTGGGGTCCAGAATACCCTTTTTTTTTTTTTTTTTTTTGAGACAGAGTCTCACTCTTTCGCCCAGGCTAGCTAGAGTGCCGTGGCATCAGCCTAGCTCACAGCAACCTCAAACTCCTGGGCTCAAGCGATCCTTCTGCCTCAGCCTCCCAAGTAGCTGGGACTACAGGCATGCGCCACCATGCCCGGCTAATTTTTTCTATATATTTTTAGTTGGCCAATTAATTTCTTTCTAATTTTTAGTAGAGGCAGGGTCTCGCTCTTGCTCAGGCTGGTCTCGAACTCCTGAGCTCAAACAATCCGCCCGCCTCGGCCTCCCAGAGTGCTAGGATTACAGGCGTGAGCCACCACGCCCGGCCAGAATACCCTTTTTCTCCTAACACACGTAAGAGAGTTTCTCCCCTGACCCAACCATATCTTCTCAAGAGACTGCTTTGCGCTCAGGAGTGTCTAAAGATATGGGAGCTTTCAGCCTATTCTAAACCCAGCTCCTTCTCGGGTGAAAAGAGAGGGAGCTGGCCCAGGACTGCTCCCCTGTTCCCTCAGGAAGCGCTCGGGAAGAGCAGAGAGTTTCTACCATCCCACGAGGTCAGAACAGCTAGAACAGGGAGGCTGAAGACACCAAAAGCAACTGCAGAAATCCCAAAGATTTCACCTCATGAACTCAAGACGCCAAGTGCTGGGCTGTTAGGAGGACACTCAGTATTTGAAAATAGTATCTGATGAAGCCCAGTTAGGCAAAACACATTCTCCTTTTCCCAATTCCTACCTCTCAAGGCCCTCCACCCAAAAGGCAGACTTGAGACCTGAACCATGGTCCCACCTCTACATCAGGGACAGTCTGCAATTCAGATTCTCTTTCAAATTGGGGCTAAAATGAGCCCCAGCACACCAAAGGCAGGAAAGGTAGACTCTTTAACAAATTAAGCCAAAACTATAAGCAAAAAGGAAAAAAAAAAATCTTCCAAAATGACTCCTCTGATTTCTGCTGCTTCTCGTATCCTATTCTTGATATATCAAAATAGAGTACAGGGCCCGGCCGGGTACAGTGGCTCATACCTGTAGTTCGAGCACTTTGGGAGGCCAAGGAAGGAGGATCACTTGAGCCCAAAAGTTTGAGACCAACCTGGGCAACATGGTGAGACTCTCTCTAAAAAAAAAAAAAAAATTAAAAGCATTAGCCAGGCATGGTGGCGTGCACCTGGATAGCCTGAACCCAGAAGGTTACAGTGAGCTATGACTGCATCACTGCACTCCTGCCTGGGCAACGGAGTGAGATCCTAACTCTAAAAAAACAAACAGAAAAGAGTGCTGCAGCCAAGGCTGGTCACACGGATGTGCAGAGGGGCACCTGACAAAACAGAATGCATGTTACTGAACAGCAGAGGATATGTTGGGACACAAAAAGCCTACTTATGTCCCTTTTGCCTTTCCAGGCCTAGAGTCCCTACGGGACAGTGCCCATTCCACCCCGGTACGTTCCTCTTCCCATGGGGACACCTTCCTGCCTCATGTGAGAAGCAGTCGGGCAGACAGCAACGAGCGAGTAGCTGTGATTGCAGATGAGGCCTACAGCCCTGCGGACAGCGTGCTGCCCACCCCTGTGGCCGAGCACAGCCTGGAGCTGATGCTGCTTTCCCGGCAGATCAATGGAGCCACCTGCAGCATCGAGGAGGAGAAGGAGTCTGATGCCAGCACCCCAAATGCTGCAGAAGTGGAGGCCCTTGGGGGAGAGCTGAGGGCCCTCTGTCAGGGGCACAGCGGGCCAGAGGAGGAACAGGTGAATAAGTTTGTTTTAAGTGTCCTCCGTTTGCTCCTTGTGACCATGGGACTCCTCTTTGTTTTGCTCCTTCTCCTGATCATCCTTACCGAGTCTGACCTTGACATTGCCTTTTTCCGCGATATCCGCCAGACCCCCGAGTTTGAACAATTCCACTATCAATACTTTTGTCCCCTCAGGCAATGGTTTGCCTGCAAAATCCGCTCAGTGGTGAGCCTGCTCATTGACACCTGAGAAGGCATGACTCCTCCCAATAACTAGCCAGGTGGACCAAGGAGCCCGGCTACCCATTCCCAGCAATGGGACCCATCGCGGAACCATCGGCACATATACCAAGTCCTCCTCTCATGACAAAAATTACACTGCAGCCTAGGAGGTTGTCTCCCAGAAGAAGAAAGGGATAGGCTCATGCCCTGTCTAAACAAACTGGGAAAACTCGTTTTCTTCAGAAGTTCTTTCAAGAAAGGCTCAGCGACTCTGTTTCTCATCCTTCCAATTTGCAGGATAATTTTTGGTTTTGAATTTTGATTTATTTTGAAAGTATCAAATAAAAATAATTTATTTTACTATTACTGATTATTGCAATAGTGTCACCTAGCAGATGGGACACTAGTTGAAGACTAGAGAGCCGCTGTCTGTCCTCTATATTCTGCAGGAGCTTTCCTACTGGTGCTGCTGGGTTCCAGTAGAGTCATCACTGCAGCCTCAGCGGGGCAGGCCAGGGGTCTGGGCAATGGGGACTGTTTAGGTTTTTTTGCCAGACAGACTTTTTTAAAAAAAAGTAAACATCCATGCAGAATGATTAAATGGAAAGTTGCTTCTTATGATGGTCTGAGTTGGATTTTCTTTTCCTTTTGTTTTTTCAAATCTGAGCAGAGTGGGCATCTGAAGGGACCACCGCTACAGCAGCAGCAGCAGCAGGGGTGGGGTAAGTCTGTCCCCTTAGACTAGAGCCTAGTGGGCATCACCTTAGTTTTGTATAATGAACTTAGACTTCTGTGATTTTTTTCCTGAAGAAACTCAAGACTTTTTATAGTGCTCCAAGGATGTTAAATGAATTCAGTGGTGCCAGAGAGATAGTACTGTCAGAAGTGTTGGACAAAGAATAGCTAACAGAAACAAGATATAAGTTACCTGAGAGACTGTTGAGATTCAGAGAGCTGTGCTTATTTTGTACACAACCTCTCCCCAGACTATTTCAATTTATATTTTAACAAAATGTTATTTTCTTATCAATTCATACTTTATTTTTTACTTTACGGATTAAGAAAATAGAACCTGATGAACTAAACGATGCAAGAAAGAAACTGATCCTGAGAATGAAAAGCTTCAGAAAATAGAATTCCAAGATCAACAAGCAGCCTTAGAAGGGAACAGGAAAAGAATCTCTTTAAATAGGATTTCTAAGAGATGCCTACAAAAGACAGAAGGTGAATATGGCAGAGACCAACACTTAGATGTAGAAATGCTGCCCCCTAAGGTCATCCTCTGCATCAGGAAAATAAGTTCTAGAAAAGCACCTGCCATCCTTGCTGAGGGAAGCCCTGGAGGCATGCAGAAGCACAGGCACGTGAAGGGTGAGTGTGATCCTGGGCCTGAGCGCTTCAACTTTTAAAACCAATGACACACAAGATCTTGTTTTCATCTCAGGGAGCGATTTCTAAGTCATCTGGGGCCTGAAGGCTTAAGGATGATCAATGGACATATTCCTGGAACCTACACAATAGTGAAGCAGCTGCTGACACCCTATGATGTTGAACAGCCCATGTGCAGAACAGAATAAGTCATTTGATCTCCCCTATTTTGTTCCCCTGAGATGGTAGAACCATGTCCATGTTTGGAATATAACAGCTGTGAAATAATTGGGTGTTTTTTTTTTTTTTTTGGAGGGGAGGGGTTGCAAATTTTAAAGACACCCTTTCATCTAGCCCAGAGGTTGGCAAACTTCTGTAAATTGCCAGACAGTAAATAATTTGGTTTTGTGGGCCATATTCAGTCACAACTACTCAACTCTGCCATCATAGCACAAAAACAGCCATATAATACATAAATGAAGCAGCATGGCTGTGTTCCAATAATACTTTGTAAAAATAGACAGTGAGCTGAATTTGGCCCACAGGCCATAAATATGCCAACCCTGATCTAGATAATAAAACTGATCCTTACCAGTATGTTAGCAGAAGAGAGTCAGCTGTGCTCCCATCCTAACATGTGTCAAAGATCTGGGACCATTTCCCAGAGGAGGCACTGGGGTTGCTTGTTTAAAGGGTGCTCGAACAACCAACCAGCAAAGAGATATCTGATGCCAAGATGAACAAGATCAAACACTGGAATGCTAAAATGCAGCTGGAATCTAAGAATGGAAGAGGGCCTCTCTGACCATTTCCATACCAGCAACAATTTGGGCAGAATTACAAACATCTATCTACCAAGTGACAAAACAAACTGAAGAAGATCCTAGTAAAGATTAGGGATCACTTGAAACCAACTAGCCACTGCCACTTGTCATCTATATAGCAAAGGCTTTATTTAGCACAGGACTAAAATGAAAAGTAGACCCACAGAAGAAAAGGCTGTCAGGAGACAGGGGGCTGGTATTAACCTGGATATTTACTGTCTTATGCAACATAGCAGATACCTTTTAGTGTAGTGCTCCTACCTCAGTCTGTAGAATAATGGTGTTTCTATGCAGTGAGTGATAGCCTCGACTCTGATCTTTCACATTCACATTAGAGACAGATGCAGTATTCCATTTCTGGTATGTTACTTGTGTCTAGCGTTCTAACAGTACAGTAGTCCATACCATTTCCAACAGCTGAATTTTGCTCTCTGAACAGAAACTTTTGGGATATTTGTTTTTTTCCAGGGCTCATCCCAGAAAATATGGACAGGAAAGTTTCCCTCAATTTGCTTTTCAAATAGTGCTTGAATAACAAACCTCCTTTGTTGGTGACTGGTCTTTTTTAGTATCTCCCCATCATTAAAAATTGTTCAAGTTTTTAACCTGGTTTTACTGTGTTCTACTATGTCTCTCATTTTCTCTTGAAATTAAGTTTTATTTCATTGTAGAAAAAGCAATGGTTTCCACAGCTTCATGTACCAGAGGAAATAAAATTCTTACTAAAGAATAGTTGTACTGCATCTTTTAAGCAGTAGAGGGTAAACTACCTGCAAATGTGAATTTCTTAGTTTCATTTAAAAATATATAGTTGTTAACCTTTCGTGTGCCAAAAACTCTTTAAGTTACATTTTCCTTCAAAGCAATGTACTTTTTTCTACATATGCAGTATGTAGTTAGCATAAAATCATTGGTGCCATGAAGATTATTTTTAAACTTAAATAAATATTTAAATATCATGGAAGACTGGGCTCTTTCTTTTTTAACTTATACCTGTCTCACTTTTTTCCCCTTAAAGTTACCAACACGTAGATAAAAGGATACCAGTGGGATTCACATAGCTGACTGCTGTTCACGACTGGGATCATATAATGATCATTTTTGGTCATGGACTTCCTATAGTCTAAAATAGAAAAGAAAATGATCATTTTGCTTATATCCATCTATTATCTTTGTCCCTCCCCCCAAAATAACTACTACTAGAAATGAAAAGCTATAAATGTGGCATAATTTTAGAGATGAATTGGACCTTATTTTTCTGAGGAAAACCAAGAAGGTTAAGTGATTTTCCCATAGTATTAGAGCCCAAACTATAACCTAGGCAGCCCAGCTTCTAGCTTACTAAAGCATGAAGTGAGAGAACAGAAAACACTTCCTATGAAGGAAACAGAATGATATCACCACCACAGTAATAAACCACATATTTATAATTTACAAAATATATCCCCATAACATCATCTCATCTGATTGATTGTGTAACCATCACTCTGTGGCTATGGAATTGGTAATAGTCTGCTAAATTCCATGAGGATAAGAGGTGACACTGGGGGCCTGGCCCACTGTGCAAGCTGCTTACCTAATCTTCCTGTTCTTAGTTCTGCCTGCCCTACACTCCCCTATGCTGCTGCCAGATCATCTTCCTAAATAGCAATCAGGTTATGTCACTTACCTCCAAGTTCTCAGAGGTTTCCTCTACCTATAAAATTATATCTCCAGTGCCATATTCCCACTGGAGTGTTTGTTTTTATGACAAAAGTCTTGTTTGAAGTGATCTGAAAAGTAAAAAGCATAAGAACCACTGGACTTGGGTGGCTTCCCATGGCCCTACAGATTCACAGCCACCTCCCTTCAGCTGATACCCAAACGAGAACTGCCTACACATACACCCCTGGTAGGACTCTAGCCCCCACTCCCTCTGCCTTGGGTTCCTCCAGCATAATCAAGCCTCTCTGCACCTGAACATACTTTTGGTTTTAGTTCATGAACAGGCTTCCTCTACAGACCCCTACAACTCGCTGAAGGAGTACAGTAAGACAGGCAAAGCACACTTTTAATACATTTCCTCTTGCACAGCTTCCATTTTGGGAAAATGTACCATAAAATGTTTTATAGGCAAATGAGCCAGAATACAGTTTACACTATCTTGGAACTAAAACTCATTTCCAGCCCTCAGTGACGTACTATAAACCGGGGGGTGGGAGAGGGTTGCGGGAGAATGTACTAAGTCAGAAGGGACAGCCTTACCAGGCACAATGGTGCGCACCTGTAATTCCAGCTACTCAGGAGGCTGAGACGAGAGGATTGCTTGAGCCTGTGAGTTCAAGACCAGCCTGAGCAACATAGCAAGATCCTGTCTTAAAAAAAAAAAAAGAAGGGACAGCCTAACAAACAGGACATCTAAGTTTCTAGAATATGAAGTTAGAGGGTGTATATTTCTTCCTCTCAGTTTGATAGAGAAGGCATGTGTGTCTTTCCCCAACCCTATCCCATGTACTATATGCTGGCTGAAAGGATTTAAATATTTGTATCCACAGCCCTAAGGCTCCCTGCTTTCCTGGAAAACTCCTTTTATAAAGAGGAAACTGAAAGGCCAGAATATTAAAACAAGACTTAGGCAACTCAGATTCTATTACTTTCTAATAATTTGCAGTCTGGCCTAGTCCAACCAAGTCTCTGTCCACCCAAAATGAGAATTGTCTGTCTGCTCCTTCCTTAAAGTCACATAATCAAAGGCTGGGCATGTCAAAAAAATAAATAAATAACTCGAGCGGAATTCAGAGCTTATGTGCTTAAAAGATATCACAAAGGCCAAACTTACAGAAAAGGTTTATCCTGAAGGGAACAATCATAATACATACATAATTACAGAAGCTACACAGCTGTAATCGAGTCTCTGGGAGAAGTACATTTCACTACAGATTACAGTGTAAGAATGTCCCAAGGGAGACAATTTCCCTTTATGTGCTTTCTAGATTTAAACAATTACTCCATTATAAAGCTTATCACCAAGAAACAAGTCACTACTCGTTCTCCTTAACTTCCTGCATTGCCTAAAGAAGATATAACTCTATTAAGTAAAATTGGATATAAATAGCACAGTTTATGAAGCTACAATGGCAAAAGAAACCACAAAAGTGAGAAACATCAAGAATTTGCTAACACTTATTGCAGAGGCCAGGCAATTACCGCCAAGTATTCAATGCTTAAATAATGGTACTAATTTGATTAAGAGTAGTTTTCTGCATCTTAAAAAGAACAATTCCCACCTACACACTTATAACTTGACTCAAACTGTACAAAAGCAATTCATGTACCCAAACCATTTGTACCCCTGTAATATTCTGAAATTAAAAAAAAAAAAAATTCCCACAGAACCACTCAAGAACCTGTGAAATTAATCGGTATAAAAAAAGGGAAAGGGAGCCTAAAGCCTTCCTTTACAGTGTTTCATGAATGGTTTAAATATAACTCAACCTCACTTAAGTTTACCTTCCCTTTCTTAATGTTTTCATCTCACTTATCAATTCCTCTACTCATATCACGTAGAATATAGAGAACTCCTATTCCTTATAAACACCCTCAACCTATTAATAAATCAAGCCTCAAAACACTTAAATTTTAATTACAAAGAAGGAAATTATTTAAAAAACAAATTTTCTTCAAGGAAATTACACATCACTTTATTTCTGTGATATACAATTATGAGAAGGTATTTAATAATATCTTCTCTCAAACATATCGCCAGAGCTCTTTACAAGTCTTTCAGTAGTACTTTGACAATGAAGAACAATCAAAAAAATTGGATAGATGTCACACAGTAATATCAGTCACTGAGCAGCTCCCTTTCCCAACAACAGACATGACGAAATTACCGTAACTTCTGAAATCATTTTTATACAGAAATACCAAAAAGTGGTATTTCATAATATTTCTCCAAAATATGAGTTGGAATGAAGGTATTCACATAACAGGCTATTGACTCTCCTATGGAGAATTTAAAGACAGGGACAGATATGGGTGTCTGGGACATTCTAAGGTAGTAGCTTTCACTTATTTAGCCATGACCCACAGTGCAATAGTAATGAAAAAATACATTTTACATCAGACTACACATAAATATGTATACCTACAAATATATGTGCATATGTAACTGAGTTTTACAAAATAATACTTACTCTAATTATGTTTTCTGTTCTTTACTAATTCTTTCCTTTTCATTTTTTTAAACACTAGTCATTAAACTGATTTCCTGTGAAGAGCTACAACCCATAGTCTGGAAAACAGTGAGGACAATCTTCACTGGACTATCCCTATATAGGAATCAAGGTAGATCCAAGCCCTGTGCCTAGGAGCCCCGGGATTCCCGGATGTGTTTCAGGAACCACGTAGAAGAGGGGGAAAGGAAAGGCTCAACATACTCAGACTCAGGCCCGGCCCCAGGTAAAACAAAGCTTCTCAGCAGTTACTTTGGGATTTCACATAAGATTTACCTTAGAGGCAGGAGGCAAAAAGGTTAAAAAAAATTAAAAGGTTCAAAAATCAGTGAGTTAGATGATCTTTCAAGGATTCCTTCCAGTGTGTGAGTCTAGAAATAAATATTCATTCCAAACTACAAAATGAACCACAAATCCATATATTACTATAGAATCAAAACCATATCATTAGACCACAAAAACTTTTAATACTGATCATTCAAAACTTTATAATGTTAGAATTTCTCAACATACTGTCTGATTAAAAGTGAAGGCACCTCAGCCTTCCCTCAAATTCCCTCCCCATCCTGTAGAAACATCCTCCAAGACTTCCCTCTTACTAAAAGGACATTCTACTCATAGTTCTTATTAATAAAGCAATTTTGTATTTGCTAAGTACAGCATATTACTAAGTAAACACACTAAGCCACATGAATCACTAGTTCCCTTAGACAGTGATCAATTTGAACAAACTGGTTCCTAAACCAAAAACTCAGTTTTTTTCACTCATAAAAACATGTATCTTCCCGCTGGAATTACCTCCAGCCATGATATACTGAGTCGGGTGCACAGCATTGATGGAACACACAGAAGCAAGGCATTCTCCACCAAGAAAAGAATGTACCCTCTTTCCTGTCTCATGGAAGATTTCTACCCGTCGTGGATAGGCCATGCTGCCAATCATGAAACAGTCTTCTTGTTTAGGATCCCACACAGCTTGGAACCTGGTCAGCCATCGCCCAGTGATAGTGTTGTGCCTAGTGGAAAAAAAAAAAAACAA
>NW_012148618.1:14729211-14729912 GCF_000956105.1 Propithecus coquereli | reverse complement strand
CAGTTAATAGAGTCTTATACATTTCACAATTGCTAACAGAGTAAATTTCATGAGTTCTCATCACAAAAAATGTTAAGTACTTGAGGTGATGGATAGTAAGTTCTATTGTTAGAAATGTATAACCTACCCAGACTGAACCATGAAGAAATAAAAAAAATATAGTGCTAGGATTACAGGCGTGAAACACCGCACCCAGCCAACCAGTATTTTTTTTAAAGGAAGTGTTACATAACTCAAGGTAGAATTGGGCAGAGGATAAAGATGGCATTGCTCCTAAATGCTAGTTTTCTCTGCCAAGTTTCTTCTCATTAAGTTACTAAGTTACCACCAACCTTATCTCATCCCCGCTAAAAGACTGAAACTCTAGACACAGATGATGTCTTCCTCATCTGTGAATCTCCAGTACTGAGCACAGTGATTTGTACTTAGTGGATGGTCACTGAAATAGTACCTTTCTTTGCTCACTATTCCTAGCCCAATGGACAAGGGGAATTTTCTGTGGAAAATCTCCATTTATTAAAGCATATCTTAACAAAAGAAGCCCTAGAAATAAGAAATCTACCATCTAGGTTATTTCTTGCCATTTTAACAGGATCTGCTATTTCCCCTCTTTGTATTTCTCCTCTGATAACTGAATCTGAAACCATTTTATATTCCATACAAAGGCCAGGCAATTACCGCCAAGTATTCAATGCTTAAAT
>NW_012148618.1:14709847-14721659 GCF_000956105.1 Propithecus coquereli | reverse complement strand
GCCTCCCAGAGTGCTAGGATTACAGGCATGAGCCACCGCGCCCAGCCTGGCCTGTGTTTTTGGTGTCATGTCCAAGAAAGCACTGCCAAATCGAATGTCCTGAAGCTTTCCCCCCATGTTTTCTCTTAGGAATTTAATAATTTTGGGTCTTACATTTAGGTCTTTAATCCATTTTTATTTAATTTTTGTATATAAGGTAAGGTCCAACTTCATCCTTTTGCATGTGGATATCCAGTTTTCCAACATCATTTGTTGAAGAGACTGCTTTTTCCCCATTGTGTGGTCTTGGCACCATTATTAAAGATCATTTGACCATAAACAGGATATGGGTTCCTCAAAACACTAAAAATAGAATTGCCACATGATCCAACAATCCCCTCTCTAGATACATATCCAGAAAAATTCAAAGCAGGATCTTCAGGAGATATTTACACATCGATGTTAACTTGAAGCATTATTCACAATAGTCGAGAGGTAAAAATAATCCAAATGTCCATTGACATTTAAATGGATAAAGAAAATTTGGTATATATACATGCAATGAAATATTATGTAGCCTTTAAAAGGAGATCCTGCCACATGCTATGACCTGGATGAATGCTGAAGATGTTATGCTAAGTACAATAAGCTAGTCATAAAAAGGACAAATTGTATGATTCTACTCATATGAGATGTCTAAAGTAGTCAAAATCAGTTGGGCACAGTGGGTCATACCTATAATCCCAGCACTTTGGGAGGCCGAGGTGGGAGGATTGCTTGAGGCCAGGAGTTCAAGACCAGCCTGGGAAACACAGGGAGACCCCATCGCTACAAAAACTAAAAAAATTAGCCAGGCATGGAGGCATAGGCTTGTAGTCCCAGCTACTTAAAAGTGGGAGGATCACTTGAGTTCAGGAGTTCCAGGCTGCAGTGAGCTATGATTAGACCACTGTGTTCCAGCCTGTGTTACAGAGCAAGACTCTGTCTCTAAAAAAATAAATAAAGTAGTCAAAAGTCATAGAAACAGGTACAGGTTAAATATCCCTAATCAAAAAATCCAAAATCTGAAATGCTCCAAAATCTGAAACTTTTTGAGCAATATGATGCTGAAAGGAAATGCTCATTGGAGCATTTTAGATTTTGGGGTTAGTGATGTTCAACCAGTAAGCATAATGCAAATATTCCAAAATCTGAAAAAATCCAAAATCCAAAACACTCTGGTCTCAAGCATTTTGGATAAGGGACACAATCTGTAGTAGAAAGGTTGTTGCCAAGGGCTGAGAGAAGGGGAGAGGAGAAATTAGTGTTTATGGGCATAGAGTTTCAGTTTGGCAAGATGAAAAAGTTCTAGAGATTTGTTGCATAACAGTGTGAATACTTATCACTACTGAACCATACTCTTAAAATGGGTAAGATGGTAAATTTTAAATAAAATTTAATTATTTTATTAAAAAATAAAACATGGGGCCTATAGCTCTGAAAAGTAAAAAGAAAGTACTGCCCCTTTAGTCTCCACACCTTAATACCTTCTTACTGTCCCAAGAATAATTTGTTTTAAAATGCGCATTAGAAACTGATAAACTAGCTAGTATTACCCTCAACCCAAAGCCAGACAAAAACATTACAAGAAAAAAAAAAAATCCCAGGCCAATATCCCTGATGCACACAGTTGCTAAAATCCTCAACAAAATACAAGTAAACCAAATTCAACACACATTAAAAGGATCATTCACTATGATCAAGTGAGATTTATCCCAGGGATGCAAGGATGGTTCAATATTTGCAAATCTATAAATGTGATATGCCACATTAACAGAATGAAGGACAAAAACCATATGATCATCTCAACAGATGCAGAAAAAGCACTTGACAAAATTCAACATCCTTTCATGATAAAAAAAAAAAAAGCCCTCTCGACAAATTAGGAATAGAAGGAAACTATCTAAACGTAATAAAGGCCATATATGAAAAGCATGCAGTTAACATCATACTCGGTGAAAAGTTAACAGATTTTCCTCTAAGATCAGAAACAAGACAAGGATTCAAGCCAACAATGGTATGTTAAAAAATAAAAAGAAATAAGACAAGGATGCCCACTCTTGCCACTTCTCTTCAACATAGTACTATAAGTCCTAGCCACAGAGCAATTAGACAAGAGGAAGAAATAAGAAGCATTCAAATTGGAAAGAAATTAATATGTCCATTTGCAGACAACACGATCTTATATATAGAAAATCCTAAAGACTCCACCAAAAATTTGTTAGAATAAACAAATTCAGTAAACTTACAGCATTTATAAAATCAACTTACAAAAATCAGCAGCATTTCTATACACTAACAACTATCCAAAAAGGAAATCAAGAAAACAATCCCATTTACAATAGCTACAAAAAAATAAAATACTTAGGAATAAATTTAACCAAGGAGGTGAAAGATCTATACATTGAAAACTGTAAAACATTGATGAAAGAATTGAAGAAGACACAAGGTAATGCAAATATATCCCATGTTCATCGATTGGAAGAATTAATGTTGTTAAAATGTCCATACTACCCAAAGTGATCTACAGATTCAATGCAATCTCTATCAAAATTCCAATGATATTTTTCACAGAAATAGAAAAAACACTGCTAAAACTGTATGTAACCACAAAAGACCCCAAATAGCCAAAGCAATCTTGAGCAAAAAGGACAAAGCTGGAGGCATCACACTACCTGACTTCAAAGCCACAGTAACCAAAATAGCATGATAATGGCATAAAAACAGACACACAGACCAACGGAACAGAATAGAGAGCCCAAAGATAAATCCATGCATTTAGGGTCAATTGATTTTTGACAAAGGTGCCAAGAACATGCAATGGGGAAAGTACAGTCTCTTCAATAAATGGTGTTGGGAAAACTTAATATCCTCATGCAGAAGAATAAAATTGGACCCTGTCTCACACCACATACAAAAATCAATTCAAAATAGATTAGAGACTTAACTGTAAGACTGAAAGTGTAAAAGTACTAGAAGAAAACATAGGGAAAAAGCTCCAAGACACTGGTCTAGGCAATGATTTTTTAAATAGGAACCCAAACGGACAAGTAACAAAAGCAAAAATAGACAAACGAGATTACATCAAACTAAAAAGCTTCTGCACAAAGATAAAATCAACAGAGTGAAGAGACAACCTACAGAATGGGAGAAGATATTTACAAACCATACATCTGATAAGAGGTTAACAGTCAAAATATATAAGGATCTCAAACAATAGTGAGAAAACAAATAACCCAATAAAAAAATGGGCAAAGGAACTGAATAGCCCCTTCTCAAAAGAAGACATACAAATGGCCAACAATTATATGAAAAAATGTTGAACATCACTAATTATCAGAGAAATGCAAATTAAAACCACAATGAGATACCACCTCACACCTGTCAGAATAGCTATTATCAAAAAGATAAAAGATAGCAAGTATTGGTCAAGATGTGGAGAAAAGGGAACCCTCGTACACTCTTGGCAAGAATGTAAATTGGTGCAGCCATAATGGAAAACAGTATTGCAATTCCTCAAAAAATTAAAAATAGAACTACCAGTTGATCCAGCAATCCCAACTCTGGTTATACATCCAAAGGAAATGAAATCAGTATGTCAATAAGATATACGTGTTCCCATGTTCATTGCAGCACTATTCACAATAGCCTAGATGTGGAATGAACCTAACTGTCCATCAACAGGTGAATGGATAAAGAAAATGTAGTATATACACACAATGGAATACTATTCAACTTTAAAGAAGAATGAGATCCTTTCATTTGTGATAACACGGATGAAACCTGGATGACATTACATTAAATAAAATAAAGCAAGCATAGAAAGACAAATACCACATGATCTCACTTATATGTGGAATCTAAAAAAATAGAACTCATAGAGAGAGTAGAAGGGTGGTTAACAGGAGCTGGCAGGCAGTGAGAGGGAAGGTTGGGGAGATGTTGGTCAAAGAATACAAATTTCAGCAAGATAGGAGAAATAAGTTCAAAAGATCTATTGTACATCATGGGGACTATAGTTGATAACAATGTATTGTATTCTTGAAGATAAGAATCGATAAGAGAGTAGATTTTAAGTGTTCTCACCACAAAAAATGATGAGTATGTGAGACAATGCATGTTACTTACCTCAATTTAGCCCTTCCACAATGTATATATATTTCAAAACAATATGCTATACATGATAAACATATATAATTTTTGTCAATTAAAAAAACAAGTAAAATTGTAGACCCAAAAAAAAGAAACTGATAAACTGGAACAAATAATGTTTAAAAAAGGAAATGTAGAGGAAAAAACTTCTGAAAAAGGAAATGAACATATTCAAATATAGCCTCTACAGACTATAAAACTCATGAAGCAACAATCAATATATATCACGCACCCTGCCCCAACTTCATAAATACTGACAAAGTGGGATATCTAGGGAGAAGACATTGAGTAAAGTTTGATGTAAAATACACACACATAAGGCCGGGCGTGGTGGCTCACGCCTGTAATCCTAGCTCTCTGGGAGGCCGAGGCGGGTGGATTGTTTGAGCTCAGGAGTTCGAAACCAGCCTGAGCAAGAGCGAGACCCCGTCTCTACTAAAAATAGAAAGAAATTAATTGGACAACTAAAAATATATAGAGAAATTAACCGGGCATGGTGGCGCATGCCTGTAGTCCCAGCTACTTGGGAGGCTGAGGCAGGAGGATCGCTTGAGCCGAGGAGTTTGAGGTTGCTGTGAGCTAGGCTAACGCCACGGCACTCACTCTAGCCCAGGCAAAAAAGTGAGACTCTGTTTCAAAAAAAAAAAAAAAAAATACACACACACAAATTCAAAGTAGTTGATGAAAGAGGATAATCAAAGAAATGAAGTGGGAAGGTGGGAAAGCCTTCTAAATCCAGAATAAACAGGCACAAATAAAAAGAGCATAGCCTCATCAGCAAGTGAGTAGTTACAGTCTTCTTTAGTAAGGTAACATGAATAATTCTGGTCAGAATAAAGTCATTCATCTTAACCAAAATAACCTCTCACCTGCAGAGAATAGCTACTGACTAAAAGAGATTGAACCTCTTTATAGACACAGGGAACCTGGAAGCAAGAACCCTGCTGGATAGGAACTAGCAAACTGGGACACTTATACAATGTAGTACAAAAATGAGGCCTATTACATTTCTTTGACAATCAGATGTCTAATGTATGCACTCCAACAAATAGCTTATAGTATTCCAGGGTCTACATAAATTTGGCAGATGAAAGCCTACCTGATGGTGGTGAGGAGAGGAATCTGAGAGGATATACAGCTGCTGTCAAAGATTCTGCAAAATAAAGATCAAGAATAGAGTGACACACTCTTTTTATTGTTTCTTAAAAACTTTCTGAAATAATATCAGTGTACTTAATACGCTTCTCATTGGTTCATGGTATGAAATATATTGTTATTTTAAAATATGTAGGATCAGCCTCTAACAAATCACAGCTAATTAATACATTAAAAGTTACAAGGAATATTATAAAATTCAGTGCTTATAGTTTAGTGTAGAAATCATTTATTTAAACACTATTGCTCCAGACTTGAAATGTACATTCTAAAGTGATAATCTGGACTCTCAAAGTACATTCAGATTCACAATAATATGGGACATACATAAGGGTAGTCTGAAAATGCACAAATAATCTCCAAGTACATGCACGTATCAAGAGGAATTTCCCTATGAGACTCATCAGTTGAGAGCCTGATGGTGTTATTTCCAGGTGCTGACCAGACGAAGACCAACCAGCAACCAAGGAGAGGGGTTCTTGTGGGGCAGCTGGAGAGGAGTCCAGAAGCCTCTGCTGAGTACACCAGCAGAAAGAAACTAACCACATCACCACCACCTCCCCTTCTCCTTGGGCCTACCAGTTCCAGTGTGGTTTCTTGACATTATAGCTCATTGCCTAATTAGATTACTACAAAGCCAAACACTAATGGTTAATGTAACAAGAGTAAAACTCTGTAGCGTAAATGAACAGGAAAGAGACAAATAGGTAGCACTCAGGACAAAGGAAACTACATGGCTGGAAAGGGGACACTGGGATTCCATTTCCGGTGACTCATTCTCTTACTACATCACCTGGCAATTCTCACAGACTGTGTATAAACTAATTGGGCACCTGTCACGTACTGCAGGCCATTCTTTTCCCAATAGGTGGGTCCAAGCTGAAATTAGGTGCCATTCTGGAGCATGGCCCACAGTATATACTCAATAGATACTTGCTGAATGAATAATGAATAAATTCCAACAATCATTTAAGGTAAAAGTCTCATAAACTGAGAAGTGCTTGCAATTTTAAGTAAAATCGGGGATTCTAAAAGAGAACAAAATCATTTTCCTTTGTGGTTACACTAACATTCTTCACATCTTTCTCTACCAACATTATTTTCTGAGTTTTGTTCGAATGGTTTATATTACATTTTTAAATCCATTTTTAGGAAGTAGCTATAGAAAGATACCAAAGCTAAAACCCTAGGACTATAAAACTATATCCATAGTTTGCGTAGAAGCCCAAAGCCCAATTTTTGCTGTTTTCTGCCTGCTCATAGTTTGGGGCTCTGCAATTTCCATTCAGCATGTCACTTGTAGGGTAGACCCCACTGTCCCCAAAGTATGCTAAAATTATCTCCTTTCCAAGATACCACACAGCCTGGTTTCTGGGATTCTTCAGTGCTGAAAAGGAAACCTGACCATCAACTCCCCAGGGTAGCTATAGACCTTCTTTGCCAGTCTCAAGGAAATTCCCAGGACCCAAAAACTGCTCAAAAGCCATTAAGTACAGGTCATTGGTCTTTGGGAACCTAGATTCAGTCACAAAACAGTAACACTAGTGATCAAATAGGGAACAGCAATAAACAAAGCGTTTGGGTCACTGACAAAGTAGCTACAGACTATTTAGATTCCTTAAAAATTTATTTCTGCCTTCCCAATTTACCTCAGCTTACAATCAGCACATGTGGTCACGACTCTGTTACCAGTGAGAGGTGAAAAATAGGCTGAAGCAATGCTCTTTGTATGTTCGGTCAAAGAAATCAAAGGCTGGCTTCCCCTGGCATTCAGGCGCCTTGCATCATAAATATGAACATCCCTGAAATGGGAGGAATAATTATCAATGTTGCCCCAGTACATGTAATGAGCCTCTAGAATAGGGCTGAACATAAGTTATACACTTAAATACTTGCTACACTGAAGAACATTTAAGACAGAATCCTCTAATCCTCTGTATTAATTTAACAAACACTGGTATAGATAAAAAGTAAACTATTAGAAAAATCCCAGAACTACAGAAGATATATGTAATTTGTGTGTATAGAGACAAGTTTCTAGATGGTTTTCCAATCCTTCCAAGAAAAAAGTTAACACAGACCAACAAGTCATATATAACTTTTTTCCTTAAAATTTTAAATTTTCTTGTCATAAGACTAGAAGTAAATGCATATAATGCCAAGGAAAACAAAAATGTGTATTTCTTTATTTTCACTACTTATTAAATCCAAAAGAATTTCTCACTTTCAAAAAAAAAAAAATCACTCAAAAAAACCTCAACCAATATAGAAAGGAAAATTATTTAGCCTTTGGGTATCACAAAGGTCAAATATCTTTGACAACCAAACTAAACCAAGTATTCATGACATTAAGACATAAATCATAAAATTTTATAAAGAACATACCTCAATCCCGCAGTGATAAAATACTGTCTATGCACTGGGTGGACATGAATAGTTCTTATTTTTGTCAAAGAAGAATTGATAAGTTTCTCATAAGAAGTTCCAGGTGTCCGTCTATCTACCAGTGACATATTTCCATCCCAGTGTGCTACTATTAAAGTAGAGGCATCTTCTGCCAAGAAGTCAAAGGAAGAAAAGCTACTTCTTTCATTTCTATATACCTAAGAATATAAATAACAATCAGCTTCTGTAACATTCTTCTTTTAAAGAAAGTTAATGCATAAATTCTTTGGTAAAAGGGTTACAAAACACTTTACCTAAATAACCTCATTTATCCTCCCATCATCCCCATAAGAAGCATAGTACAAAATGGAAACAAAGTCAGGGTATTTAGGATATCTATTACCTCAAGCATTTATCATTTCTGTGTATTGGGAACATTTTAAGTCCTCTCTTCTAGCTATTTTGAAATATACAATACATTGTTGTTAACTATAGTCACCTTACTCTCCTATCAAATGTTAGAACTTATTTCTTCTATCTATCTGTAAAATTTTTAAAAATAGAAACAAAGGCACTGATCAGCTACGAGTGTTGCCTACCATCAAATGGCCCATCTACCCATGTCAGGGCTACATCCCAAATCTCTTAAACCCAGTAAACCTCAGTTCCAGATATACCTTGTGAAATTTACCAGAAAATGAATTGAATCCAAATTCTACACAACTGAAATTATATCTTAATTACAAAGTAACCATGCCAACTAGGTCTAAGATATATGGCTGAATGCTCATCTACTCTTGGTAGAAAAGTAAATAGATAAAAATTTTTGACAGTTAATCAGGCTACATCTATGAAAATATTTAATGCTTACACCCTTTGACCCAATAATTTCACTAAGATATATAATGATGTCTGCTATAAGAATGCTTATTATAATAGCAAAAAGAAGCAACCTAAATATCCACCAACAGGCATCTGGTTAAATAAATAATGGTACATCTCTACTTTGAAATACCATGCAATGCTAAAAAGAATGAGGTAGTTTTATATTACTAACTGTCCAAGATAGACTATTAACTGGAAAAAGCAAGTTGCAAAAGGTTGTATATGTAGTATGACTCCATTAGTGTAAAGAAGGGAAGAAAAAAAAATCTGTAGTCTTCTAAGTATGTGTGCTTTGTGGAAGTATACTCAAGATATACAACAATGGTTAATTCTGGAGAATAGGGGAGGGCAAATTTACTTTCATACTCTGTTTACTGTAAATATTTTCTCGCAAGCATGTTGTTGTTATAATTTCTTAATCACATACAATCCATAGTACTATTAGTTTGGATTTAGGGCTAACACACCTAAAGAACAAAACATAAATATTGAGTAAGAGAGAATCAGAGTTCACTTCCCTGACAGGGAGCAAAAAAAAGAGAATGACCACAATTCTTATTGTTGAATCATGAATTGTTGATTTTTAGTTTTAATAAGCATTATTATAAACTAAGATTAATAAATGAATATACTAAAGGTATCACAACCCCCTACACCCAAAAAAGCCCAATACATACAAATGAAACTTGAAGTATTCAGTCAGTATATTAAAATAATAAAAAACAGGAGTTCTGGAGTCAGACAAACCCAAGTGCACATTCTAGTTCTGTCATCTATGTCCTTGAGCAAGCTAATAAACCTCTCTTTGTCTCAGTTTCTTCATCTGTTAAATGGGATAACATTACTTCTTTTATAGGGTGTTATAAGGCTTAATAATATAAATATAAAGCACATTCAGGATAGTGCCTAGCACATGGTAACTGTTCGGGAACAGTAGTATCAGGAACAAATTACTGACACGTGCAACGACATGAATGAATTTTAACAGCATTGTGCTAAGTGAAAGAAGCCAGACACAAAAAGACTACATACCATATAATTCCATTTGCTTGACATTCTGGGAAAGGCAAAATTATAGGGATGGTAACCACATCAATGGCTGCCAGGGGTGGCAGATAGGAAGAGAAGAATGACTACAAAAGGTCATAAAGTAATTTTGGGGGAAGACAAAGATTTTCTATATTTTGATTGTAGTGGTGGTTACACAGGTGTATACAATTAACCAAAATGCATGGAATTATACACCTAAAAAGATAATTTTTAATGTAACTTATACTTCAAAAAACATGACTTTAAAAAAATACGTGGAGAACTTTTACAACTCAATAAGAAATGTAAATAACCCAATTTAAAAATGGGCAAAGGATCATGACAGACATTTCTCTAAAGAAATACAAATGGACGATAAGCACATGAAAAGATGCTGAATATCATTAATCATTAGGAAAATGTAAACCACAATTATATATCACTTTACACTCACTAGGATGGCTATACTTGCCAGCAATAACAAGTGTTGGCAAGGACGTGAAAAAATTCACGATAGTGGGTATGTAAAATGGTGCAGCTAATTGAGGAAACAGTTTGACGGTTACTCAAAATGTTAAGCGTAGAGTTACCAATATGGACTCAGCAATTCCACTCCTAGGAATATACCCAAGAGAAATGAAGGCATATGTTCACACAAAAATTTGTACATGAATGTTTATACCAGCATTATTTGCAATAGTATAAAAATGGAAACAACACAAATGTTCATCAACTGATGAATGGATGATTAAAATGTGGTATGTGGTGTATGCATACAACAGAATATTATTCAGCCATAGAAAGGAATGAAGTACTGATAACGCTACAACGTGAATGAACTTTGAAAACATTTTGCTAAGTGAAAGAAGCCAGTCACAAAAGACCACAAATTGTACAATTCCATTTATACGAAATGTCCACAATAGGCAAATCTACAGAATCAGAAAGTAGATTAGTGGCTGCCTAGGGACTGGGAAAGGGGGAAATTGGGAATGACTGGAATGGGCATTTCTTTTTAGGCTGACGGAAATGTTCTAAAATTAGACTGTGGTAATGGTTGCACAACTGTGAATTTACTGAAAACCATTGGATTTTGTACTTTAAATGGGTGAACTTCATGGTATGTGAATTATATCTCAGTAAAGCTGTTTCAAAAATAAGTCGAATCTGGCTGGGCGTGGTGGCTCACGCCTGTAATCCTAGCACTCTGGGAGGCCGAGGAGGGTGGATCGTTTGAGCTCAGAAGATCAAGACCAGCCTGAGCAAGAGCGAGACCCCGTCTCTACTAAAAATAGAAAGAAATTAGCTGGACAACTAAAAATATATATAGAAAAAATTAGCCAGGCATGGTGGCGCATGCCTGTAGTCCCAGCTACTCGGGAGGCTGAGGCAGGAGGATTGTTTGAGGTCACTGTGAGCTAGGCTGATGCCACAGCGCTCTAGCCCAGGCAACAGAGTGAGACTCTGTCTCCAAAAAAATAAAAAAAATAAAAAATAAGTAGAATCCATTATTATTAATGACTGATAAATATAGATGCACCTTTAAATTCAAAACTCTAATTTTCTGTAAGAATTTAAACAAATACAAACAGAAGGTGACTGACATAGATAACTACATGGCTGTGCACTAATAACCAAAAGAGGGTTTTCCACAAAAATTATCTGATTTAATCCATGATTTATAATCCATCTATTTCTAATAAAGATTTGAAATATCAGTGTTGCTTTTTGTGACAACAATGTTGCTTTTAAAAAGCTGTTTTTAAAAAGGTAGAGCTGGCTGTGTGCCTGTAGTCCCAGCTACTGAGGGCTGAGGCTGGAGGATCTCTTGAACACAGGAGTTCAAGGCCAACCTGGGCAACACAGCAAGACCACGTTGCTAAAGCAAAAAAAAAAAAACAAAAAAAAAAAACGGGGGGCTGGGGGAGGCAAGTATAATTTAATAAAGGTAGAAATCAAATTTAAAAGAAAAACAAAGGCACAGATAAGAAACCGTATTTCTTGTCTACGGCCATACCACCCTGCACACGCCCGATCCCGTCTGATCTCGGAAACTAAGCAGGGTCGGGCCTGGTTAGTACTTGGATGGGAGAAACTGTATTTCTTCTAGTTGTCAGTATTAGGAAATCAAGTCTGACCAGCAGCACAGCATTAATAGTCTTGAAAGTCTTTTTTCACATGGTTAAAA
>NW_012148618.1:14704131-14707432 GCF_000956105.1 Propithecus coquereli | reverse complement strand
TAATTACTTCCAAAAACAGTATCAATACCATTACCACTTTGCTTCCTGAAGTAGGCTTCTATATAACATTATAATTCTCAGTATAATTTTCATAAGGTATTTGATCTTGGCACAAAATAATAGTTTTAAAAGTACTCTGTGAGGCCAGGTGCAGTGGCTCACACCAGTAACCCTAGCACTTTTGGAGGCTGAGGCAGGAGGATCGCTTGAGGTCAGGAGTTTGAGACCAGCCTGAGCAAGAGCAAGACCCCGTCTCTACTAAAAACAGAAAAAATTAGCCAGGCACAGTGGCACGTGCCTGTAGTACCAGGTACTTGGAAGGCTGAGGCAGGATGATTGCCTGAGTCCAGGAGTTTGAGGTTGCATTGAGTTATGACACCACTGCACTCTAACCGGGGTCAACAGAGTGAGATTCTGTCTCAGAAAAAAAAAAAAAAGTACTCTGTCTTCTAAATACACCATGGAAAGGCATGTATTTTTGCATTTCCATATTAATATTACTACTTCTGGCTGGACTTGGTGGTTCATGCCTGTAATCCCAGCACTCTGGGAGGCCAAGGAGGAAGGATTGCTTGAGGCCAGGAGTTCAGGACCAACCTGAGAAACAGGGTTTTTTTTTGGTTTTTGTTTTTTTTTTTTACTTCTGGCAAAATATTTTCAAGATAACTTTAATTTGTACAAAATTACTTAAGAGAAAACTAGAAGGTTGACAAAAATCAGAAATAGATTTTTTTTGTAAGGCCACTGACCATGAAACAAACGTCATCTTTCCAAGACCATGGAAAATGTGTTTCTCTTATTGGTCTCACTTAGCAAAGGATCCTCAACTGCAAAATCAAACATTGCTGAGACTTACTGAGTGACTCAATGTTGGCTACAATTGCCTATTTAGCTGTAAGGGAAGTGGGAGGGAAAGATGGATAGAAGAGTAGAGTTACAAAAAAAAAAATCGCTACAAAAAAAATTTTTTTTAATTAGCAAGGCATTGTAGTGTGTGCCTGCAGTCCTAGCTACTATGGAAGCTGAGACAGCAGGATCACTTGAGCCCAGGAATATGAGGTTGCAGTGAGCTATGATAACGCCACTGCACTCTAGCGCGGGCAACAGAGTGAAATCCTGCCAATCAATCAACCAGTAAATACATATACGAGCATAAAAGATCTTATAGGGATGACAAAAATGTTCTAAAAGTGGATCGTGATAGTTCTATAACTCAGTAAACTTACTAAAAATCATAGAATTGTACATTTAAAATGGATGGCTTTTATATGTAAATTATACCTCAATAAAGTACAATTTTTTAAAAACTGGGAGATCCAGGGCATGAGCACAGGACAGGCAAAATGATATTGCTCTTGGGCTTGCTGAATCTGTTAATAAGATGGCCAAATGTCCTGGAAAATTAGAAGGTTGATGGAGATATTGGACTACAGAGACCTAGTAATATGGATTTTTGGAGTCACCAGGAAAGATATGAAAAAAGGACTTTTCTAAATAAATGTCTTCAACTCTGTACAGATCAACCCACCCTAAAAAGATCTTCACTTAACAATGCTAATTCTCAATTTTTCCTTTTCAAAATTCGTCAAGAAGTAGTCTTTATCCATTGCTTCTTCCACTTGTTCCACCATCCTATACTTTCTTAATCTCCTAAAGGCTGTGTTCCTTCCTTAACTCATCGTCAAAGCGATTCTCTCATGAATGGGACCTTATTTTCAAAACTAATGTCCTTTTCTTTGCTCCCATTCTTTCTGACTTCTCTGCAGAGGCCCTGCCAACCTCCCATCCTTGAAACTCATCTCTTGGCTTCTATTCTGATCCTCTTCTCACTTCCCTGCTTCAGTTTCCTTTGCTAAATCCTTTCACTTCCTACTCCAGCTCACATCTTATTAAATAAGAGAGAAGCTAGGATCCTAAAACAAGAGAGAATTTGTGGTTTTTCTGTCTTTGCACTTGCAAAATTTGTTTATAAACTCCAACTAGCTTCAAGTCACCATTGTTTCTTTATCTTCTTTAACTGTCCTTATGGCATTTTTTACGTCTTTGTTCTACTTCCCCAATTAGAAAATAAATTCGGAGTATATAAAGTTGGTTTTTCTCAATTTTGTAACTACTGAAAGCACTTAATGTAGAACTCTATGCACAATGAATGGAATTCAATATGTTTCTGACTCATCAAAAGATGACAGGGATCGTCCCAGGCAGTTCCCTGGGAAGACATTTTGATCCAGCTTAGAGACTGTGTCTGAGTCCATTCAGACTGCTATAATAAAATACCATAAACTGAGTGCCTTATAAACAGCAAAAATTTATTTCTCACATTTCTGATGGCTATGAAAACCAAGACCAAAGTTCCAGCTGATTAAGTGTCTGGTAAAAGCCTACTTTCTGGTTCACAGCTGGTACCTTCTAGCTGTATCCTCACATGGTGGAAAGGGCAGTGGTCTCTCTTGGGCTTCTTTTATCAAAAAAGTCACTAATCCCATTCATGACCTAATCACCTCCCAAAGGCCCTACCTCCTAATACCATCACAATGAGGGATATTTCAACGTATGAATTTTGGGGGTGACAAAAACATTCAGACCACAGCAGACCATATTTTAAACGTAACTAGAAAACTAAGAACTTTGTGTGATCTTTTCACATATACATTTAAAGTTTTAATAAAGCTTCCTGGCAGTTAATGCATGCCCAGATGGCTAATGATATTCAAGCTAAAAATGTTAAAGTTCTACAAAGCAAATTTAAATTCCTCCAGATTTCTAAAACTTAGAATCACAAAGCACAAAACTGTAAGTTTCAAGCAACATTTATAAACACATGGCTCTGGCCTATTCTCTTCTATACTATTTGCTTCAAACTTTAATATCTTCAAAAAATTAATAATAACTTACCAAATCCCAAAGTCCAATTTGTCCAAATTTGGCCCCAGCTGCTACCAAAGTTCTAGTTGCTGATGGGTGGAGAGCCATAGAGAATATTGGGCCTTTAGTAACTTTTTGTACAGTATCTTCACTAATGACCATGTCATTTAAATTAGCTTTGTAGCTAAGAAAATTAAAAAGTTAAATTTTATAAGAAAACTAATCTCAATTGTCAAAATAAGTAAAAGATGAGTCAAAAAAGAAATATCACAATTAGTAAATAAATGTAGGAAAGTATTCAACCTCTTGGTAACCAAGGAAATCAAATTAAACAATGTAATACTATTTTTCTCTTATAAAATTACCCTCGATAATTTTAATAACACCAAAAACCATTAATAATAGGCTACCGTTAAACATACACACTATTCACATA
>NW_012148618.1:14702758-14704081 GCF_000956105.1 Propithecus coquereli | reverse complement strand
GCCTCAAATTCCTGAGCTCAAGCAATCCTCCTGCCTCAGCCTCCCAATTAGCTGGGACTACAGGTGTGAGCCACCTTGCTTCTTGCACATATTTTTCTATATATATATATTTTTAGTTGTCCAGATAATTTCTTTCTATTTTTAGTAGAGATGGGGTCTTGCTCTTGCTCAGGCTAGCCTCAAATTCCTGACCTCAAGCAATCCTCCCACCTCGGCCTCCCAGAGTGCTAAGATTACAGGCATGAGCCACCGCATTCACAGCCGTAATGAATTTTTCTACTGTCTTTTTTTGTCATGCATAAGACTCATCCCCACAAAATTCATGTCCACAAAGGCCAGGATGATGAAAAAAGTATAATAATATTCCAATTTCTGTTCTGGATGAAGACGTACAAATGTTAAGCCTAAAAATAGAAACATGTTATTTTATTTAAAAGCTTTTTGCAAAAAAAAAAATTAATAAGAGCAAACACTGTGTGCCACGCTCTAAGTACTTTACCTACATTAACTCATTTAATCCTCATAACAACCTTATAAGGTAGATACTGTTACTATCTCATTTCACAACAAAGGAAAGTGAGGTGGCAAAGACATTAAGTTACTTGTCAAGGTCACACAAGTAGTTAAAGATGGTCTGGGATCTGAACTTAGGCAGTAATATAGTTCTAAAAGTCCCTATGCTATATGACTTCTCCCAATGTGGCTGCTATAATAATCGTTCATGTGGCATTTCATAAAGAATCCAGAATATCATCTGAGATTAGCATGTAAACACACTAACATTTACCTCTTCAAAAATCCCCCTGGAAAAATCTCCACAGCGTAATGTGCCATCATAGCTCAGTGACAATATGTGGGCTGGATTGGCAGGTGAGAAGTAAAGACAGCTAATTGACTGACTATGGGGTTGAAAAACATAAATTGCATCTTCTTTAGGTTGCTGGGTCTGAAAGAGAGTTGCGGGTGGGGAGAGAGACAAAAATTAGTGAAAATGAATAATATTTTCTGTTGTTATGTCATTAAAGTATTTACATCTGGACTATACTGTCTTTTCTTAGCCTATAATTGAACCCACTCTCCCATTCAGAAAGTCAGAATAAACTTTATACTGTCACTAACATACTTTTTTCTAATTTTCAGTTCAACGGTATCAAGTCACATTAATTTTAACAGTGTCCAGCTTTTTGTGACTAGCAAACTAGTTTATAAATTACTGTTATGGCCGGGCACGGTGGCTCACGCCTATAATCCTAGCACTCTGGGAGGCCGAGGCGGGCGGATTGTTTGAGCTCAGGAGTTCGAGACCAGCTCTGAGCAAGAGCG
>NW_012148618.1:14694398-14695538 GCF_000956105.1 Propithecus coquereli | reverse complement strand
GTTACTATTCCACACCAGTGTTTTTTAAGCGCAGGCTGTAACTAATTTATGTGCGTGAAATCATGTTAATATATTACAACCAGCAATTTACTTTAGTGAATGAGAATAGAAAATACCATGTAGTAAAAAAGGTATCATTTCACAAACTGTCGTTTCAGTTGTGTGTGCATGTGTGTGTGTAATGGGTTGCAATGTCAATATATTTCTTATTGTAGAATGAGGTTTCAAAAAATTTTGAAAACTACTCTTCTATGCAGCTTCCCTTAGCACCATTTTTTTTTTTTTTTTTTAAGAGACAGGGTCTTACAGCAACAGAGTATGCCCAGGCTGGAGTGCAGTGGCTCAATCATAGCTTGCTGCAACTTTGAACACCTGGGCTCAAGTGATCCTCCCATCTCAGCCTCCCAAGTTGCTGGGACTACTGGCATCCACCACCATGCCAATTTTTGTTATTTTTATTTTGTAGAGACGAGGTCTCGCTATGTTGCCAGGTTGGTCTCAAATTCCTGGCCTCAAATGATCCTTCTACCTCAGCATCCCAAAGTGCTGAGATTACAGGCACAGGCCACCACACCCAGCCTCCCATAGCACCTTGATTTGCAATTAGCTCCCAAAGCACCAGCATAATTAGTGCTATCTTCCTATTTACAATTAAGCACTTAGACGTAAAGTATTAAAAACAGTAGGTGCTCTCAAATAAAAAAATATAATTATAATCTCATTTAAATAACAAATTTGCTAAAGACAACTACTCACTGATAGTATAAAATTAAACTACAGCAAGTGGCCAGGTATAGTGGCTCACTCCTGTAATACTAGCATTCTGGATAGCTTGAGACCAGGAGTTTGAGACCAGCCTGAGCAAGAGCAACACCCTGTCTCTACTAAAAATAGAAAAAATTAGCTGGGTATGGTGGCACGTGCCTGTTGTCCTAGCTACACAAGAGGCTGAGTGAGGCAGGAGGGTTGCCTGAGCCCAGGAGTTTGAGGTTGCTGTGAGCTAGGCTGACACCATGCACTCTAGCCTGTGCAACAAAGCGAGTGATTGTCTCAGAAGAAAAAAAAACAAAACTACAGCAAAGGGGCCGGGCACGGTGGCTCACGCCTGTAATCCTAGCACTCTGGAAGGCCGAGGCGGGC
>NW_012148618.1:14691620-14692428 GCF_000956105.1 Propithecus coquereli | reverse complement strand
TTTTATGCACAATTTTTTTATTTTAAAAAAAGTAGTTCATCTAAAAATGTTGAAGAAAGAGAACCCTCTGAAATTACTTCCAAAAATTCACATCCAAATTCTCAGTTACAGTCCACATTAGTTCAAGAGAATTGTAATAAATATTATTTACTCAAAGTATACTATATGCTAGAAACTGTACTAAGCATTCAATCTCTCATTTAATCTCCAAAAAAGCCTAACCGTATAGAATAATTTGGGCTCCTACACAATCTTTTGAGAAACCCACTACCAGAGAATTCCATTGCTAGAGAAACTCTCATACAAAAGCACTAAGAGAGTTAAGAATGTTCAGAGCAGCACTCTGGAGTAATGAAAACCTGGAAACAACTCAACTGTCCCTCAACAACAAAATAGATAAACCCCATAGTACATTCACACAGTGGAATATCATACACCAGAAAAAAATTAATGAAATAAAACTATACACAACAACATGGGTAAATTTAAAAGCATAAAGATATAAAGATGAGCAACACACAAAAAAAATCAGAAGAATATAAAAATGGCATCATTTATATAACATCAAAAACAGACAAAACTAAACAATATAGTGTTTGATAGGTGGTTAAATGAAAAGTAAATGCAAGGAATGATTATCACAAAATTCAGCATAGTGGTTGTAGCAGGAGGGAGGGGTATACATGGGCCTTCAGAGTATATAATTTCTATTAACCTGGATGGCAGGTACATGGATCGGGCTTGTATTATTATAATTTTTCAGCTACACTAATGGTATATGTACTTTTTATATGTATATTTAATAATT
>NW_012148618.1:14690545-14691450 GCF_000956105.1 Propithecus coquereli | reverse complement strand
TAAATAAAATTACAGAGTTTTTGATCTGTTTCTTATGCTTACTATACCAAACCATTTTTTCAAATTATGAAACAACTCAGCAGTATATCATGGTCTAGGAATTGTAAACCAAATATTTTACCTCTTAGATTCAGGAGGTCGTCTCTTCTTAATCATTTCACGAAGCCTTGCAGCTGACTGCAAAGTATACAAAACATATATACACATAAAAATGTTATAACTACAGAGCTTGTCTGTTAAAATGCTAAGCATCTGCTACTATACCCACACTAAACTAAGGTCTATTCAGGAACTAAAGATCCTCAAGATAGGATATCTGCTCTTGGGACAATTATACTATCAATAATAAAAGCAAATATATAATACTGTCTAATGTACTAACATTCTGATACCTTGGACCAAGCTGCTAATGAGTATACATGATTAGACATAGTATTTAATCAAATATACTATTACAAATTAAAAGGTTTAACTTCTACTACTAGCAAATCTACTTTGATGTTTCCCAGAAAAGTTATAGGTTATACTTCTATAAATCAAATCATATTTTCTGTTAACTAAAATCATAATTAGAGATTCTTTGTCTAAATTTCTGATGGATTTTCAATTGTTAGTGACTCAAACAATTTAGCCCCTTCATTTAACTCACCCTCTCTCCCTACAAGATGCGAACACACATTAAATATTTGGGAATCTGGTATTGAGAGAAATCAATTAATCAATTAGTAAAGCTAAAGGTTTGATATCTTTGGGGGGTGGGGAATCACACCCTCCTCAGCAGCTATTCTCTCACACATAAAAGTTTCACCCCCAGTGTGAAGACACCAATGTAAATTATACCTTTAATCTTAATGATTATAAAATATTAGCATGTATCTGGCCATTTATCTGGCCATTTTTTTTTT
>NW_012148618.1:14656162-14689515 GCF_000956105.1 Propithecus coquereli | reverse complement strand
GGTAACCTCTTTCTATTAAGTGCAAAACCTGCTCCTAATTTTGCACTCCCTCATCTGACACTATGAAACCTGACTCTGTAAGTATTTTATTGACCTACTGGCAGGAGGAATGGCACCTTAATTACAAATTCCACACAAACCTCAGATAACTGAAGAGAAGCAAAAAAGTTTGCATTTTCTGATATGTTCTTCAGTCTCTTTCTTTCATATGGTGACAATCCTGAAAAATCATCCTATGAAATTACAACAAAAAGATTCCATTACTTTACATAATCTTTAACAAAAGCACTCAGATAGGTGTTTCATTCTCTGCATGTATACTTTCCTTCAAATTGCACCCCCTCTATTCATTTCATGCTATCTTACCAAATAGTACATAATTGTTGCTGAATTGGATATTGAATGAAAGTTTGAATTTGGGATAATCACAAAATATTTGTATGTCTTCCCAATTAAAGAAGAAATGATCTGATATTAGGAATCTAGTAATATAACCTAATAGCAAATTATTTCCTAGTGGCCATTAATTGTACTACTACTTAAAAGTTATTTTTTACTAAACAAAAACCTTCCAATAGACACAGCAGAGTGAATGAATGCATTTGTCTCTACTTTCTCCTAAAAATCCACTAATATAACAGTGAACTGATAAAAAAAAATACTCAGAGATTTGAGAAGATCATGTAATCATGAAATAAGAGCAAGATATTATAAAAAGAGAAAATTAACAAAACAAGAACGAATAACAGAAAATTTTTAATCAACGAAAATGCTTAAAGAAAACTTAGAATGTAAAACAAAAAGAAGAGATCAACACATGGACAGAAAAAGGAAACTAGAGAATCAATCTTGGAGATCCAATCTCCAATCAATAATTTGAGAAACTGTGAAGAAACTGAAAGCAATTATTAGAAATATAATACAAGAAAGTTTCTCAAAACTGAAGACAAGAGTTTCCAGATTAAAAGAGTCCAAATGAGGCCAGGCACAGTGGCTCACACCTGTAATCTTAGCACTCTCGGAAGCCAAGGCAGGAGGATTGCTTGAGCCAGGGGTTGGAGAATGCAGTGAGCTATGATGATGCCACTGCACTCTAGCCCAGATCACAGAGAGAAATTCTATCTCAAAAAAAATAAAATAAAATAAAAGATAAAAGAAATTCAAAGGAAAATGGTAAAAGGAAGGTCAAGAAAGAGTAAAATGGTCCAGAATGAGGTAAGAAAACGAAGGACCCCAAGGAGTATTTCATGAGGGAAAAAAAAAAATGAAGCCATTTGAATTCTCTGAATTATATAGAGAATTTTTACAACTCTGATAAAGCTTAGGCTGTACCTAATAAGGATGTGGTAATGGAAAGTGTGGGGTACATGTGTGAAGAAGGTGGTGTAAAGTGAAATAAAGCTTCATCTTCACAGTAAGTCAATAGATAACCGGGAAAAAAAAAGAAGCTAATAAGTCTGAAACTGTCCTTTGTCTGCTGAGCAGTAATCAGAAACAAGGAGGTATGTGGAAGGAAATTTGGGGCTGCTTTTGTGTATACATATATGTGTGTGTATATGAAATTACCTGTATGGAATTATCCCATATGGGATAATCTGACTTACCTGTATGGAATTATCCCATGTGGAATTATCTGACTTAAACATTTGTGTACATGAATTACTTTGATCAGAATATTTTCAAACACACATGAAATAATAGTGGTAGCAAAGGTAAAATGGGAAAGGTTATATTGTTTTTTTTTTTTAACAAGTTACACTTTTATTTTTCAGAAGCAAAAATGACAAGTGTCAACTTGCCTTTGTAAAAAATGATAAAGATTATCAGAGTAATAGGCTATCTATCTCGCAGACAGTAGCCTGAGAAAGACTACTTTATAGCTCTCAAAGAAAGTCCTATTAAATAAGTCTCAGAATTATATACTTTTAACTAAATCAACAAAACAAAAATAACCACAACAAAATGATCTAGAACTCATGAAGTGGTACGTGAAGAAGGAAAAAGGAAAATCTGGAAATCCACATAGTGGGAATTCTCTATTAAAATCAAAGTCTCAAATCTGTTTCTTTTTGAAAATATTTATGGATATAACTGTAATAGTCTTGTAATTCTGGTTCCATAATAATCTACAATGTAACTACTTCCATCTGAAGGTCCAACAATCTGCACTGAAATAAGAATGAAATCCATTAGGCTCCCAATTCCACAAAACCCTGCAATGCAAAACTTTAACAAACCCAAGGCAGGGTATCCAAGGTAAAAATCAATCTGTTCCCAACCCTCCAAGAAAAAGAGACAATGCAACTGCCACTTTATATGATTAGCCATTTACATTTCAGCAAGATACGGGCTTGAGAAAACCAACTTCATTTCCAGTAAAATGTGTTTCATTGCCACTGAAATCCTTACAAGTTATGTTGGATGCTAGAAAACATGGAACATGAGTTGTGTAGTTTGTACAGTTAACTGGTTCCTGCGTAGCAGTTTATTTTTGGATCTTTACAGGTATATCCTCCCCTTCTGAGGTTCTAGCACTTAAACAACTCCTTGCCACCAACAGCGGCTGTGGCGACAGCTCCCCAAGGTCCCGTGGTGATTGATATGAGCCACAGAACACTGAGGAACTGGGTGGCAAGGCCCCCAGAGCAGCCAGCCTGGAGGGCCAGGCAGCTGCCATGTTGGAGATGGGTGTAACCCTCCCTAACCGTCACCCCCAACAAAAGGTGATATTTGTCATCCCCTTTAAAACTGCTTCTCAGAGAAAAACATCACCATCTTGAGAATCTCTTTCAAAACTCTGCATACAGAGATAAAAGGAACAAACTTAGATGATTCTACTTACCACAGAAGAAATTAAGAAAATGTATTAAGAAAAATCACTAGTTCTTTTGGAAGAGGCATGGGTAATTCAAATTATAGTCATCCCTCAGTATCTGAGGGGGATTGGTTCCAGGACACCCCTGACTTTGAGGACTTTTGTAGTATTTGCATATAAACTATGCATATCTTCCTGTATACTTTAAATCATCTCTGTTTATAAAACCTAGTATGATGTAAATGCTATGTAAATAGTGTTATACTGTATTGTTTTTTACTTGTATTATATTTCCTATCCTAAGTTGGTTGAATCCATGGATGCAAAGCCTGCAGATATAGAGGGCCAACTGTATTCTCAACATCACCTACCTCAAAAACTTGCAACATCAAATAGAAAACAAAGCAAATAACATCAGAAAAAGCAGACTCTCAAAGTAAACCTATTACAGGAAATAGAAATTTTAAAACTCTAAAATCCACAGAAGTATTTCAGAAGTTACAGCATCCATAAAACAAGAAAAAGATGCTGTTTAGCCTGAGCAATGTAGCAAGACCCCATGTCTACAAAAAACAGAAAAATTAGCTGGGCGTGGTGGATGTGCCTATAGTCCCAGCTACTCAGGAAGTTGAGGCAGGAGGACTGTTTGAGCCTAGAAGTTTGAGGTTGCAGTGAGCTATGACGATGCTACTACACCCTAGCCCAAGTAACAGAGCAAGACCCTGTCTCAAATAAAAAGGGGTGGGGTGGGGGGGCAGGATGCCGTTTTTTAAAAAATTTTTTATTTATTTATTTTTTGAGACAGAGTCTTGCTCTGTTCCTTGGGCTAGAGTGCCGTGACATCAGCCTAGCTCACGGCAACCTCAAACTCCTGGGCTCAAGCAATTCTTCTGCCTCAGCCTCCCAAGTAGGTGGGACTACAGGCATGTGCCACCATGCCCGGCTAATTTTTTCTATATATTTTTAGTTGTCCACCTAATTTCTTTCTATTTTTAGTAGAGATGGGGTCTCACTCTTGCTCAGGTGGTCTTGAATTCCTGACCTTGAGCGATCCTCCCGCCTCGGCCTCCTAAAGTGCTAAGATTACAAGCGTGAGCCACCGCGCCCGGCCTAAAAAATTTTTTAAAGAAAAATAACTTGAATTAAAAATATGCTGATACCACAAGGTCACATACTGATATACTGTATGGTTCCATTTATATAATATTCTCTGACAAAAATTCATCTGACAAAATTATACAGATGGAAAACAAATTAGTGGTTGCCAGGGGTTAGGCATGGTGAGAAGGAAGTGGGTGGGCATAACTATAAAGGGGTAGCCTGAGGGAGATCTTTGAAGAGATGGAATTGTTCTGTATCTTGATTGTGATGGTGGTTACATGAATTTACACGTGATAAAATGATATAGAACTATACACACACCTTGTACCAAAGTGAATTTCCTGGTTTTCATATTGTAATATGTACTTATTATACATACTAATATATACTATATACAAATTCCTTATATACTAATATAAGATGTTTGCATTGGGAGAAATTAGGTGAAGTATACATGGGACCTCTCTAAACTATTTCTGCAACTTCCTAACAATCTATAATCATTTCAAAATGAAAAGTTTAAAAAATTATATGCTTCTCACAGCCAAAATCATACTTAATGGTGAAAGACTAAAAGCTTTTTCCCTAAGATCAGGAACAGGACAAGGATGTTCACTCTCACCACTTCTATTCAACACCATACTGGAGGTTCTAGCCAGGATGATTAGGCAAAAAGAAATAAAAGGCATCCAGATTGGAAAGGAAGACATAAAACTTTATTTGCCAAAAAAACACCTTTATTTGCCAATGACATGATTTTATGTATTAAAAAACCCTAAAGAATACACACACAAAAATATTAGAACTAATTAACAACCTCAGCAAAGTTGCATGATACAAGATGAATATCCAAAATCAGTTATATTGTGTACAGTAGCAAGGAATAATCAGAAAATGAAATTAAGAAAACGACACCATTTACAATAGCATCAAAAAGAACAGTGTACCTTGGAATAAATTTAACCAAAGAAGTGCAAAGCTTGTACACTGAAAATTACAAAATATTGAATGTAATTAAAGCAGACCTGAATTAATGGAAAGACATCCCATGTGTTTTTTGTTGTTCGTAGTATTAAACTCCAGACTTTATTAGGATGCCATTAGTTTTTTCAGTAATGTCCTCTTTCTGTTCCAGGATCCAATCCAGGGTATCCACAGCATTTAGTTGTCACGTCTTATCAGTCTTTTGTGGCCGTGAGATAGTTTGTTCAGTCTTTAGTTGTTTTTCATGACCTTGAGAGTCTTGGGGAGAACTGGCCCCGTATCCTATTAAATGTCCCCTCATCTGGGTTTGTCTGTTGTTTACATGATTACTCCGGGATTACGGGTTTTTGTAAAGAATGCCACAAGGATGAAGTGCTCTTCTTATCACATCGTATCAGGGAGTACATGATAGCCACGTGGTACCACTTATGATATTAACCTACATCACTTGTTAAGGTAGAGCTTGCCAAGTTTCTCCAATGTAAAGCTCCTATTATATTTCCCTTTCTCTACGCTGGTCTTTGGAAGTAAGTTGATAAGTCTAGCCCAACCTTAAGGTATACGGGATGGAGCAGGGGCATCAGTACCACCTCCTAGAAGGGGGAGTATTTACATTATATATTATTTGAAATTCTTCAAGGAAGATGTGTCTTCTCCTTCTCATTTTATTTACTTGATCACTTATTTATTAATATATCAATATGGACTCATAGATATTTACTTTATACTTTGGGTTATAATCCAATACTGTATCATTTATTTTGTGGCTCAAATTGTTCCAGCTTTGGGCACTGAGAGCTCTTTCAGGCTGGTTCCTGTGTCCCTTTGACATGCTTCTTTCCCTTTGTTTTTTGAGCACTTCCTTAACTCCTGGCACTACAAGATGCTCCAGGTTCATCTTGTATTTTCCCTGCCCCAGCCCTAAAATCAGCCATTACTCCAAGGTGCCCTAGTTTATCACATTCTTTTGAAAGTCACTGATAATGGCAAATCCAATTTCTTTATGGGTGGATTTAAAAAATATATTAACAACCAAATGTCATTTATAATCATATCTGGTGAAACAGATTAGTAATCAAGTGCATTAAATCACACCTTTTGGCTGGGCGCGGTGGCTCACGCCTATAATCCTAGCACCCTGGGAGGCCGAGGCGGGAGGATTGTTTGAGCTCAGGAGTTCAAGACCAGTCTAAGCAAGAACGAGACCCTGTCTCTACTAAAAATAGAAAGAAATTGGCCAAACAACTAAAAATAGAAAAAATTAGCCGGGCATGGTGGTGTGTGCCTGTAGTCCCAGCTATGCGGGAGGCTGAGGCAGGAGAATCACTTGAGCCCAGGAGTTTGAGGTTGCTGTGAGCTATGCTGACGCCACAGCACGCTAGCCCAGGCAACAGAGTGAGACTCTGTCTCAAAAGAACAAAGAATAAAAAATAAAAAATAAAAATCACACCTTTTGTCAAAAACTGTGTGACAGGAAGTCAGTAGCAATCCAAAGCACTGTCATGGTTGAGAAACAAATCAAAGCCAGAGTTCCTTTAAAAAAAAAAAGTATTTAATATTTCCCAATCACTTTAGTGTTTGTGCATAAAATAATCTGATCAGCTCTCTGCTTTTGTGGGATGAACTGAACATGAACATGTCACTGAGTGTAGCATTCTCTTCACTTTTGAAATGGGTATTTTTCCTAAGTCTCAGTGATGTTGAGGCTTTCTATGGCAAATATTGACGCATTGCTTCTGGATCATAATAGAAACATCATGTTCCATGATCAGTTACTATTTTTCTCAAAAACTTGTGTGCTTTTTCTTTTTACAAACCTCGCTTAAAAATATCAGAGCAAACATCAGGGCCTTTTAGTTTAAATTCATCATTGAAAATCCTTGGCAAGTTTTCACAGAAATTTCCCTGGTGTTCTCAAGTTCTCTTCCATCTGAATGTAACACTTCAGCCATCATGCTCACAATCAATTATCAAACACGTTGATCTTTTCAGCATTTCCACTGCTCTTGTGAGTGACAAGGCAGGGCCTTTGTGTTCCACCATGGAGCCAACTCCAGCCTTCCTGAAACTTTCCATGACAATCCACAGTAACTCTTGTCTTTGGCATCTGTTCTTGGCTTTTTCTCCAAATGCTCCTTTTTAATATGTCAAATGTCTTGCTGGCCCCTTTTTTACTTTATGCAAAACTTGAGACTCTTTGCTTCTTAAACTGTTGCCATTTTCACTCAGGCATGAAGCCACATGCACTTCCTTCACCCTGTGGCACAGGTCTGCCCTTCAGCAGCCTGAAGTGAATTTATCAGGAAAGCAGCTGGCTTGGAAGATGCAACGAAGGCCAGTTTGCTAGAGCTGCAGCTTCAAAGTACCAGACACTGGTTGTCTTAGACAATAGAAATTCATTGTCTCACAGTTCTGGAGGCTAGAAGTAAGTCCCAAATCAAAGTGTCACATGTTTGGTTTCTTCTGAGGGCTGTGAGGAAGAATCTGTTCCAGGCATCTCTCCTAGCTTCTGGTAGTCTCAGATGATCCTTGGCTGGTAGATGGCCATGTTCTCCCTGGGTCTTCACTTCCCTCTATGCGTGTTTGACATCCCATGATCTTGACTGGAAGACTTAATGTTGATAAAACGGCAATACTTCCCAATTGATCTACAAAGTCAATGCAATCCCTATCAAAATTCTGAATGTTATTTATTGCAGAAATGGATAAGATGATCCTAAAATTCATGGGTCCCAGAATAGCCAAAACAATCTTAAAAAAAAACTAAGTTGCAGCACTCACACTTGCCAATTTCAAAACTTATTACAAAGCTACAGTAATTAAAACAGTGGGGTACTGGCCTATATTCCATATAGATCAATGGAATAAATTGAGAATCCAGAAATAAACCTATACACCTATGGTGACCAATTTTCAACAAAAGGTATCAAGACCATTCAGTGGGAAAGAACTGTCTTGCCAACAAATGATTCTGTGACAAATGGACATCCACATACAAAAGTATGAATTTGGACCCCTTCTTCACACCATATAATTAACTCAAAATGGATCAAAGACCTAAATGTAAGAGCTGAAACTATTAGCACAAAACATAGTTGTAAATCTTTGTAACCCTGAATTAGGCAACGGTTTCTTAGACATTATACCAAAACACAAGCAAGAAAAGAAAAAACAGATATTGAATTTCACCAAAATTAAAAACTTTTGAATGTCAAAGGACATTATCAAGAAAGCAAACATGCCATCCACAAAATGGAAGAAAATATGTGCAAATCATATCTCTCATAAGGGTCTAGTATCCAGAATAACAAACTCTTACAATTCAATGATAAAAAGACAACTCAATTTTTTTAAATGGGCAAAAGACTTAAATAGACATTTCTCCAAAGAAGATATACAAATGATCAATAAGCACATGAAACAATGCTCAACATCCTCAGTCATTAGGAAAGTGCAAATCAAAACGAAAATGAGGCCGGGCGCGGTGGCTCATGCCTGTAATCCTAGCTCTCTGGGAGGCCGAGGCGGGCGGATTGTTTGAACTCAGGAGTTCGAAACCAGCCTGAGCAAGAGTGAGATCCCATCTCTACTAAAATTAGAAAGAAATTAATCAGACAACTAAAAATATATAGAAAAAATTAGCCGGGCATGGTGGCGCATGCCTGTAGTCCCAGCTACTCGGGAGGCTGAGGCAGGAGGATCGCTTGAGCCCAGGAGTTTGAGGTTGCTGTGAGCTAGGCTGACGCCACAGCACTCTAGCCCAGGCAACACAGTGAGACTCTGTCTCAAAAAAAAAAAAAAAAAAACACCAAAATGAGATACCACTTCACATCCAATAAGATGGCTATAATCAAAAAAATTGAGAACATTATGCAAAGTAAAATAAGCCAGTCACCAGAAGACAAATACTGTATAATTCCACCATACAAGGTAACAGTAGTAGTAAAATTCATAGATAGTAAGTAGAATGTTGTTTGCCAAGGGTCAGTGTGAGGGAGGAATAAGGAGTTGTCTAATGGGTATAGTTTCAGTTTGGCAAGATGAAAAGAGTTTTGGAGATTGGCTGCACAACAATGTGAATGTACTTAACGTTACTGAACTATATACCTAAAAATGGTTAAGATGGTAAATTTTATGCTGTGTATACTTTACCACAATTAAAATTTTTCTAATATTTAAAAAAGACGAACAATAGCAAGTACTGGCAAGGGCATGGAGAAACTGGAATCCTCACACACTGCTAATGGGTATGTAAAATAGTATAGCCGGTTTGGAAAACAGTTTGGCAGTTCCTCAAAAAGTTAAACAGAGTTACCCTATAGCCCAGCAATTCCACTCCTATGTATATACCCAAGAGAACTGAAAACATGTTCATGAAAAATCTCATATGCAAACGTTCAAAGCATCATTATTCATAATAGCCAAAAAGTGGAAATAACCCAAATGTCCATCAACTGATGAATGGATAAATGTGATATATCCATACAATGGAATGTTATTATTCATCCATAAAAAGGATTAAAGTACTGATACATTCTACAACATGAACAACTCTTGAAAACATTATGCTAGGTGAAAGAAGCCAGACACAAAATACCACATATTGTATCATTCAATATATACGAAATGTCCAGAATAGGCAATTCTACAGAGACAGAAAGTAGATTAGTGTTCTCCAGAGTTGGAATGGGGAGGAGGGGGTATTGTTTATGACTGCTAATGGAAATAGGCTTTCTTTTTGGGGTGATGGAAATGTTCTGGAAGTGGATAGTGGTGATGGTTGCACAACCTTGTACATATGCTAAAACCCACCAAACTGTATACTTTTAAACAGTAAATTTTATGTTAAGTGAATTATATCTTGATAAAAAATATATATGTTGATGACAGAAATAGGATATTTGTATAGTTTCAAAGTATCTCCCCCCAAATATTTAGTAATTACGAAGGAAAAAATAGTAAGTTTACAATGCAGAATCCTGCCAGACACCACCTTAGCCAAGTGATCGAGGTGAACATCACCAGTAAAATAAATCAACATCATGTATACCCTGATATGATGCACTGAGGAGGGCACAATCATTTCCGTGGTATCCTTCCCAATGATGCAAAACCTTAATCTAATCATAAGAAAATATCAAACAAACCCAAATCGAGGGGCATTATATAAAATAACTATCCAAGGACATGAAAGACTGAGGAACTATCATAGATCAGAAGAGACTATAGAGACGTGACAAGTAAATACATTGTGCAATCCTGGACTGGATAATGGAATAGAAAAAAGACATCAGTGGAAAAACTGCTGAAAGCCTATTAAGTTCTGTACTCTAGTTAGTAGTATTACACCATGTTAATTTCTTAGCTTGGTAAATGTTCTATGGTTATGTAAGATATTAACGTAAAGGAAAGCTGGGTGAGATATATACAGGAATTCTCTGTACTATTTTTGCATCTCTTCTGTAAGCCTGAAATTATCTCAAAAATTTTAAAAATGAACTGCTAAGAAATGCTTTATAGGCTGGGCACGGTGGCTCCCGCCTGTAATCCTAGCACTCTGGGAGGCCAAGGTGGGCCAATCATTTGAGCTCAGGAGTTCGAGACCAGCCTGAGCAAGAGCGAGACCCCATCTTTACTAAAAATAGAAAGAAATTACTTGGACAACTAAAAATATATATAGAAAAAATTAGCCGGGCATGGTGGTGCATGTCTGTAGTCCCAGCTACCTGGGAGGCTGAGGCAGAAGGATTGCTTGAGCCCAGGAGTTTGAGGTTGCTGTGAGCTAGGCTGACACCATGGCACTCTAGCCCAGGCAACAGAGTGAGACTCTGTCTCAAAAACAAAAAAGAAATGTTTTATGAAATGAAAGTGTTTAATAGAAGGTCTGGGAGATAAATTTTTTTTTTTTAATTTTGCTGTCAATCCTGTACCATGTCCGGGCCAGGTGAGGCTTCCCAGGTTGAGTCAAATTAAGCCACGGGCTCCATGGGAGATAAAAGTTTTTAAATTTCCCAGAAAATAGAACAAAATCCTAGACTTGCAGGCTAATACTTTTGTCTGTGATGTGACAAAAGTCTTCCTTCATTCGGGAAGACATAAGCTTATAAACTAAATACTGTTCCTAAAGCAAGGTACCACAAAGCTTTAGTCACATTACTCCAAAAAAATAATGAAAGGGAAGAGATTAAAAGAACAAAATATTCTGTAAAAAAATGTTATATCTTATAGTTTGTCCTAAGAAAATGTGTGCTGGGCATTTATGACTCTGCTTGACCATCTCCAGTGCTATAGTACTCACTACTTCATGTTCTAATTTCTGCTCCTATTTCCTTACAGCAAACGAAAACCTGCTTTATATTTACCTCGTATACTCAGAATCTTACAGTCTAAGAGGCCAAAGAGATCATCTAATCCAGTGGTTCTCAAAGTGTAGTCTCGGACCAACAACATCAGTGTCTCTAGGAAAGCGTGTTAGACATATAAATTGTATGCTTCAACTCCAAAACTTCTGAATCAGAAATTCTGGTGGTGGAGCCCTGCAATGGAGTTTTAACAAGCTCTCCAGATAATTCTGATATAGGCTAAAGCTGAGAACCACTGATCTTATTAAATCCCTCACTATGTAGGTGATTTGCTTAAAAGAACAAGGTTTCTTAAAAGCGGTCATGCCCAGAAGCTAGGCTCCCAACTCTAAGTCCAAAGTGCTTAATACTTACCCCATGCTGTCCCACCATCAGCCCTAGTTCTTACCTCTGGTACAATAAAGCATAAATAAAATTCCTATTTCATAACAATAACTCCTCAATTATCATATCTCCCTTTCCCTAGTACCATTTTCTGTTCCCCTAGTTCCAGCAATCTTTTGTCATGTGGTACGTACGGTTTCATCTTGTCCTACATAAAATTTGTCACTTTGAATGGAGCACAACACTCCTGGTAGACAGTAGAAGCCGAAAGAATTAGAGACCTAATTCCTTAAACTGATTGGAACTATTAAAAGGAACTATTGTGTTTCTCAGGTATCTGCTCTGTCATTTGTCTTCTTTTATATTTAAAAGAAATAGTATTCAGTATACCAATACAATCAATTAATGATGGTTTTCCTACCCTGATATCACAGGTCAAATACCATATGTCCCTTCTGGTATACTGTACATGTCAATGTAAGGCACCATAATGTATGAGTAAACCCAAAAATACATGCAATAATTTTAGAGTAGGAAAAGGGGAAGCAAAGTCAATACTCTCTTTGAGACATCAAAACCAAGAGCAAAATTAACCCAAAGAAGTTATTTCTTAACCATTAAAAATAATAAAATTTCAATTAAACTTACGTTAGATGATAATTTGTTTGAAATAGAGAGATCCTTGATAAACTTAGCTTATCAGAACTTCAAATTTCAAAACAGTAAGAAAATTAGAACAAACTGCTAATTAAATTCTTACCAGGCCTGGTGTGGTATCTTCATCACTGTCTCCATCCTGACTGCTTTCCATATCAACACCGGGAATCACAGTATCGGAATTGCTATGTTGTGGCTTGTCACTTTCGGTATGAACATCTAAGAATGATTTTTGCAGAATGGACTCTGCCTTGGAAGACGTGGCTTTCATCTTTGGAGTTAAAATCCTTCCGCAAGTTTTTTTTATTTTAGTCTTATACTTTTTACGGGCCACTTTGTTATTAGAATTCTTTTCTATTAGGGATTTGGAGTACTTAAGTTGGTCTAGATTACTGAGTGAAAAAGGGACAAGATAAACCTTAGCTGTTTTTCCTAAAAGTGTAGCCTGCACTGGTCTCAGAGATACATAAGCGATGTTTTGGTTTTCTTTATATTCATTCACCTATTCAGGTCAATAAAGAAAAACAGAGTATTAGAATCCCAGATCCTATGCCTCTTCCTACAATGTTTCCAACAGATCTGCATAAACAAATCCAATCCCCAAGTCATAATGACAACATAAATCCAAATCCATAGCCTGTAAGGAAACTTTTTTCCCCTCCAAAATCTAGATATGTAATTCACTAACCTGAATAGAATTATTCATTTACTGGGTACATTTCTTGCCCATATGAGTCTGACAGACTAATAATGACTAGCATTTATATCTGAATAAACGACCCCAACTTTCAGCTTCGGATTTACTGGAATTGTTTAAAGAGTATGAAGCTGACAATAACTGCTGCAAAAGCAAATGCAGAGGGCTGGAGAAAGGGGGTCCCACATCTGATGCTGCCACTATTTCTAGGGCTACTGATAAGAATCTTACTTAATGCTGAAGGCCTAGTTTTTCACAGAGGAAAATCAGGGCAGGGATCCCCACTTATCCCTGGTGCCAGGTTGCCCGTGCCCTCCTGGGCCTGTGCCCGGCAATATCCCTCACAAAAAAATGCGGCAGGAGCATATGGGAAACGTCAACCCCGTTTTTCACCTTCAGCTGGAGTCGCTGTCTGGATTCCGCCTTCTCGGCCGCTGCGCCAGACCCCGACATCTTTCTGCTATTTAGCAGCCGGCGTCTTCCCGCCAAGATTGTGGCGCGAGGCCGGGAGGGGCGGAGCCCGCAGGGCGAGGGAGGCGGAACCCCGCTTCAATCGCCCGCGGCTTAAGAAGACCGCCTGACAGCCTTATCCTGAAACTCGTATTCTTTAGGGATATTGTGGGACCGAATCAGCGTTTTTACCTTGGATCCGGTGATTTTGATGGTGGTGGTAGTGAGATCTCGCTTTGAAAAACACTGGCGCTTGTGCTAAGGAAAAACCTTGCAATGTTAGATGCGTAAGGAATGGAGATAAAAGAAAACCAAAATTAACATACAGCCTTTGCCTGGCATACTGCTTCCTTATAACTCCACCATCAGAAAATTATGCCCCGTTTTGCTACCGTATTACCTTCTTCCTAGGAAGGAAAGCATTTTGATTTTTTTTTCCAAGAGCTTATAACTTATGCTGGTTTAAATTTCACCTGACCATCTGCCCACCTGTTACCTAAGGATCCTAACGGTGACCTTAAAAGGCCCAAAGCCTAGGACAAAATTGTGAATCAAGTAATTTGCGTATCACAAAATAACAAATAAGGTTTTAGGGCATTGTATTTCTGTAGTCACAGCCATATTAAACCTTTTTTTTTTTTTTTCCTATTCTCTGGGCTGCCATGGGCCAAAACAATTGCCTTTCCATCAGATTTACTCCCTCTGGACAACATAATTTTTTGTACTGGTAAATTCATAATATAAAATTCTGTCTACTCTTTAAAGTTCTTTCTAGCCCAAAACTGCTTCCTTGGTTAAGTGGATCCCCCACTTTTCCTTGCTTGAGACTTGCCTAATTTAATTTCTTCTCCCAGCTGAGGCCCAATTCTAGAACAGGTAAAATAATTTGAGAGCTAATCATACCATTATAATAGCGCCTTCAAGGCCATCCATGACCTGATACCCGCTGAACCTTCACCACTCTTTGACTAAAAAAAATTACCAATAACCCCAAACTTTTCATAGTGTCCTGTGTCTATCAAACTATTTCTGGACTTGAAGACTTTGCTCATGCTGTCCCTTCTTTTCTGACCAAAGCAGTAATTAAGTCCTTTATACTGTGAAATGTGCCCTGACTTTCCAATTACCCACTTTTTTTTTTTTTTTTAACACAACTCACTTTGTAAATTGGGGCTGCTTCTTTTATGATTCTAGAAGTCTGTGAAGACTTCCTAAATAAAATGCAACCTTTTTGAAGACACGGCCTTTTAACAATATTCCATACTCCTTTCAGAGCCCTAAGCACGGTAAACACTAATTACTTAATTACTTAACTTAAATACAAACAACTTTACAGCCAGGAATGTATTTTAAAAGGCGGTTTCCAGAAACCCTGAAAGCCTATGAGTGGAGTGTTGAGATTTCAGGTAATGTCCCAGGCCCCTTGGGGGGGATTTTTTTTTTTTTTTTTGGTTACTGGCTTAAATAACCACCACCTCCCCTCTTGTGACTACCAAATACCGCACTACAGCTGACCCCGGCCTCATCAACTGAGCTAAACAGGTGCCATTAATAAGATTTTTATTCCATCAAACTCTTATTTTTTCTGAGCATTCAACAATCTGGACGAACCGGACCCCACTATCTCCTCAGTTTCTTATTTATCACTGTCCGGTTCTCCCTCGCTTTAAGCCAAGCTAACGTGAAACCTTTCATTCGGACCTCCCTCGCCGCAGGGCCTTCACAGCAAAGCCCCAAAGAATCAATTTCCCGCCAGAAGAAGCTTCCAAATCCTGCGATACTGAGGACGCAAGGGCAACCTATGGACATGCGCATTAACACACTCGACTTCCTAGTCGTAGCCGCCCAAACGTCCTCCACTATCCCACAATCCTCTTGTCACGTATTTCCGGTTTATCTAGCTCAGCCGTACGTAGTTCCTGTCAGACACGCAGTAGTGTTCTGTGGAGCTGGGTGGGAGAGAGTTTTTCTGTTCGTTGACGTTGTTGGTGTTCAGTGTTTGGAACCAGTCAAGTTTCGGGAATCACAGCCACTGCTGTCAACATGTCGGTCCCAAGCGCACTCATGAAGCAACCGCCCATTCAGTCTACGGCTGGGGCCGTCCCGGTTCGCAATGAGAAAGGTACTGTGCCGATTCCTTTTCCAGTCGGATCTTACCTCTTCCTACTCCAGCATCCTCCAAACCTTCCCCGCCCACTCCAACCCCGCCAAACCTTAAGACCCAGCCCCCAAATTCTTCGACCTTCCCAACCCCACCAAGTGGATGGAACCCACTGCATCTGATCTTGTTCCTGTGGCCTGTCTGCTCTCATATACAACAGGCAGCCTTCTTAGCCTCCACAAATTCCTTCGCTCTATATGTTGTAAATGCCTACTTTTAGAGCTTTGTGCAATCCCTCTGTTGTTATCCATAGCAGTCTGTTTATGCTGCTTTTATAACTCTTATCAATTATTGTAGTTATTTGTGTCCCTTTACTACACCATAAGCTCATAACCCCCTTATCCTTTTCAAGCAGCGCGGTGACTGTATTTATTATATTGAATACAAAGTTGTGTCAGACAGTGCCCCTAACCTTAAGGAATTCATATTCTAGTAGATGTAAGATATGCAAAACAGGCACATTCTAAGTAGTGTACAGGCTATCACCCTTTTGATCCCTGTCATGTAGGCAATATAAACCAAGTGCTATGAGAGGGCAGGACGGAATGATCACGTCAGATTGTTGTGATCAAGGAAAGCTTCTTGAAGAAAGTGGCATTTAATTTGATCCTTAAGGGATGGGTAACATTTCAGTGGGTGCAGATGGAGGAAGGAATACCATACATGTTCAGGACCTCAGACTAAAGAGTCTTTTCAGTAAATGTGTTGGAAAATAATATCAGTGCTTTGTTTTTTAAAATATACTGTACCCATCCTTGTGCAGCTTGCCTTTTTTCTTTTGTAACTCACCATGGGTTTTGCGGGGGAAGGGGTTTGTTTTTCTTTTTTTTTTTTTTTTAAGAGAGGGACGTCTCGGCTATGTTGCTCAGGCAGGGCTTGAATTCCTGGGTTCAAGCCATCCTCCCGCCTCAGCCTCTGGAGTAGCTGGGTATACAGCCGTGCGCTACCGTGCCTGGCCCCAACATGACTTTTGAGAATTAACCTTTGGATACCTATAGATCTAATTTATTAATTTTAACTGCTTATGAATTCCATTGTATAATTAAGCCACAGTTTATTTCCTACTGAGGAGCAGTTAGTTGTTGTTTTCCTATTATAAAAGTGCTGCAGTTGTCATTCTTAAACATGTCTTAGTGCACTTGTGTAAGAATTTTAGGGTAGATTCCTAGAAGTTCATCATCAACTTTACTACCTGCTGCCAAATGCTCTCCAAAGTGAGTTGTAAGAACATAAGAGTTTTATTTACTATATATTTATCTACACACTTGGTAGTAATCAGGTTTTTGTTTTGGGGGTTTTGTTTTGTTTTGTTGGAGACAGGGGCTCTATTGCCCTGGCTGGAGTGGAGTGGTGTCATCATAGCTTGCTGCAGCCTCCAACTCCTGGGCTCAAACAATCCTCTTGCCTCAGCCTCTAGAGTAGCTGGGACTACAGGTGTGCACCACACGCCCAGCAAATTTTTTTATTTTTTGTAGAGACGGGGGTCTCACTATCGCCTAGGTTGGTCGCAAACTCCTGGGCTCAAGCAATCCTCCCGCCTTGGCCTCCCAAAGTGCTAGGATTACAGGTGTGAGCCACCATGCCTGACCAGGTTTTTATAATAAATTTTTGCCCAATCTGACAGGTGTGAAATGGTATCTCGTTATTTTAATTTGCATTTCCCTGATTATTAGTGATACTTGGCATCCTGTTCATGTGTTTATCAGCGCTCTGGGTTTTCTTTTCTATGAGGTACCTGTTTCTGTCAAATACCCGCTTTCTGTTTGCTGTGTTTTTATATATTCCAAATCCATACCATCCTTTTCCCCATATTTTTTGGCTCATCTTTAATTATGAAGTCATCTGTTACACAGACGTTTTTAGTTTTAGTCTTATCAGATTTATTAACTTTATGTTTTATGGTTTATGCTTTTTTTTGTATATTGCTTAAGAAATCCTTCCCTACACTGAGATCGCATTGTAAAGATCAGATTGTAAAGATTTTCTATCTTCTAAGTGTTTGTACATACTAAATAGGATTGAATACACAATTATACAAGACAGACTCTAAGTTAAGGAGCATACAGTCCAATAGGGAATATAAATACTTAAGATATGTTTTTCACACTTGAGTTTTTGTTTTGTTTTGAGAGACAGGGTCTGGCTCTGTCGCCCAGGCTAGAGTACAGTGCTGCAATCATAGCTCACTGTAATCTCAGACTCCTTGGGTCAAGAGATCCTGCAGCACTGAGATTATAGGCATGAGCCAATGCGCCCGGCCACACTTGGGTATTTAAATGATTTGGAATTTTTTGTTTGTATGGCAGAAGCTAGAGGTCTAATTTTACTATTTACTATATGGTTAGCCTGCTGTCCCTCCTCTGTTGACCGACTAGCCCATCCATTCTCTACTAACTTTTAATGCCACTTCTGTAATATACTCAAGTTCTCATATAAATCATATAAGTTTGTTTCTCTGCTCTCTACTTTGTTCTGTTCGTCTCTATGTATTCCCTGAGTCAATGACATATTGTTTTAATTACTGTAACTCTAAGCCTTGCTATCTGATACAAACAGCCCACCCCCCTTTTATTCTTCTTCAGCATTGTCTTCGCTCTTTTGGGCCTCCTGTTTGATTTTAGAATAAGCCTGGGGACAACTTTTAATGAAATTGCATCAAAATTATAGATTATATTGCCATCTATTACCCTTAAAAAAATTTAAGGCCGGGTGCGGTGACTCACACCTATAATCCTAGCACTCTGGAAGGCTGAGGCAGGAGGATCACTTGAGGTCAGGGGTTTGAGACCAGCCTGAGCAAGAGCAAGACCCCATCTCTACTAAAAATAGAAAAAATTAGCCGGGCAACTGAAAATAGAGAAAATTAACTGGGCGTGGTGGTGCCTCCCTGTAGTCCCAGCTGCTTGGGAAGCTGAGGCAGGAGGATGGCTTGAGCCCAAGAGTTTGAGGTTGCTGTCAGCTAGGCTGACGCCATGGCACTGTAGCTCAGGAAACAGAGCAACACTGTATCTCAAAATAAAAAAAATAAAAAATAATAAACAAATTAGACCCATAATATAATGTTGACTGGAAGGTGTGATGGGTACAACATAAGGATGCCCACTGTTCGTTGTTTGTTTGTTTTTAATATGGAACGCTTCACGAATTTGCGTGTCATCCTTGCAAAGGGTCCGTGCTAATCTTCTCTGTATCGTTCCAATTTTAGTATATGTGCTGCCGAAGTGAACACAATGCTCACTGTTTCTTAAAGAGAATGTTTCTAATGTTTTATCATTAAATATAATGTTTGCTATATCTATTGTTCAAAATCATGAGACTCTTAAAAAAAAATAGTATATTGCTTTTCCCCTTGTTAATTTTCTAGGGTTAAACCATCCTTGTAGTCCTCAGCTAAATCCTACTAGATCATGATGGCTTAGTTTTTTTGGTTTTAGTTAGTTTTTACATTGCTTGAATATATTTGCTATTATGTTATTTAGTAATTTTGTATATAAGTTTATAAGTGAAATCCACCTGAAGTTTTCCTTTGAACTGTCTGGTTTGGTTATCAAGGTTATACCCATCTTATAAAATGAGTTGGTTAGTTTTCCTTCTTTTTTTTTCACTAGAGTTATTTGTATTTGTGAAAGACTATCCTTGCAGATTTGATAGCATATAAGCTAAAGGAAAAGAAGGTAGAATTAGGTAAGATTAGGATATTAAGTTATAGGGCAATCTGTTATAAAGGCTGCCATGGAAATTCCAGTGGGAACTACAGAAATGCCTGAGCAGCATTTTAGTTTTAGAATGTTTAGTTCCTGAATGCATCACCCTTACTATGTGTTGGGCACTGTTACAAATTGTTTAAGGCTGTAGTTGAGGTGGAATAGCATTAATTGTGATGGGTGCAGTCTGCCTTTGTTAGAGGGACTTTTTTCTTCTGCTTCACTGCTCTCCTTCCTCCACTTACTGTACCCGAGGTAGGCTTTATTATCATTAGTGTTGGCGTTCCCAAGAACGCCTTCCTATGACTTGGTCTTCATAGGAAAGCACTATTAGATAGATAGGTGGTTGGGTAATGGCTCTCTTCTTCTCCTGCTTAGACTCTTGTCTACCAGCAATACAGGTCTCTACCTGCAAAGGCCAAGGGTTGAGGGACCTTGGGAAAGAAGTTACTGAAACATAATAAGTTATGTTTACGTTTCTCACCCAGGTGAGATTTCGATGGAGAAAGTGAAGGTAAAACGTTATGTGTCCGGAAAGAGGCCAGACTATGCCCCTATGGAGTCCTCAGATGAGGAGGATGAAGAATTTCAGTTCATTAAGAAAGCTAAAGAACAAGAAGCAGAGCCTGAGGAACAGGAGGAGGATTCATCTAGTGACCCTCGGCTGCGGCGATTACAGAACCGTATTAGTGAAGATGTGGAAGAGAGGTAATGACTAGGGTTATGTTTCCCTGGACCTAAACCTCTACAGCTTAATAACAACAATAATAGCTAATACTTGAATAGTACTTACTATATGCCAAATATGCTGTTCCACGTAGATTACATTTACTAATTCTTGTAATCTACACGATAATCTTATAGGTACTATTATCCTCATTTTACAAATGAGGAAACCAAGGCACAAAGGGGTTAGGAAAGTAACATTACCAAAGTTACACAGCCAGTGAGAGCTTCAGAAAGAAGCAGGTAACTTCTGGTTTAAAAGCCCTAATTTAACTCATTAAGAGAACAGAAAATACAAACCATTTGTTAGTTGTTGAGGGGAGTCTTTTTAGCACGAAGATGTTCTATACATGGAGAAATTGATTTTATCCATCTACTTATTCTAAATGCTAATGAGGGGTAAATGACACTGATAAAGTAGGAGAAAAGACCTGATAAATGGTTTCGTGTTGGAAAGAAAGCCTCCCAATGAGGGATTTTGTATATACATATTGATTGAGGCATTACCTCACAGAGTGGGCCAGAGGTCTTTAACTTTCACAGTTCATATTGTCTCAGGAATTTTTTCACAGAGCTCCTAGGCCAGTGCAGTTCTGTTTATTTTATTAAGTAGTTAGATCCAAATAACTTAATAAGTATTTATGTTTTAAAAATTTAGCCATTTGAAAAATATAATGCCCATGAAAGAAAAATCATTTTTATTTCATTCCTACATTGTCCACAATTAATACTAGTAGAATTTGTGTGCCTGTTGGACATTCACAACTTCTCAAACCTTGGGATCATTTGGCTCAGTTACTCTTTCATATCTTATTTTATATTGATTTTCACACTGTACTTTTTATCACAGCAGCCACCAAAAATACAGTTTCCAAAAAATACAATGTCATTGAAAGGAATGTAGTGTGACCTAATGTTGAAACTATGAACCACCTTGGGCTATTAACAATATCCCAGTGCACCCTTGTGAGTTGGCTGTGGTGGCCCTGGAGTTGCCTCAATACGTTTTGGACCCAACTTGACTATTTGCTCTGACACTCTGGTTTAGTTTCTTTAATCTGCACCTTGGTTTCCCCATCTCAAGACTTCAATATTAATGAAGGCAAACATAACGTCAGGGTGCTCTGTGACCAAGGGATGTGGTTAAGGCTCCATTTTTGTGACATTGGTGTTATTTTTTTTCAGATTGGCTCGACATCGGAAAATAGTAGAACCTGAAGTGGTAGGAGAAAGTGACTCAGAAGTAGAAGGAGATGCTTGGCGCATGGAACGAGAAGATAGCAGTGAAGAAGAGGAGGAAGAAATTGATGATGAGGTATGATAAAGGAAAATGGGAAGTTTTTTCTGGGTGCAAGAAAAAGTTGCAGCCAGTGCTCATTTGTTGAGGCCCTAAGCTCATTGCTTGTGGCAAAACTCTGATCATGTTCCTTGTTTGTTGGGGACAGGATTGAAAAGGGAATGGTGCCAAGTTGCATTTACTTATATCAGAATTTGTTGAGCTTGATGAGGGAAAAATAAAAAGCCCCAGGCCATTTGGCTTAAATGTATGACTTCATAGGAAATAGAGCGGCGCCGTGGCATGATGCGTCAGCGAGCACAGGAGAGGAAAAATGAAGAGATGGAAGTCATGGAAGTGGAAGATGAAGGACGTTCTGGGGAAGAGTCAGAATCAGAATCTGAATATGAAGAGTACACAGACAGTGAAGATGAGATGGAGCCTCGCCTTAAGCCAGTCTTCATTCGAAAGTAAGTATCTCACAAATGAGGTCTGAATCCACATAGATATGCTGCTTGGCAGGTCTGAAGATAAAAGTGTCTTTTCTGTCTCATGTTCTTCTCAAATCTAAGCATTAAGTGAAAGTCTTTTACCCAGTGCCCTAGCCTTGCAAAGTAGTTGCTGAGGAATATCTTGGTGTTAGCAGGGAGCCTGAGTTTGTTTTCACATCTTCTTTTTCAGTTAAAGAGCATACATCTGCCCAAAGTCTTATATTTTAAACACAAAATTAAGCTTGAAAAGCAAATTCCTATTCCTTTTCTAATGGCTAGAAATCCTACTACTTACAGTCCAGCAGGTGCCTTGCTATCTAGGCAGTTCTCAAAGATGAATGGAATGCTCTAAAGACCTGGGATGACTCCCATTTTGGGCTCTTTACAAATAATAGAGCCGAAGATTGTTTGGCTGTGTCTGATTTGGATGGATCTAGATCTAGGGGAACAAAGAGCTCCACTCTAAAGACTTTGGGCAATTAATAGGACCTCTGTGATGCAGGAAGGACCGAGTGACAGTTCAAGAACGTGAGGCTGAAGCATTGAAACAGAAGGAGCTGGAGCAGGAGGCAAAACGCATGGCTGAGGAGAGGCGCAAGTACACACTCAAGGTACTGGAGAGTGGTTGCAAGGATTGAGTGCAAGAAATAATGTAATGAGGTTTGAGGAGAAAAAGGAAGCCCAACAGCTAAATTGTTCTCCCCATCCAGATTGTAGAAGAGGAAACCAAGAAGGAGCTGGAGGAGAATAAGCGATCCCTAGCAGCACTGGATGCACTAAATACTGATGATGAAAATGATGAGGAGGAATACGAGGCATGGAAGGTTCGGGAGCTAAAAAGAATCAAGAGGGACAGAGAAGACAGAGAAGCGTGAGTAAAAAGGATGGGCTTAGTTAATGTTGGTAACGGAAAAGGTTTCGAGGAGGGTAGTTTTGAGGCTTATCAACTACTGTGAGTTACATTCTAGCATCTTTTTAGGGTTCTTGCTGCTGAGTGAGTTTCCCATAACTGGAATATGAGTTTTACTGGTTAAAGTAAAATCAGGGAAGAGAAACATACTTTCTCAATGTGTCTCCATGATAGAGTACCAGCTAATGCTGCCTTTAGTTTCCTATTAGACATACAAAAGTTACTATTATCAGTTATCTCTTGTTGTATAACGACTCAACCCAAAATTGAATGGCTTAAAACAACAATTTATTATTTCTGACAATTTTGGAGGTTGGCTAAACAGTTCCTCTACTGGTTTCACCTGGACTCTTTGATGTAGTTGCATCCAGCTGGAGGATTGACTGAGCTAGCAAGTCCAGAAGGTTCACGACCAGCCTGGGCAACATGGTGCAACCTCGTCTCTACAAAAAATAAAAAAAATTAGCCAGCCATGGTGGCACATACCTGTAGTCCCAGCTATTCAGGAGGCTAAGATAGGAGTATCACTTGAGCTGAGGAGTTCAAGACTGCAGTTAGCTATGATCACACCACAGCACTCCAGCTTGGGTGACAAAAGCAAGACCCTGACTCAAAACCAAAAGGCCTTCACTCACATGTCTGGTAGTTACTGCTGGTTATCAACTAGGATGCCTCATTTTTCCTCTGTGCCTTAGATTGTCTTCCCTTACATGACAATCTCAAGGCAAAGTGGAAGCTGGCAAGGTCTCCTGAGGCTTAAGTTGTTAGAACTTATACGTCATTTCTACCACATATTGGTCAAAGCAAGTCACAAGGCCAACCCAGCTTCGGCGGGGTGAGGAAATAGATTGTACCTCTGGATGGAAGGAGCAGCAAAGTCATACTTTTTGAAAAAGGGCATGCATACTGTGAGGGGAAGAATTCGTGACAAATAATCTACCACACTATGTTAGAGCAGAATCGTTTCTCAGCTGCACCATCCATTCCTATAAATTACTAGATATGAGAGGGTAATCTCAGATTACAAAGGGAAACCATCAATAGATGGTTTCTTTCCTCAGCCTATAGTTTCTAAGGTTCTTACTCTGGGCTTTAAAGAGTCCATGCACCCTTTAAAAATTGAAAGCAAAACTATATGTGCATTTTTCTAGAGAAAAGGGATCTGTGACATCCCCGAAAAAATGATTAAAAATCACTGCAATCTAATTGATAGTAATCCTTGGTTTATGACATGGAAGTACATACATGATTATGATGTGCTTACAATAAGGAATACCAGCAAAGTCTTACACAGTTATTTTAAATTCACTCTGATTTTTTTTTAGGCTAAGAAAGACTTTTATTAAGCAATGTTATAAAATCAAGCAGTAATAGTATGTTTGAACCTCAGAAAGGTTAGAATCAATTTTTGGAAGTTTGCAGTACCTGGTATGGCAAACATAATCAAGACCAACTCATCTTTTTGTTTATTGAACTTCTGATCTTGATTCCTAACAGGCCATGACTAGACTTGAAGAAGGTGAATAATGCTCAAAATGACATGGGACTGTGTTCTTTTCAGATAAGTGGGTCTTTCTGAAGCTGGAACAATACTAATAAATAGTTTTGCTCCCTGGACAGGCTTGAAAAGGAGAAAGCAGAAATTGAACGCATGAGAAACCTGACTGAGGAAGAGAGGCGAGCTGAGCTTCGAGCAAATGGCAAAGTCATTACCAACAAAGCTGTTAAGGGCAAATATAAGTTCTTACAGAAGTATTATCACCGGGGTGCCTTCTTCATGGTAAGAAGTAAAAAGGGAGTCAGAAAATTGGGCAGTAGGTATAACTCAGAAGCTTTGAATTCTTTTTTTCTTCCAGGAATAAACCGTCCTATAATGTTATTTCCACTTGCCACTGGTCAACTTTCTCGTTTGCTTTTTGCCTCTGAAGAATACAAACCCAGAGAAAAACATTAGCAACTGGATTATAGAAGTAGCAGCAACTGTTCTCTATTTTGTTGCAGCTCTCAAAAAGAGGAAATGATGTAATAGAAAAATTGAGGAAATGAAACAGAGAAATAGTGATCCATGTAGATACTAAACTAATTAGGTCCCCAAAATCAGTTAGATGTCATTATTTCATAGCTGAATGAGAAGTTTTGGTTATATGAAAACCAGACTTTGTAAATAGCTTCATGTTAATTCATATTTGGGTGTCAGAAGTCTAGTTCACTCATTCTGAACTGACAGAAAGTAACTAAGCCTAACTAACCAAAAGAATGGTTAATTAACCATTATGTGAAATGCCATTGTCTTTGTTCTTCATATAAAAACCCAAAGTCAAATAGCAGTCTGTTAAGCTTGTATAGTTTATTAAATTATTTCCTAATGTTACAAGAGCTTGTATCAAAAACTAGACTAGCTTTTCAACTGCTGTATATCAAACCCTAAATATCCCCACTGCAGCTTAAATTCCTGCCCTACGCTGCAGGTGCTGGTAAAATTTTAAAACTTCAGTGGTTTCCTTACTACCCTCCAAAGTTAATTTCAAGTCTGTCTGATCAGGAACTGTTTGCTTATGTAATTTTCCAGCAGATGTGGTTTTTTAGAGTCAGTGGAGATTACGAATTACTTTTTGTACTGCTTCAGAGTCATAAAGCATCTTTGCTTAAGCAATTCTGCAGCTTTAATAATCAAACTTCTTAGAGAAGCAGTGCATTGCTGGCTAAGATACATAAGAAAAGTTTATGTGAAAGTCTTTTGGTGACCATACTCAAATGACTCTTCTCATCTGGACAAGGAGAGTGAAATTGAAATGGTTTATGGGATTAAATGAGGGGCTTTCGTTCCCCAAGGGGAAAGTAGATCTCACAAAAACGGTTTAATTGTCCATTTAAACTGCGACTTTCTATAGCTGAAGGGAAAATACTCCAAAAGTGTGTTTCATTAAAGGACTCAACTCTTCCATGAAGCCTTAACCAAGGTAGTGCTATTTTTAATTCCTTCAGCATGTATGTTTATAATTTGTATGGCAGTGTTGTAATCTTACCAACATTGATTTGAAACTATTCTCTATAGTTGCTTTTTATTTCATTGAGTAACCTTTTGTACATTTACTGTTCAAAGGTCACTGTTTAGCACTGCTAGAGGACACATAATCTTTGCCCTCAAAAGGTATAATCTTGCAAGATCTAAAAGTACAGCTAAGACAAATATACACTATAATATAAGGAGGAGTGAAAGTACCATGGAGGTTCTGAAGAGGAAGATGTTGTATTTGGTAGATGAAAAGGAAGTAACATTTAAGATGTATAGACTTCATTTAGACATTCCATGTGAAGAAACCAGCAGGAGGGGAGGCAGGAAGTATAAACTGTAAATAGAAGTTGCAAGGGGAGCTAAAAAGATTAAGGCTATATTTGGCCTTGACTACTACACAGAAGAGTTGTGTTTAATAGAGAACCACTGAAGTTTTTGAGTAAAGATTATAATAAGAGTTGTGTTTTAGAAACATTAATACAGTGGCAATGTGTAAGACTATAGAAAAAAACTAATAACCCACATGATGAGAATTTTTAAGACGTGGCAACTGATTGTACAGAGGTTACTCACATTTTGAATGTGATGAGAATTTTTAAGATGTGGCAACAGATTGTACAGAGGTACTCACATTTTCAATCTGAGTAATTGAGAGACTGTTGGTCCTACTAACAAAAAAGAGGAGAGGCTGATTTGGAAAGGTTAAGGAAATGATTTACACTTTAGATGTGAGTTTGAAGTCCCAATAGTAAATATCCAAGATATATAAAAAGCAGTAGAAAAATTCAGGATTGGAGATTTGAGAGGCCTGTGCAGAGATGAAGTCACATAAGTAAATGAGCACACTGAGTGCAAGAAGAATAAGCCAACCTTAAAGAAATATCTATACTTAGGAAGGAGAAAGACGATAAAGAAAAAGAATCTCATCTCCTCAACTAGATGTAAGCTCTTGAAGGCTTAACACCCTTTCGTTGTATCCCTTGTAGAGTTTAATAAATTTGTGTGGTTTGAATATATGGGAAATAAAGCCATAGACTGATAAGATTCTGTTCTACAGGATGAGGATGAAGAAGTATACAAGAGAGACTTCAGTGCCCCTACCCTGGAGGATCACTTCAACAAAACTATTCTTCCTAAAGTCATGCAGGTATGGGGAATCATAACATAACAGAGAAAATATTCTGAGGACTAAGGCATGGTGTGTTTGGTGGTATAACTCATCATCTGTCCTTTCCTCAGGTCAAGAACTTTGGACGCTCTGGTCGTACCAAATACACTCACCTTGTGGATCAAGACACCACCTCCTTCGACTCAGCATGGGGCCAAGAGAGTGCCCAGAACACAAAGTTCTTTAAACAGAAGGCTGCTGGGGTACGAGATGTATTTGAGCGACCATCTGCCAAGAAGCGGAAAACTACCTAGGGTCCAACTACTTACTCTTCTAACTGTGGAACATAAGGGGAAGTCTCCGCATCTGGTCCTTGATTTGCTTTTACCATTATTTAAGGCCCCTGTATCTAGCCTGTTGGACCTACTGCCATACTTATGTTACTGGGTAGCCCAGTCTTTGAAGGTGCTTTGTGAGGTTTGGACTCATGTTGAGAAGCCCACAGAAAAGCACTATCCAGGTAGGATTAGAGGCTTCCCACTTAAAACTATTTCTGAGAAATCTTAGATTTTGTCATTGGTATGGCTTCCCATATTTACTTGGGACTGTTTTGAATTTTTTTCTAGCTGCTTAGCTTAGAAACGTGGGCATGTGAGTGGACTTCTACTTTAGGGTTAGAAGTAATATACCAGGAAATCTAAGCTCAATGAAACCTATTTAGCATTTTTGGTTGAAGTCAATTTTTCTAGGTGAACAAACTTTTTGATCCATTTATGTGTGCGTGATAAGAAATAAAAGAATCACACACCAAAAGAATTGTTAGCATGATACTGGGAATAAAATGTCCAGGCTAATAAGCGTTAACTATCTGTTAAATAAAGTAAAAGACAGCAAGGAATTGTCAGGCAGAGGGCATTTCACATTTTGATCATCCCCTTTGGTCTCAGAAACTCAGATACTAGACAGGCTTTAAGTAGCATCCAGGTTTATTCCATGAGCAAATACAAATATGTTTGGTTGTCCTTGCTGTCTAAACTGTACCTCTACAGAAACTGTACCTGTCCAGAACAAAAGCTGGCTCATGAACTGGAGCATTTGTCTTATTGAATCCAAGTACCTACTAGTATCTTCTTGCCCAGCTCATGTATCAGGGACGGTACCAGTGCTCTCTGAGTAGCAATGCAGTGATATCATACTGGACTTAAATTCATTTTTCCCTTTAATATTTATTGTATAACTGCACATGGCAGAGCACCAGAGGTTCTAAGAGTTATAAAGAATGAAATTTAACCAATGGAAAGATTGTTTTCTCCATTGCATAAAAAATAAGACCAAGGTCTTTTCACAACCTTCAAATGCCCCACTGAAAGAATCACTCAAACTGTGTAGTGTCCTAGCATAAAAATTTGAGTGCAAATATTAATAATTACTGTGAGGTAATAAAACACATGAATATAAGTACAAGTCACTGCTCTGTGGGATACAATCTAAGAATTATCCCAGAGTCAAAATGAGAATAAGTCCTCAATTCTTTTAGAAAAGTGTTTATAGTTGCCATTTGAGTGTCCACTCTGAGGCAGGTACTAAGCCAGGTTTTTGCATCCACGAGCTCATCAGTTCTTACAAACATATAAGGTCGTATCACTTTACAGTTGAGAAAACAAATTGAGCACTTGGCCAAAGCTGATGAATTTTTAAAATAAAATTATCTTCTCTCTAGGATAGGAAATGAAACATAGACTGTGTTATGGTTCAGAATTCAAATACTAATCAAAGTCTGTCATAGGTCAATTCTATATAAGGCCTCCCTGCCCCTCAGTTAAGTTTAAAAATAAGACCTCTGATATCTTCTGTTCTTACCATGTTTTCACCTCATGTACCTAAATTCTAACTCAAAGTGACATATGAACTGGACTGGTAACTTAGAAGGCAGGTGCTGGCCTTTCAGATATTCATAAGCTATCCTGGAGACATAGGCCATTGAGTAAAGTAACTTTGCAGAGACTCCAAATATACCTTCGATAATGTTCAGTGAGAGCTAGTCATGAGTAAGACTGGCCTGCCACCTAGCATCTGCATTTGAACATGATGCACTGATTCTCCACAAAGATTCACTAAGGTTTGTGGGGAAGGGGGGTCACTTAAATTCAGTTATTCTCCAACATATAAATTCCCCACAGTAAAATATACACAGCACTTGACCCAGGATGATAAAACTGCAAAAGACAAAAAAATCTTTATTGCAATAAGTTAATACAGTAGGTATAGATGAGAAAGCACATATCAGTTGGTTAGGGCAATGAGAGCCTCTACCACATTGCCCATGTGTTCCCGCAAGCTCCGTTCTGCTGCTGCTCGAGAGATCTCCATCTCTGTCATCTGCAGAAAAAGGATCATGTTACCTAGTTCTCCCAAGCATTAATGTGCCAAACATACTGACTCTACTTATTTCAGGAAACAAACAGAACCTCTCCTGTCCATACACTAGTTAAGCACTATTACTCACTATAAGCTCCAGATCTTCCTTTTTGATAGTGACTTTTGCCAGTTCCTTCTCCCTGCAAACATTACATACGTTAGTCCTCGTTCTCAGCCAACACCATATGAACTCCCAGGAAGCATCATTCCCAGGTATGCCTTGCAAATAAATCTTGATAAACACTACTGAGTGAAAATACAAAATGAGTCCTACTAATATCCCCTCATCCCCGGGGAGCCTTGGCAGCAGGTGTTGCCAGGAGGCTTTCCTTCCACCAACAAGAGTTGTAAATCCTAGGTGTGCAGAAATTGGTCGTAGAGTTGAAGAACGGTAGGTACAAAGGCTTAAAATGGTTTTTATTTTTGTCTGTGGGTTAAGTGGGGAGAAATATAAGGCTGGCTGTATGCTGAAGACTTACCGCTCTTGTTTGGCTTTCTGCTCACGGGACCGTCTGTCTCCAATAACAGACATGGCCTATGGGAAAGACAGATCTAATTACTGCTCCGATATCCACAACTCCCAATCTAAAAAGCCAGGAACAAGTGGCTCACGTATCTATTCACGATGATGAGTGTAATCAGGAAGCGAGGACTATGTTTAACTCCGTCCTGTGCACCCGAAGTCCGCTTAACCCCAATCTCCATCAACTTCCTTTTAAGCCGGCGGCGTGCTCCGGTGACCGCTGTTTCCCTTAGCTCTGCCCTCTACCCCATTGCCTCCTTCTGCCACTGGGATCGGGATCGGGACCCAGTCTTGTAGCGCTAGCTTCCAGCTACAGCCTCAGAGGCCCATCTGCTCTCAGCCCGCCCAGACACCCTCCCGGCCAACCTTACCGTTTCCAGATTGGAACTCTGGATTTCCTTCTCCTCCGCATAGTCGGTGACCCGCTCCAGGTCCGCTGCGCCACTGTCATGTTTCCGTGGCTTCTCGGGAGGCCGCTCTGGGCCGCTGGTCTCAGTCTCCAACTCCAGCTCCACATCCCCTTCGGTCGCCATACCGATTCCACCCCGCCGCAGAAGCGCCGACTCATGACGACTTCCGGTAATTGGCCCACGACTTCCGCCCGGGAAGGAGGCGGGGCTGGCCCTGGGCCACACCTTCCTTATGCTCCGCTTCTAGAAGCTTCAGCGAGGAAGGCAGTTGGCCTATCAGACTTCCTTTCAGGCTTGAAGAGTGTTGTTTTCTGCAAGGCTTTCTCCCACACCTAACCACGTCTAACCTGTCACCACACCAGAACACCTTACAGGCATCCTTCCCTCCTCCTTAGGTAGAACAATCTCCCCACCAAATATACCCCCGCCAAAGAATTCTGTTCAACCAGATGGATGCCGTCTAAGCCTAAACCAATTAAGAACGCTAATCCACAAGAGGCCAGACATGCAAACTGCTCCCTAATCTGGAGAGAACAGCCTGAGTAGACCAAGTGGTGAGGTCCTGAGGAGAAAGCACCTACATGGGCATTTTTGCATTTACCACATCCTGAAGATCCAGGAGATCCTGATGTCCCCATTCTGCCCTAGACTGGGTGTTCATCCCCAGCAAAGCGGAAGTCCAGTGGGCTGAGGACAAAAGATGCTGCTTCCTCACCTACCTTCCATCTGGTGGACCTGAGCCTAATCTCTGGGACAAAGATGGTGCGTGCAAAAGCCGTCACAGTCCCCAGCACCTCCCTGGGCCTGCCACAGCAACACAGCGGAGTCAGCAGTGTCATAGTGAAAACCCCTTTCCATCAGGTGAGTAGGTGCTTGGGCAGATAGGCTTGAAAGGAACCTTAAGCAAAGGTTATATGAAAAATTGGAAGGGTAGGGTGGCCAAAGCTGGAGGAAAAACTGCAGAAGCCAATAAAGATGATGGGCCTTCTTTCCTCGAATGTCCTTCTGGTTCTTTGCCCCTCCCACATTCCCAGCCCCAAATGTTTAGGTCTACGCAAAGGTCAAATAGCTCAAGCCTGCTTGTAATGAAAGCCCTGTTGGTTGTCAGTGGAAGGCAATGCTCAAGAGCTTGCACCAGCCTGAAATGAATGGAACCAGACATTCTGACAATTCCTGAGTGAAAGGAAAAAAGGGAAGGGAAAATTCTGGAATTCAACCTCATGGGTTAGCCTCACATGTAACCTTTATGTATGCCTTTCCTCAGCAAATCTTCACCTTGCTGCCTTGCATCTGCTCTACCCCCAGGTGTCCTGCTGTGCGCCTGTTCCTTGTACCAGCTGCTGCCACTCTAGGTGGCCCTCTCTCACAGAGTCTACTTGCAGCCGCCTGTTCTACATCCTCCTCCATGTGGGAGCCTCAGCAGTCTGCTGCCTCCTGCTGTCAAGGACAGTAGTGGAAAAGGTCTGGGGCAAGGCACAGGGGGTAAGTGGGAGGTGGTCAGGCTGCAAGGTGGAAAAGGATAAAAGGGGAAACCCTGAGATAAAGATTTGGGTTGAGAGCAGGAGACATAATGGACATACAAGTGGGAAGTAGGTACCTCCTCATGCATTATGACTTGCCCTGCCACTTCTCACACACTCCCTCTAGATCCAGATGCCTTCAGGGTTGTGTGTCCACCTGTTTGGCCACTCTGACTGTCCAGTGCTCAGTGGCTCTGGGGCTGTGTACCGCATATGTGCAGGAACCGCCACCTTCCACCTGCTGCAGGCTGTGCTGCTGGTCCACCTCCACTCCCCCACCAGCCCACGGGCACAGCTGCATAATAGGTTTGTATGTACTTTTTGGGTAGGGAGGGGGCAGAGGAGGGAATTAGACACAAGCTGGGTAAAGGAAATTCTGGGATGAACCAATAGCACTGTCAAAAGAAAACAGGTTTAAATCCATTTCTGAGCTGGGCATGGTGGCTCACACCTGTAATCCTAACACTATGGGAGGCTGAGGCAGGAGGATTGCTTGAGGTCAGGAGTTCAAGACCAGACTGAGCAAAAGTGAGACCCCCATCTCTACTAAAAACAATTAGGCAGGTGTGGTGGTACGCACCTCTAGTCCCAACTATTCAGGAAGCTGAGGTAGGAGGATCGCCTGAGCCCAAGAGTTTGAGGTTGCTGTGAGCTAGGATGATGCCAGGGCACTCTACCCTAGGTGACAGAGTGAGACTCTGTCTCAAAAAAAAAAAAAAAAAAAAAAATCCCTGCTTCTGCCATACTTGCTGTGTGACCAAGAGCTAGACACTTATTCTCTTTGAGCTTCTAGTCTCTAAAATGGAGATAACAGTGGGGTTATTATATGCAAAACCCTTTGTAAACTATTAAACACTGCCCAGATGTTATTGTTTCATTGAGCTAGAATTTGGAATAGGTTAGTCCTGCACAGTGGCACATGCCTGTAGTCCCAGCTACTGGGGAGGCTGAGGCAGGAGAATCATTTAAGCCCAGGAGTTCAAGACCAGCCTGGGCAACACAGTGGGAACCCTGTCTCAAAATACAAAAGAATTTGGAATAGGGTGCAATAGGCCTATCTCAGCCCCCTCTCACTTGGGTCTGGATCCTACTTTCCTATATTTAGTTGTCTCTTCTCTTCCCTCTCTCCTATATTTTTCCTTTCTCTTTTGCTCTCCCATAGGCACTCTTCACTCTCCTTTGCCTTTTCTTCTGAGTCTGGTTTTCTCTCCCCCTCCTAACCAGCTTCTGGCTCCTCAAGCTGCTGTTGCTGTTAGGTCTCTGTGCTGTTGCCTTCTGCATCCCTGATGAGCATCTCTTCCCAGGTACTGTCTCACACCCTGATCAGCAAAAGTAGGCAAAGTTTTCTAAGACAAAGAGTCGGTAAGAAAAGGAGTAATAATTTGACATTTTTCCACTGGTGCCCGTCTTGCAGCCTGGCATTACATTGGCATCTGTGGAGGCTTCACATTCATCCTACTGCAGTTGGTGCTTATCACAGCCTTTGCCCATTCCTGGAACAAGAACTGGTAAGGGGCACATAACCTCAAAGGCTCTTCCTGGGAAAGTTGTCTGGCATTACTAGATGCAGAAGGACTGGGCAAATGGCATGGCAGGTCATTGGTCCCATGGCTTCCCACAGCAGTAACAAAAAGCTCAAAGAGAATGGACTGGACATGGTGGCTCATGCCTGTAATACCAGCACTTTGGGAGGCTGTATC
>NW_012148618.1:14651512-14652358 GCF_000956105.1 Propithecus coquereli | reverse complement strand
TGGTGGGACTGGCTCCAGGCACACAGGCAAGAGGGTTGGACACGAAGCCACAAAGCTACTTGGGTTCCTCCTTCTTCTCGTTTGCCTTTTTCTGCTTCTGCTGCATGATCTCCGAGTCCCTGGGGGTAGAGATGATGGGGCACTGGGAGGTACCAGAGGGCAAAAAGGACAAGATGCAGGGGGATGAAGGGCACAAAGGATAAGATGGAAATGGATGGGACAAAGTTCAGCGTGTGGCTGCTGTTTTCCCACCCTAGGAGAACAAGAGGAAGAGAGCTGAGGCTCAAAAGGCAATCAGTCTCCATCTGGCTGTTGCCCAAGGGGTCAGAAGTCTGGCCACACAGGCCCAAGGCTCTCTATTCTGTGCTGAGTAGTACCACACCCAGCAACGCTAGTGAGAAGGTTGGGAGAAGGGAGGAGAACCGAACAGCAAGGAGGGCCAAAGTACTGGGCTGTCATAACCACAACTGTATTTGAAATATGAAGCTCCCTGCCCTTGCCCTTAAGGTCAGACCCAGGGGCACTCAGAAATCAGACTGAGGGCAGGCACCCATCCCAGTCTCTTCCTGTAATGCTGTAAACTAACAATCTGGAGGGTGTGGAGGAAATAAAACCCTAGAGGTAGCAACGCACTCTGCCCCTCACACTCATCCAGATTCAAGCCCTGAGGTAGCTCTCTTTCCTACTACAACCCTTGGTCTAACCCAGGTCATCCCATCCCTTCCCCTCCCTGGGGCTACCTCTGCTTGCGGGCGGCAGCAGAAAGCCCGTCATCTCGGCGTTTTCCCTTAACCGAGTCGCTCTGCTTTTTCATATTCTTCTGGCGGGCGAGCTCACGCTGGTTAC
>NW_012148618.1:14638276-14651206 GCF_000956105.1 Propithecus coquereli | reverse complement strand
AAAAAAAAAAAAAAAAAAAAAAAAAGCTCAAGAGTGTGATGACTGTGTGGGCCAACTGGGACGGGAGTCATACAAGCGTTCTGGGAGAAGGGGAATGATTGATAGTTGACAATGGGTAAAAAAGAGTTGGAGCTCCAAGCCATTGCCCACCTCCCACCCTTAGGCTGACAGGTGCAGCCCAAGACTGCAGCTGGTTCCTAGCCGTGCTGCTGGCCACCCTAGGATTCTACAGCATGGCAGGTGTGGGAGCTGCGCTCCTCTTCCAACACTACACGCACCCCGCTGGCTGCCTGCTCAACAAGATGCTGATTAGTCTTCACCTTTGCTTCTGTGGCCTCCTCTCCTTCCTCTCCATCGCTCCTTGCATCCGCCTCAGTGGGTACATGCCCTAAAACATTCCAGATTTGGGGCCTGTAGTATAGCAAATTTCATTAGCCTCCCTAATCTCAATTATCTGATAAAAGAATCTCTCCTTCCCACAAGGGATAGGGAGACAAAAGTGCAGGTGGGAGCAGGAGTGGAGGAAATTACCACCCTGTAGACTAAAGCAATAATACCCCTTTCTCCCCAGAGCAACCTCGCTCTGGCCTTCTACAAGCCTCTGTCATCAGCTGCTATGTCATGTATCTGACTTTCTCTGCGCTGTCCAGCCGTCCTCCAGAGAGAGGTAAGGGATAATACCTGGACTACCCATGCTTAAGACCCTTTTTGCTCTTGCCAAATACCCAGCTCATTGTTCTTAACACCATACTCTTCTGTTGCCCCTTCCCAGTAATCCTTCAAGGACAGAATCACACCCTGTGCCTGCCTGGCCTGAGTAAAATGGAACCCCAAACACCAGATACCTCAATAGCAGTGTTGAGTGCTGGCATCATGTATGCTTGTGTACTTTTTGCTTGGTGCGTAAAGGTGTCAAGGGGAGAAGTGTGAGAGGAGGGAGGATGACCAGGACAGAGAGGGACGATCAAGAGAATGTCTGGGACCATGGTTTAAACTTTGAAGCAATACTAGAGTGAGAAAAGCTCCCCACAAACAGGGACACTAAGAATAGCACTTTGTCAGATGATCTGTATGAGATGAAGGGGGTGGGGGAAATGACTTGAGAATTTAAAATATATGCCAAGATTTTAGGTCCCTCACATGAATAGAATTCTAAATCTTTGGTGGAAAGGGGCACAGGGAACACAATAACCCTCCTGGGCGTTACCAATATGGATCAACTAGCAGTAAATGCCTTCAAACAGTACCTATTATTTGACTAGAGCAACCTGAGAACTCTCTTCTTTCTCAGCAATGAGGCTTCCTACCTGGCTGAGGTATTTGGACCCCTGTGGATTGTCAAGGTTTACAGCTATGAATTCCAGGTAAGCATTGAGAGCTCAATATCCCCAACACCCCTCTGCCCCCAACGCACAGACACACACACACCCTACCAACCTCCACCCAGAATGCTCAGATTCTAGCTGCTGTTACCTTTATTGAGTACCCACAATGTGCTAGGCACTGTGCTAGATACTTTACATACATTATCTTGTTTAATTTAATCCTCACAACAACCCTGTGAGGTAGGTATTTGCTCCATTTTACAAATGGAGAAATCGAGGCACAAGAGATTAAACATCTTACCAAAGTTCGCATAGTCAGTTATATGCTGGAGTTAGAATTTGAACCCAGGTGTGCCTCCACTTTTTACATGACGTCTTTTCAGGGGGAGTTTCCTAGATTAACACCCTCACCTTTTAAAGCCATTCCGAAACATGCTGCCTTCTGTTTTGCAGAAGCCCTCACTCTGTTTCTGCTGCCCTGAAACAGTGGAGGCAGAGGAAGGTGAGTGTCACATGAGGAGCCCTAACAATTGGTACATCTCTATGGAGTGCCAAAGAACCCTCGAGTAGCTGGGGGAGGAGGAAAGAGGTGTTTCAGCAGCACTGCTCTTAGCAGACCTTCCATCTCTCCAGGGCAAAGGACTGGAGCTGCCAGGCCAGTTGACCAAGAGACCCCTCCAGCTCCTCCAGTGCAAGCCCAGCATCTTTCCTACAGCTATTCTACCTTCCACTTCGTCTTTTTCCTTGCCTCACTCTACGTCATGGTTACCCTTACCAACTGGTTCAGGTAGGATGGAGGTGGGCCTGAGATACTCTCCTGAAAACATACATATTTTAGGGAAAGAACAATTCAAGGCCATTCCAGACCAAATGAATCTTCCATAATCTTTCATGGGAAGGTAGGATAGGTCTAAAAGTTAAGGCCCTGCAGGTTATCTAACTAGAGCCTTTGGTTCCACAGCTATGAAGGAGCAGAACTGGAAAAGACCTTCACAAAGGGTAGCTGGGCTACCTTCTGGGTCAAGGTTGCCTCCTGCTGGGCCTGTGTACTCCTCTACCTGGGGCTGCTACTGGCACCATTCTGTTGGTCCCCTACCCAGAACCCCCAGCCCCCTATGTTCAGGGGGCACTGCCATCGCATCAGTATTGCCAGATAAGAAACAGCCTCCAGTGTAGGTCCTTTTAAGAAACTGGGGTTTCCCTGAGGTTGTACTCCTAGTTTTGGCTCAGGGGAGTTGTCCAGCCCAGCTCAGTACCTCAAGGAACAATGGGGAGTTTTCTCCCTTCAGGCTGAAGTCAATACTAAGTCTGAATTGGAAGATGTGGTCATAAACTGCCCTGGGCAGAGGATCTGACTCACTGGAGCAACCATTATGTTTTCATCCCAGCTCAAGAGCCTAACTCACAAATCAGCAGCTCAGGAATCACTGCTGATCCCAGCAGACAGTGTGGCCACCAGTCCTTTCCTGGTGCTTGAGCTGGAGGTGGGGGCAGGGAAAGTCCAATAGGGACCGAAGACTTGGCTGTGCCCTTGGAGATAAAAAGAAAATAAGCAGTTCAGCCCTGGGCACAGGCATGTAAGAAGCCCAGAACCACAGAACAAACCAGGGCATAGGAAGAAAGGAGGAGCACAGAGGCTACCACAGGTTTTAATCCTGATCCTGAGGTCAAGGGAAGTGGGAAGACAAAAACTACCCTCATTCCATGAGGAATGACAGAAGAGAATGTGAACACTTGAGAGCAGCTGACCACAGGAAGTCGGTAAGCAGGATTTTTTCAACTTTCAAGCAGACGAACAAACTGAGGAAGAATGAGGAAGAGAGGCACAAACTTAGGTCTTGGAGCCTTCCCTCTTAGGCCCTCAACTCCATCCGTGGGATGGTGTTCAAAGTCTGGATGGAGAACAAAAATCACAGAAAAGAAGTCTCTATGGTTCTCAGAGGATTCCTCTACCACATATCTGGAGTACTTGTCTGGTTGTCATTGTATAATAAAGGCTTCTTCTGTGATGATTCACTTACTAAGTCTACATATCCACAATCTCTCAGGAGTCTGAAGAGCTCTCCCCTTTTGGTGGGAAAGGGCAGTCATTCCTCCATCCCCATCCCCCCAAATCCCCAGTCAGACCAGGCGCTCAAGGAATTACAAAGCTACTTTTAATACTTTGGGGTGAGCCCCACAGGAATAAAAAACACTGGGAAGGGGTAACCCCCTCACCCCCAGGAGTGGCCCAGGGGGAGAGAGGCTACCTGAGGGGAAGGAAGCACAAAAGGGACCCGCTGCAGACTCAGGGCAAAGGGAATGCCATCGGTGCTGGGACCTGTGAGCACTACAGGAGGAAACGCGAGCATGGTGGGACTGGCTCCAGGCACACAGGCAAGAGGGTTGGACACGAAGCCACAAAGCTACTTGGGTTCCTCCTTCTTCTCGTTTGCCTTTTTCTGCTTCTGCTGCATGATCTCCGAGTCCCTGGGGGTAGAGATGATGGGGCACTGGGAGGTACCAGAGGGCAAAAAGGACAAGATGCAGGGGGATGAAGGGCACAAAGGATAAGATGGAAATGGATGGGACAAAGTTCAGCGTGTGGCTGCTGTTTTCCCACCCTAGGAGAACAAGAGGAAGAGAGCTGAGGCTCAAAAGGCAATCAGTCTCCATCTGGCTGTTGCCCAAGGGGTCAGAAGTCTGGCCACACAGGCCCAAGGCTCTCTATTCTGTGCTGAGTAGTACCACACCCAGCAACGCTAGTGAGAAGGTTGGGAGAAGGGAGGAGAACCGAACAGCAAGGAGGGCCAAAGTACTGGGCTGTCATAACCACAACTGTATTTGAAATATGAAGCTCCCTGCCCTTGCCCTTAAGGTCAGACCCAGGGGCACTCAGAAATCAGACTGAGGGCAGGCACCCATCCCAGTCTCTTCCTGTAATGCTGTAAACTAACAATCTGGAGGGTGTGGAGGAAATAAAACCCTAGAGGTAGCAACGCACTCTGCCCCTCACACTCATCCAGATTCAAGCCCTGAGGTAGCTCTCTTTCCTACTACAACCCTTGGTCTAACCCAGGTCATCCCATCCCTTCCCCTCCCTGGGGCTACCTCTGCTTGCGGGCGGCAGCAGAAAGCCCGTCATCTCGGCGTTTTCCCTTAACCGAGTCGCTCTGCTTTTTCATATTCTTCTGGCGGGCGAGCTCACGCTGGTTACCGCCTAAGAAAAGAAGGTAAAAGGTGAGACCTGGGGGCCGCTCTGGCCACACACCAGCGACCCTTCTCCCCAACCCCGGACAGCTGGGAACCAGGCTGCTTGGGGGAGGGAGGGCAGGAAGCGAAGCTGCCACGGGCCAGGTCAAATTGCAGGTGGAGGGAAAACGTTCCCGAAGAGCCAGCAGCAGGCATGTTTTGAGTTCTGGGGCGGCGTGGGGGCCCAGACAGGTGTTGGGAAGTGTGTGAACGGTTTGGGTCTCTGTAGGGAATGGGCTGGATTGTGAAGTTGGGGCTCTGGGCCTATCACAGGGGCGCAGGGTTTCTCACACCGCGGAAGGTCGGGGAGGGCCTATGCCTTACGGGGAAGAGGTGGGGGGGCTCGTGAAGTGGCAGTAGGCAAAGGGCTTGATTTCCGGGCTGAGAGTGTAAGGGTGGCTACGGAGCGGTCCCAGAGAAAGGCCTCGCTCTGGAAGCTAAGGGGAGGTCCAGGCCGGCGATTTGGAGGTCGGGCATAGGATAAACGGAAAGAAAAGGACATGAGGAAGGGGTCTAGGTGCTCACGGGTCATGGCGACGGCAGCGGCTCCGGCCTGCCTCCGTTGCGTTCCCTCGTTCTGTCCGACGTTGCAGGCCCCGCCCCCTTCTCTCAACGAAACGAAGTCGACCCTTTCCTCCCCGCCCCTTCGCGCCCGGGCGCCGACCCCCATTGGGCAAAAGGAAGCACGTGCCGCCGCAGGCCCCGCTCGAGCCGGGGCGGAGGTTCGCAGGCGGAGCGCGTAGCGTGGGGCGGGGCTTCCCCAGCGAGGCGTTGGGCCAGGCAGGGAGAAACTAGGACGGGTCACGTGGGCTGGGTGGGGGTGGAGGGGTGCGGTTGGCGATGTGGCAGTCCCGCGGGCTCTAGCACGTGACCGGGCAGAGTGACCTCATGCGGGGACAGTTTGGGGTGCTGACAAACTCTCCCTGAAGGCACGCGGGGGAATGGAGGGAGGGGGTTCAGTCAGTTCTGTGTTATCAGGACTCTTCGATTAAACTTGGCCCTGTTACTTAGGACGTCCCCCAGCTGTTTATTTGGATGCGAGGTGTTCACAGCTCCCGTAAAATCATGTACAAATGCAGCTTGAGAAACGCCTGCCAACCTTGTCCCCTTCCAAGCCCCTCGAATACAGAAAATCGCAGCCACATCCGGTATGTTCTAAAAATCTGGTACTGCTCATTTCCCCACAGAAACTTTGAATGTGAAGATGCAGTAGCTTGGAAGTGTTGAAGGACTCCAAATTTCACAGACTGTGGAGTTGGATCAGGAGCTGAGATTAGGAAATGCACATACTATGTCCATTTTATCCTCTGGACATATTCCCATTGTACAATCCCCACCAGGCACCCTTAGTTTGTAAGAGATAGTTGAATATAACCAGAAGCTAAAACTAAACTCATTCCCATTCCCAGTCCGGTTAATCTGTCTACAAGACTCCCCATCAGACTTGAGGAATTCACTGGATAAAGGAGAAATGCTTAGAAAACATAACAGGAAAAAATTGGTTGTAAACTTGAGATTCTATCCAGCTAGTGCTCATAGCAGAACCAAGTTGAGGCTGGAACTTGAAACTGGCTGCCTCCTCAACATAGAGCTAATTGAAAGCAATAAACCTCAGTCAGGACCGTCCTCACGATTTCTTCCATACCCGTGAATCACTTGAACTACTGTCTATTAGTTAATATTTTGTACCAGTCTTAAATAAAGGATACAACTCAAACTTCATATTCCTATAGTAAATTTAAAATCAGTATCACTTGCCCACAGAAAGTAGCTGTAAAATAAGGCCAGGAGGTAGCTCATGTCTGTGTAATCCCAACACTTTGGGAGGCCAAGGCAGGAGTTGTGCTCAAGTGGAGTTCAAGACCAGCCTGGGCAATATAGCAAGAGCCCCCCTCTACAAAAAAAAAATTTTTTTTTAATTAGCTGGGCGTAGTGGCCTGTGCCTGCAGTTCCAGCTACTCAGGAGGCTGAGGCAAGAGGATCACCTGAGCCCAGGAATTTGAGGTTATAGGGAGCTGTGATTAGGCCACTGCACTCTAACATGGGAGACAATGCTAAAAACATGATTGATTAATTAATTAATCAAATACAAGGAAATTAAAGAGATTATTAAATTATACCAAAATAATGTCATTGTTCTGGCTGGGTATGGTGGCTCATGCCTGTAATCCTAGCACTCTGGGAGGCCAAGGTGGGAGGATTGTTTGAGCGTGGGAGTTTGAGACCAGCCTGAGCAAGAGCGAGACCCCATCTCTACTAAAAAAATAGAAAGAAATTAGCTGAACAACTAAAAATATATATAGAAAAAATTAGCCGGGCATGGTGGCGCATGCCTGTAGTACCAGCTACCCGGGAGGCTGAGGCAGTAGGATTGCTTGAGCCCAGGAGTTTGAGGTTGCTGTGAGTGAGGCTGATGCCACGGCACTCTAGCCCGGTCAACATAGTGAGACTCTGTCTCAAAATTAAAAAAAAAAGGGCCGGGCACAGTGGCTCACGCCTGTAATCCTAGCACTCTGGGAGGCCGAGGCGGGAGGATTGTTTGAGCTCAGGAGTTTAGAGACCAGCTCTGAGCAAGAGCGAGACCCCATCTCTATAAAAAATAAATAAATAAAAAATAATGTCATTGTTCAAAGGTGCTGAGTCTGGGACCTGACCTCTCTTAAAAAGAGAAATTAAGTGTTAGAGAGGTAATAAGGCATAAGTCTTCCAAACTGAAACTTTCTCTTGACATAATCAGAGTGTTGAAAAGCATTTTTCTCATTTTCAATGTTATTTAATGCTATATCTCTATACTAACTAAAAATCACTTTTTTTTTTTGGAGACAGGGCCTTGCTCTGTCACCTGGGCTGGAGTGCAGTGACACCATCATAGCTCACTGCAACCTCAAACTCCTGGGCTGAAGCAATCCTCCTTTATCAGCCTCCCGAGTAGCTGGGACTATAGGTATGTGCCACCATGTCCAGCTAATTTTTCTATTTTTTGTAGAGACAGGGTTGCTCTTGCTCAGGCTGGTCTCGAACTCCTGCCTTAGCCTCCCAAAGCATTAGGATTACAGGCATGAGCCTCTGCGCCTGGCCTAAAATTACTTTTCGTATCACCAGTGGCACCCAACCTTTAGTACATATGAAATGTACTAGATCAGCATTGCTGACACACATAACAATGTGTAAATACTGACTCTGCTACTTATTGAATTTGATTTTGGACACTTAATTTCTCCATGTTTCAATTATTTATATGGAAAATGGAAATAATATCTATTTTATATGTGTATATATTATATAATAATATCTCAGTGTTGTGGAAAGGATTAAAAAAGATAACTTGATAAAAAGGGCTTGGCCCATAATAGGCATTCAGTTAATGTCTCCTCTATCACCATTCTTCAAGTCCTAAAACTTCCTCTTCCTTTTCGAAATCTCTCTTCCCCTCTGTGATAGCCAGTCTTCAAGATGGCTCCTGATGATCCCTCCCTCCTGGTAGTCACTCTGTTGTGTAGCCCTCTCCCACACTTATTCAGGGTTTGTCTGTGTGACCGATAGAATATGGCAGAAGTGGTATGTCACTTCTAATGCTAAAGCATAAAAGACATTTGGCTTCTGCTTTGCTTTCTCTGTCTTGGATCTCTGGCTCTTGGGACAGCCAGTTGCCATGTCACGAGGAGAGAGAGGCCCATGTGATGAAGATCTGAGAACTCTAGTCAACAGCCACGGGAGAACTATGGCTTCTTGCTGATGCCACATGAGTTATCTTGGAAGTGGATCCTCCAGCCCCAGTCAAGTTCGTAGGTGACTGTAACCTCATGAGAGACCCTGTACCAGAACAACCCAATAAGCCTCTTCTGAATTCCTGACCCACAAAAATTGTAAGATAATAAATATTTGTTGTTTTAAGCCACTAAGTTTTGTTATTTGTTATGTAACAATAAATAAATAATACAACTTTCCACCCACGGCCTAATCTACTCTTTTATAGACCTCTGAGGAAGATTAAGACTTAGAGTGTGGCCAGGTGCGGTGTCTCACACCTGTAATCCTAGCATTCTGGGAGGCCAAGGCAGGCAGATGGTTTGAGCTCAGGAGTTCAAGATCAGCCTGAGCAAGAGCAAGACCCCCATCTTTACTAAAAATAGAAAAAAAGTTAGCCAGGCAGCTAATATATAGAAAAAATTAGCTGGGCATGGTGGTGCATGCCTGTAGTCCCAGCTACTCGGGAGGCTGAGGCAGAAGGATTGCTTGAGCCCAGGAGTTTGAGGTTGCTGTGAGCTAGCCTGACGCCACGGCACTCTAGCCCGAGCAACAGAGTAAGACTCTGTCTCAAAAAAAAAAAGAGTGAAAAGAACAGTCCTTTCTGGTTCTATCCTTTCCATCTCCCCATTGTGGTATGAGAGTGGGCGGTTAAGATGAAAATTCAGAGGTGTTTTTCTTTTCTCCACTCTGCCCAAGCAGTGGCTTCACCACACCTATGCTAAATTCAGGGTCCCAATTCTCAGTGACCTAAAGGACTGTGGGAAGGAAGAAGGAAAGACTGAACTGTTTGAAATCTCTGAACTATGGGAGGCTGAGCTGAAGGAATTAGGAGAGACCCTGGAAAACTGTAGGATACAGGCCTTGAAGGCAGGGAGCTTAAAGCTTAAAAGGAGGTTGAACTCAGTGTGGGATGGGCTGAGGTGACAGGAAAGAGCCATTATGGAGAGTAGCATGTACTCCAGACAGAGGTGAGCAAGAAAACACCTCCACCGGCCAGGTTCGGTGGCTCACGCCTGTAATCCTAGCACTCTGGGAGGCCGAGGTGGGAGGATCACTTGAGTCCAGGAGTTTGAGGTTGCTGTGAGCTAGGCTAACGCCAAGGCACTCTAGCCCCGCTGACAGAGCGAGACTCTGTCTCAAAAAAAGAAAAACAAAAAAGAAAACACTTCCATTGAAGGTCAGCACAAGCCTGGGCAACATAGCAAGACCCTGTCTCTTAAAAAATAAAAGGAAAAATAGCCAGTGCAAAAAAAAAATTAAAAAAAAAATAGCCAATGCAGTGGCACTCCCTATTACTTGGAAGGCTGAGACGGGAGGATCACTTGAGGCCAGGAGTTTGAGACCAGCCTGGGTGATATATATAGCAAGACCCTATCTTGCATAAATAAATAAATAAGCAGGCAAGTACAGAGTTGAGAGTTCAGGAATAAATTAGAGACAATGAGGGACTCAAAGCTCTGAAGCAGAGAAAGAGGTGAGGCAGAGGATTTAGGGATCCCAGATATAAAGTGGGAAGATGAGGAAACTGGACTTGAATGGTGCAGACATCGCCTGTAGACCACCAGGTATCACCAGCAACAGTCTAACCACAATTTATAAGAATTTGGGCTATCTGGCTTCCCACCCCCAGGTTCCCAATGGTGCCAAGCCATATGGGTAGGTACACTTGCATGCAAGTAGAAAGAACACAGAACTAGCCCAGTGGGGAAAACTGAGCCAACTAGAGAGGTGAGTAAAATAGTATAGGATGAGGAAACAAGTTCTCTTTGGTACCTGCTACCTCTTTATCAACTCCAACAGCTCAGGTGGGTGAAAGAGTAGAACAGTCCTATAACCAGTCTCCTCTTATCAACCCGCGCCACCCTGCCCCCATGCCCAAGAGTCTATTTCCAATTCTGTCAGAACCCAGCCTGTTTGCCACGTTTCCACCTAATGTTTCCAGGAGTTGTCATTAGAGATTCACTCATTCTTTCAATAAATATTCATTGTGCACCAACTATGTGCCAGCTACAATCCTGTACCACATAATGACGTTATGGTCAATGATGGACTGCATATACGATGGTGGTTCCATAAGATTTAATGGATCTGCCTTATACAGGTGTACCATGTTTTATCTTTCATACCATATTTTTTCTGTACCTTTTCTGTTTGGATATGTTTAGATACACAAATACCATTGTGTTACAATTGCCTGCTACTGTACTGAATACAGTAACATGCTATACAATAGGCCATAGCATAAAGCCTAGGTGTGTAGTAGGCTATACCACCTAGGTTTGTGTAAGTGTACTCTATGATATTCACACAATGACAAAATCACCTAACAATGTATTTCACAGAATGTATCCCCATCATTAAATGACACATTATTGTATTGTATTAGGCACTGGGTATACAATGATGAACAAAACACATATATTTGTACTTGTGGAGCGTATAGTATAAAGAGGAAAAAGCGCTCTCATTTTCTCTCCCTCTCCTTCCACTCCAATATACATATATTTATGTATATCTGTGTGTATATATGCAAATTGATTGTGATAATTGCTTTAAGGGAAAATAACAGGTCCAATGCAAGGATGATATTCAAATATTTCACAGCATAAGCACTGATCCATGAAAACAGATGTCACTGTAATTTGAGTGATGACTCTCTGTGAACAATTCTACCTGTTCTGGTATGAAGTAACTGAATAGTACTGCTGGTTCTGTGAAGGGAGTATACCTGCAGACTCTGTAGATTTTGTTTTGATTAGGTAGGTGAAGGAAGTGATATTTGAGCTGAGACAAAAAGATGAAGAATTAGCCAGGCCAAGGAGGGAGGGGCAGGTAGAACATTTTAGGAGGGAATGTGTGAAGGCCCTCAGGCCCTGCTCCCTAAGGTCATCCCATCAAGAGCCACAAGGTTAATGGGTAGGTATAGGCAAGTCAGTAATGCCTAAGGAGGAGGGTAGTGTAAAATTAGGTCAGAGAGGTAGGTAGAGCAGTGACAAGATTCAAGTTACTACTGCTAATACCACGACCAGCTAACAGTAGGTAAGTGCTTATTAGGTACATTCAGTGTACTTTTCTTATTTGAGCCTTACAATGACCTTTTGAGGTGTCAATATCCCCCTCCTATCAATCTAGAAACTTTCTCACAGGCAGAGTTAGTAACTCTCCCAAGGAAACTCAGACAATAAGGGGTGGAGCTGGGAGTCTAACCGGGCCTGTGCTCTTCATAAGCAGGAAGTTTTAAAAAGATCACTTTGCTGGTGGAGAATGGATTAGAGCAGATGAACGGAGATGGGGAGATCAGACAGGCAGCTATCACAGGCACCGGGGATGCTAGGCCTTATTTGGTAACAGATAACTGAAATTCAGTTCAGACTGATTTGGACAAAAACAGGAATTTGTTCGCTTAGACATCTACACTAGGGGACAGGCTGCAATGTGGCTGACTGAAGGGAGAACTGAAACCAGTGAGCATGGAGTGTTTCCATGTCTCTTATCTTAGCTTTATTTTCTCAGATCCAGATTCCTTGACGTGACAGGAAATGGCTACCTGCCCTCGCATCTCACAGCTTGTCCATGAGAGAGGGGCTGAATCTTCTCCTTTACTTTCAGTTTTTAAAATCCCCAAGACAGGGTTCTGATGGATCAGGTGCCTACCCTTGTGGTGGGGAGGAAGGTGTGGGGCAGGACATAATGAGAACAGAATCACGTGATTAGTATGGGGGAGGAACAGGTTTATCAAAGAAAGAAGTGCATCCCAAAACAAGGAAGATACTAGACAAATAAAGCAAAAGATGGCCATTACATCAAGGAAAACAAGATAGCCACTTGAACTGATGGTGGCAGCAGAAATGGCAAAAGTGAGCAGCTTCAAAATATATTTTAGAGATTCAGTGAGAGATTGGATGAGGGGGTCATAGAGAGGAAAATATTACTTATTCTTGGGTTCATTAATTTCTTCATTAAATATGAAGTGTATAACCATTATGTGCCAGACATTATTCCAGTCATTGTGTATGCGGTGATACACAAAACAGACATGGTCTCTGACCTCGTGAAATTAACACTTTAGTGGAAAAGACTGACAATACATAAGTTAGTAAACAAACCAATCAATATATAATTACAACTTGTGTTAAGAGAAACAAAATGTAAGCATTAATAATGGGAGAGAACCACTTCTGGGGTAACATTTAAACTGAGACCTAGAGCCAATTACATGAAAAGCAGAAGAGGGTTCTAGCAGTGCAGTTGAATCCCTAACATTCATCCTCCTTTATCATAGAAGAGCTTTGCAGTTTTAAGACATTCTCCCCTCCTTCCTATACTCTAAGGGTGGTCTTATATAGCTAATTCAATCAAAGTAAACTAATCCTTTTTAGTATTAATTGGTTTAGGGACCCAGGCCTAAGCCAATTATTTCCCGGTATTCACCTGGTGAGTTATTGGTTCAGGAGTAAGCATGTGATCTAAATTGGCCTGATCAGACGAAAGGGAAGGACTTTTGTTCCATTGCTAGGGGAGCAACAATACTGTCTCCCACTAACATGAACAGGAAGCATATAGCCCCTACTGCTCATGGCACTCTAGTCTTTGACCTAGAAGAGAGCTAGCCTTAAGTTGAAGC
>NW_012148618.1:14634501-14637146 GCF_000956105.1 Propithecus coquereli | reverse complement strand
CCCTCCTCCTCTCCTGCCCTGTGACCTTTCCCCTCATAAATCACCTGTAGCAATTAGTGTACCAGGCTGTAAAAATAGCTTAGGACCCTGCCTCATTAAAGTTAACCCTGTTGTAGCCGTGCCCCTCCTCCTTAAGCAGAGTGTATAAAAGACTGCAATGCTCTTTGTCTGGTGCTCAGAATTTGGGAAGAGCAAATTCCCTCTAAGCCTTGCCGGCCGGCATATAAAACCTGTATTGCCAAAATCTCTGTGTGTGTCTCTCGGTCTATTCTCATTCAGCCCTGCCGTAACATTTTGGTTCCCTGACTGGGAAACCCGATTTTGCTGGCCGTTGGGGCCACCGGCTCGGGACAGACGTTGGCCGACCGACCCTGACGACTGGCAGGGAATCCAGGCGCCTAATCCCCCGGTTGGGGACAACTTCTTCTCCATTCGGAAGGGTTCTGCGCTCTCCGGACCCTCCCGGACACCGGTGAGGTGTAGGCAACCAGGAAAACCAGGAGCGGCTGTCTGAACCGCGGTAAGGTCCTGGGACCCAGTCCAGAGGTAGCCAGGCCCGTCTCAGGACAGAAGAGGAGCTCGATCACCTCCTAAGAAAGGTTAAGGTTCCCCAAAGTGGGGAGGGAATGTAATAACCTCTGTGTGTGTGAGTGTGAGTGCTACAGCTCCACGGCCAAAAGCTACGGAGTCTGATTGGGTCCTAACCTGCGGTTCTGTGGCAGCGTCCAACAGCATAACGGTGACTCACCCTCCGAAAGGAGAGTGACCAGGCCCGGGGTTTATACAGGTGCACCTTAGCCAAGACGTGCCTAAATCCCCGTGAGGGGAGCAGCCAGGCGGACATCTGACAGTAAAACCCCTCCCTGTGCGACACCGATCAGTAGGACACAATGGGAGGGAAGGAATCCAAGCCAACTGTCCTTAGGTGTATGATCAAAAATTTTAGGGAGGGATTTTCAGGTGACTATGGAATTAAGATGTCACCAAATCGCCTCCAGACACTCTGCGAAGAAGAGTGGCCTTCTTTTGGAGTTGGGTGGCCTGAGTTGGGCACCCTCGACACTTCTATTATCCAGGCAGTCTGGAAACAAGTTACAGGCACCTCTGGACACCCAGATCAGTTCCCCTACATCCCCTACATAGAAATTGCCCGAACTTTGCCCCCTTGGGTCCGGTTTTGTGTAGAGAAGGGTCAGAGTAAGGTCCTCTTTGCTCAGAAGCCAAGAAAGTCTCCTGACTCCAACTCTAAGCCCATCCACCAAGGGCCACCGGAAGACTGATGGAGGTGGCCCAAAAGGTGTACAGGAATCGAGATTGTGTGGCCCAGAGGGAAAGTGAGAAAAAGAGGAAACATAAGGCCACACTCCTGGCAGCGGCACTCGGGTCTCCTGTGTCTACCCCAGGGCTCGGCACAAAACCTGAGAGGGGGCCCCACAGGAAGGGGACACTAAGATGGGACCAGTACGCATACTGTAAAGAGACAGGGCATTGGAAAACGAGTGCCCACACCGAAGGACTGGCCCCCCCCTCAAGACAAGGCCCTCCTTGGGGATTCCAGATAGAACCGGAGGCCCAGGACCTAATTGGCCTTTCAGGCATAAACTCTGAATAGGACTGCCTGGGCTCCCTCAACCTTGGCCCCCGGGGAGCCCATGGTCACCATGGATGTGGGGGGCCAACCTATAACTTTCATGGTGGACACCAGGGCTGAACATTCAGTGCTGACCACTCAAGTCGCCCCTTACAGGGCAACAAGCAACAATAGTCGAGGCTACCGGAGACCAGGTAGTCAGACCTTTCTGCCAGTCTCACTCTTGCCAGCTTGGAGGCCACCAAGTGACACATGAATTCCTCTGCCTACCAGACTGTCCGATCCCCCTGATAGGGCAGGACCTCTTACATAAATTAGGAGCTCAAATCACTTTCCGCCCCGAGGGGACGGATGACCTGTCCTTGTCAGCCCTGAAGTCCATGACGATGGCAGTCTCAGTTCCCAGAGAAATGGAATGGCAGATTTATTCCAACTCCTGGGCCAGATGGACAGGGACATGCTGTCGGGTTGCAAAGGGCCACCTGCCGGGGCCTTGAAACCCACACAACTTTGGGTACATAATGGGACTGAGAGAGGAGAACCCCCCCAAAATTAAGGCAGAATTCCCAACAGTGTGGGCAGAAGACAATCCCCCTGGGCTGGCACACCAGTGAGCTCCAATAATAGTAGAATTAAAGCCAGGAGCCCAGCCCATAAGGAAGAGGCAATATCCCCTCCTGAGAGAGGCCCAAGAGGGTATTCAAACCCACCTAAACAAACTCCTTCAGGAAGGCGTTACAAAGGAATGCCAGTCAGCCTGGAACACTCCCTGCTCCCAGTGAAAAAGCCTGACGGGACCTACCGACCCATCCAGGACCTTCAGATAGTAAATGAGGCTGCAGTTACCTTCCACCCAGTAGTGCCAAATCCCTCCTGGGGTTCATCCCTGAAGATGCCAAATGGTTCACTTGTTTAGACCTGAAAGATGCCTTCTTTTGTGTCTGTGTGGCACCGGCAAGTCAGCCTCTTTTCACCTTCAAGTGGGAAGATCCCGGCACTGGAAGGAGGAGGCAGCTCACCTGGACAAGATTACCCCAAGGTTTCAAAAACTCCC
>NW_012148618.1:14630829-14634111 GCF_000956105.1 Propithecus coquereli | reverse complement strand
GGGGTCTCTCTCTTGCTCAGGCTGGTCTCGAACTCCTGACCTTGAGCGATCCACCCACCTCGGCATCCCAGAGTGCTAGGATTACAGGCATGAGCCACCGCGCCCGGCCTCAACTACACTCTTCTGCAATACGTACATGACCTCCTCCTAGCATGTTGGACTAAGGATGAATGCTTGCAGGCCACACGAGCTTTACTTCAGCTGTTGGCAGAGAGGGGATGTAAGGTTTCCTGGAAGAAAGCACAAATTTGCCGCCAAGTTGTCAAGTATTTGGGATTTACAATCACTGAAGGACATAGAGAACTTGGACATGAAAGAAAACATGCAATCTGCTCAATCCAGAGGCCGTCCACTCGGCGACAACTGCGAGAATTCTTGGGAGCAATTGGGTTCTGTCGCATCTGGATACGAGGGTTTGCACTAATAGCCAAACTGCTCTATAAGGCTCTACGAGGACCCGAGACACAAGATTTAGAGTGGGGAGAGGAGCAGGAGGAAGCTTTCCAAGATTTACGAGACCAGCTGCATGGATCCCCGGCCCTGGGACTGCTAGACCATACTAAAGACTTTAAACTGTTTGTCAATGAGAGAGACCATGTGGCCGTGGGAGTTTTGACTCAACCTGTTGGGCCATGGCCGAGGCTGGTAGCCTACCTGTCTAAGCAGCTAGATACGGTAGCATCCGAATGGCCCTCCTGTCTTAGGGCTGTAGCCACCACTGTTCTCTTAATCAAGGAAGCAGACAAGTTTACCCTGGGCTGGCACACCCAAGTTCATATCCCACACACTGTAATACAGCTTATCAACAATCTAAGGCACCTCTGGCTCTCCAGCAGCCAGCTGGCCCAATACCAAGGGCTACTGTGTGACAATCCACAAATAACCCTGGAAGCTGTACAGACTCTAAATCCTGTGACCTTCTTGCCCCTCGACCCTGGACTCCCAGACCACGATTGCCTTGAGGTAACAGAGAAAGTTTATGCTAGCCAACCCAGTCTAAAAGACACTCCCCTGCCGAACCCAGAATTAGAGCTGTTCACAGATGGCAGCAGCTATGTCCAAGATGGACAACGAAAGGCGGGGTATGCTGTAACAACCAGAGACAAAGTTGTTTTAGCCGAACCTTTGCCAGCAGGATGGTCCACTCAGAGGACAGAATTATGGGCCCTGTTACAAGCACTCAAATATGCAGAGGGAAAAAGAACCAACATATACACAGACTCAAAATATGCCTGGAGTACCTTACATGTACATGGAGCCCTTTACCAAGAAAGAGGGCTGCTAACAGCAGGAGGTAAGGAAATAAAGAATAAGGAAGAAATTCTCCAACTGTTAGAAGCTGTGTAGAAACCAAAAGAAATAGCTGTAATACACTGCCGAGACCACCAAAAGGGAAGAGATCCAGTCACTCTTGGCAACCATCTGGCTGATCAGACAGTGAAAGCTGTAGCAGGACAGAAAAACCTCAAACAAGGCACACCGAAAGCCAGTAAAATCCTCCTAGCACCAGAGTGGCCTGAACAACCTAAATACAGCCCAGAGGAAGAGGCCTGGGCAGAAAGAGAAAAAGCCCAAAAGACCAAGACAGGTGGTGGCACCTACCGGACAGTTAGATTTTCATACCTGAGAAGCTGGCCTACTCAGTCACCTCCAAATATCATTTACACTCACACATGGGAAAGACTGCCCTAACCACCTTACTTAACCGCCACTATTACATCCCCAGACTCCCTTCTCTAGCTGCGACCATTTGCGCTCGTTGCCAGACGTGTGCCAGGAATAACGCAGTCGCACGACCCAGGCCTGCTCCAGGTATTCAACATACAGGAACATCTCCCTTTGAAGATGTGGAGGTCGATTTCACCGAGGTAACACAATGCAAGGGAATGAAATACCTGTTAGTAATGGTATGCACCTTCTCAGGATGGACAGAGGCTATTCCCACCTGAACTGAAACGGCTAAAGAGGTAATAAAAATTGTTCTAAGAGAGATAATCCCCCATTATGGGCTGCCACTCTCAATCGGCAGCAACAATGGACCAAGCTTCACGGCAGAAATCACACAGACTTTAACTAAAGCATTGGGGGTCAAGTGGAAACTCCATACTGCATACAGACCACAGAGCTCAGGGAAAGTAGAGCGCATGAACTGGACCCTTAAGAACACCCTTGCAAAGCTATGCCAAGAGACAGGGTTACCTTGGATAGATTTACTTAGTCTAGCATTGCTTAAAGTCAGATGCACTCTAGGGCCGACAGGATATTCACCCTTTGAAATCTTATACGGAAGGCCCCCTCCTATAGTCAAGCAGCTTAAGGGAGACATCACTCAGATAGGGGAAAAGACCCTACACACTCAGCTTATTTCCCTATCCAAAACCCTGAGTCAGATTCATCACAATGTTCTAAAAAAGATTCCTATAGCAATGGGACACCCAGTCCACTCCCACCAGCCTGGAGACTCAGTCTGGGTTAAAGACTGGAAGAAAACACCACTAGAGCCCACCTGGACAGGCCCTCACACTGTAGTCTTAATCACACCCACTGCTGTTAAAGTTGCAGGAATAGCACCCTGGATTCATCACACAAGAATAAAAAAGGCCACACCTGAGGAGAACCAGGGCACCTGGACAGCGCAACACGATCCAGAGGACCCTCTGAGAATCCACTTCCGGTGTAGCGGCGGCCCAGCAACCACGCCAGAGGACACCCAAGCCGAATGACCGAGCCAGCCCATTACATCACCATCGGCCTGTTTAGACTATTGACCTTGCTACTCGGCATTGGACTTTACTCAGTGGCCCCAGAGGACTGGGGGCCAGGGGAAAGATTGTTATTAGTCATCTTATATTGGGCTGTGGTGGGGTTCCTTTCCAGGTTACAATGTTATTGCCCATTCTAATCCTTGTCTGTCTCCTGCTTTCTAAGCACAATTATAAAATTCATAGAAACAACTGTAATCCGAAAAACAACAGCTCATATAATGGCCTTACAAGGCTATTCCCCATTAAAGGATGATGCCCTATAATAGACACATGAGGATGAATGCCTCATGATATGTATATATAGGGGCATCAAAAGGGGGGAATGAAGTGGAAGATTGGAAAATTCCACTAAAGTGGAATTCTTAGAAATTCCACTAAAGTGGAATTCTTAGAAATTCCACTCCGGGCTTTTTTTCCCTTGCGATCCTCACCTGGGCCCCCTCCTCACCTGCGACCTTGCCCTCATAAATCACCTGTAGCAATTAGTGTACCAGGCTGTAAAAGTAGCTTAGGGCTC
>NW_012148618.1:14630117-14630779 GCF_000956105.1 Propithecus coquereli | reverse complement strand
GCTAGGATTATAGGCATGAGCCACCACCCCTGGCCCAGTCAGATTATCTTAAAGTGCAACCAACCCTCTCTGTGCATACCAAGCTTCCAATCAGCTTTTTATTGTCTTACTTGCAGAGATGAGTGTAGGGCCAAGGATCACCAAACACTGGAGAAAACACTTAACATAAAAATAGGCCCAAACAAAACAAAAACAGAAAAGAAGATCTCAGAGGATACAGAAACAATTAATTTCAGGAACAGAAGAAAATGGGGGGAAGATTTAATTCATATCCTTAGAGATGAAGAGGATATTAAACAATAACAAGAGGGTTGTAAAAAAGAAATGTTCAGAGAATGAGCTCTTGGAAATTAAAAATATGGTAGGTGAAATAAAAAAATCAATAGACGGGTTGGAAGATAAAAATTGAAGAAATATTCCAGAAAATGGACAAAAAGGAAATGATAAATCATAGGAAAGGAAAATAAGAAAATTAGAGAATCAATTAAGAAGGGCTAACATCTCAATTATATGAGTTTCAGAATGAGAAGAAAGTAAAACAAAAATGGAGGAAGCTCACTTGAAGTGGAAGACTGGAAAATTCCACTAAAGTGGAATTCTTAGAAATTCCACTCTGGGCTTTCTTTTCCTTGGATCCTCACCTGGGCCCCCTCCTCACCTGC
>NW_012148618.1:14615022-14617092 GCF_000956105.1 Propithecus coquereli | reverse complement strand
GATCCTCACCTGGGCCCCCTCCTCACCTGCGACCTTGCCCTCATAAATCACCTGTAGCAATTAGTGTACCAGGCTGTAAAAGTAGCTTAGGGCTCTGCCTCACTAAAGTTAACCCTGTTGTGACCATGCCCCTCCTCCTCTCCTGCCCTGTGACCTTTCCCCTCATAAATCACCTGTAGCAATTAGTGTACCAGGCTGTAAAAATAGCTTAGGACCCTGCCTCACTAAAGTTAACCCTGTTGTAGCCGTGCCCCTACTCCTTAAGCAGAGTGTATAAAAGACTGCAATGCTCTTTGTCTGGTGCTCAGAATTTGGGAAGAGCAAATTCCCCTCTGAGCCTTGCCGGCCGGCATATAAAACCTGTATTGCCAAAATCTCTGTGTGTGTCTCTCAGTCTATTCTCGGTCAGCCCTTCCGTAACACAATGAGTGCCCAGCACAAGGAATGAGAAAAGATCTACATCACCACACAGCAGAACTGGAGTCAGAGAAGACCCTAAAGGCTTCCCAAGATACAAAATAGATTGCAAACATAACCAGGCATGGTGACATATGCCTGTAGTCCCAGCTACTCTGTAGGATGAGGCGGGAGGATCACTTGAGTCCAGGAGTGCGAGAGTACAATGCACTCTAGCAGGCACAACATAGCAAGACCATGTCTCTTAAAAAATATTTTTTTAATAGCTAAATCAAATAAAATCTCAGTGGCTCTCTGTTTAAAAAAAAAATCACATACAAAGAATGAAGAATCAGAATCACTTCACTTGTCAGCAGCAACACTGGAAGCCAGAAGACAATGTCAACAAATACCTGAAGAAAAATAATTAACCTAGACTTTTTCATCCAGCTAAGCTACCACCAGTTAAGTATGAGAAAAGAATAAAAATATGCAAAGTCTCAAGGCACTTAACCAATAGCTTTCTGAAAAGGGAGCATGGAAGGTAAGTCCTTCGAGACTTTGTACCAAAATGAGGGAATAGGCCAGGCTCGGTGGCTCAAGGCTATAATCCTAGCACTCTGAGAGGAGGCCGAGGCTGGAGGATTGCTTGAGCTCAGGAGTTCCAGACCAGTCTGAGCAAGAGGGAGACCCCCATCTCTACTAAAAATAGAAAAAATTAGCCAGGCGGGCGTGGTGGTATGTGCCTGTAGTCCCAGCTACTCGGGAGGCTGAGGCAGGAGGATCACTTGAGCCCAGGAGTTTGAGGTTGCTGTGAGCTAGGCTAATGCCATGGCACTCTAGCCCAGACAACAGAGTGAGACACTGTCTCAAAAAAAAAAAAAGAAAAAATGATGGAGTAAACCAATTAAAAAAAGGGAAGGATTTCCTTCACTTAGCTCCTATAGGAGCTAAGGATATCCTTTTTTCTGGATTCCGGAAAAAAATCCTCCAGCTGAGGGTGAAAGGAGATCCCAGGATGATAGCTTCGAAGTAGGCCTAGAGAGCAATTAACCATTCTAGACTGGAGTAGGAGGATGGAGGGCTCTGGAGGCATATGTCTAAGAAAAAAATGGAAACCAATAAAATTCACAAATAATATGATTGTATTTAGATATATTGAGTTATACTCCTAGAAGAAAAATGTGAGAAAGAATTGGTAATAAGTACACAGATAACTAAGTAAACAAAGTAAAGGACATAATTGGCTGGGTGTGGTGGCTCACCAGGAGAGCAAGGCAGGATTGCCTGAGGTCAAGAGTTCATAGGTCAGCTTGAGCAAGAGCCAGACCCCTTTACAAAAAATAGGAAAATTAGCCTGGCATGGTTGTGCTTGTAGTCCCAGCTACTTGAGAGGCTGAGGCAGGAGGATCGCTTGAGCCAAGGAATTGGAAGTTACAGTGAGCTATGATTATGCCACTGCACTCTAGCCAGGGCAACGGAGCAAGACTCTGTCTCAAAAAATAAATAAATAAATAAATAAAAGACACAATTATTCTGATTGAAAGAACCCAGTTGCCCAAGAAAATGTAAACAAAGAACACTAAGTGTCACAGGGTGTAAATAATATTTACATACTCATAATAACATACACACTCAATTTCGACCTAACAGAAATGACTACACTAGGAAGAT
>NW_012148618.1:14577100-14614972 GCF_000956105.1 Propithecus coquereli | reverse complement strand
TGCCACTGCACTCTAGCCAGGGCAACGGAGCAAGACTCTGTCTCAAAAAATAAATAAATAAATAAATAAAAGACACAATTATTAATTCTGAGGGGGGATATACAAGAAAGAAAATGTAAACATAATACACTAAGTGTCACAGGGTGTAAATAATATTTACATACTCATAATAACATACACACTCAATTTCGACCTAACAGAAATGACTACACTAGGAAGATGAAGAGAGAGAAAGTACATGCAAATTTGTGGGGTGGCTAAGAGAGTTAAGTTCTCATTTTTAAAATAGGAGTTGGTAGCTAATCTCTGAAACTGAAAAATCCAGAAATGGCATGATATTTAGAAAAAGCAATAAATAGCTGGGCGTGATGGCACACACCTGTAGTCCCAGCTACTTGGGAAGCTGAGTTGGGAGGACCGCTTGAGCCCAGGAGTCCAAGGCTGCAGTGAGCTATGATTGCACCACTGTACTCCAGCCTAGGTGTTAGAGCGAGACCCTGTCTCTAAAAAAAAAAAAAAGTAAGAAAGAAAGAAAGAAAAGAAAAGAAAACAAGAAAAAGCAAGAAGAAACAGCAATAGCTAAAAGAGCTGTAATCTTCTTTAAGCAGTGGGAAATGGAATGGGATAAGGGTTGCTATTTTTCATTATAAGTCTTGTATAGAATTTAAGTGATACACATGTATAACTTCCATAAAAACAAATAAATAATACCTTAAAACCCCAGCCATGGCAATGAATGAAATAGCACAGGAGGAGAGAATAGAGAAAGAGTTTAGGTAATAATCTCTCAGGAACTTTTTGTGTATGTGTCACTAGCTCTCAGAAGCATCCAACTAGCCTCCGTCCCCCGCTCCCAATGACCAATAAGTCTGGACTGAGAGAAGAAAGTCTGGACTGATAAAAAGAAAGAGAAGAGCCTCCAGGAGCAGATCCAGAGACAAGGATACCCCAGATAGGGGAAGAATCCAGAAAGAGTATGGCTAGGGTTATGCCCACAAAGCAGGTGACTTTGCATTGGAAGCCAGTTCTAGGTTCTAAGAGACTCAGGGCTGGCTGAAGTCTTCATTGTTGAAGGGCTACCAAATATGAACCAGGAAATGCCCAAGAAGGGGAGCTATGTCACTTTCCCCCTTCATCTTGGGCTGGATGATAATATCTCATTACTAACCATCCATGCTTCTGAATATCTCCCTCCCTCCACCAGGCACCTCCACCCTGCCCTACCTACCTCTGTGCACATATCATGAGCACAGCTGGGGTCTCAGAGCAGCACTTCCTTCCAGATACTTCTGCTTCTTTCTTGGTTCATATGAATTGCATTTAAATTATTCAGACATTCCTAAGTTCTATCTCCTCTCCTTTCCTGTGGGAGACACCAGGAAGATAGGGCAAGTTTCTCTGACAGTCTCCAAACCCTTCCCATTCTCACTCTCTTCTCTGCTTCCCACCCTCCTCTCCAGCCCACTTCCTGCTTACAGAGACCTTCAGCTGCTGCATGATCCTGCCAACCATTTTGTCTGCAACAGCCTTTATCCGTTCCTATTAAGGGTTCCCTTTCTTATTCTCCCTCAGCCCTTTGGGAAGAAGTTCACAGGCAAGGAGCTAATACAAAGCAAGGTCTAGGCTATCCCCTGCTACCCTGTTGAAAAATATGCATTACCCTACTCCTGCTAGAATCAAGACAGGACTTCAAGTTCTTGTGCTGGGGCCGTCTATTAAAGTGTACTCAATACAACAGCCCCAAGTCCCTGGGGGAATATGGAGCTCCCAGTAAAGTGAGCTCTGTCAGTGCAAAGTGACACCTGCAGCAGCCACAGTGCTGTAGGCCCAAGAGACACTGGTGAGGAAAGAAACGTTGCCAGGTCCAATGGACAGGAACCTCAGGAATAAGGGAAAAGGGTAAGAAGACCAAAACTATAACTCTAAGGGAACAGGGTCACGTGCACATCTGGATGATGTCCTCTTCCTCCTCCCCCATATGCTATAATGCAGAACCTGCCCTGCTGTAGCTGAGTACCAGCTGCTGATGCAGCGTGACCTCATGAATGTGGAAAGGGAGCCAAATGGCTTGAGTTCCAATCCTGGCCAAACCATGCACTGGGTTCTTATGTGTCATGGACCCCTTTGGAAGTCTAGTGAAGCCTATGGACCCTTTCTCAGAATAATGTTTTAAATACACTTTAAAAATACATGGTATTTGTATACCCATGTTCATGGCATTACTCACAATAGCTAAAAGGTGGAAGCAACTCAAGTATCCATTGACAAATGAATCAATAAACGAAATGTGGCATATACATACTATGGAGTATCATTCAGCTTTAAAAAGGAAGGATGTTCTGGCACATGGTATAACATAAATGAACCTTGAGGACATTATGCTAAGTGAAATAAGCCAGTCACAAAAGACAAATACTATTTGAATCTGTGAATCAGTAGCCCCTCTTATTTGCAGTTTCACTTTTCACAGTTTCAGTTACCCATGTTTAACAGCAGTCCAAAAATACTGAATGGAAAATTCCAGAAATAAACAATTCCTAAGTTTTATATTGCGAGCTGTTTGAGTATCATGACAAAATCTCGTGTTCTCTAACTCCATCCTGCCCAGGATGGGAATCCTCCCCTTTTCCAGCGTGTCCATGCTTTCTGCTGTCTATGCCACCTGCCTGTTTGTCACTTAGTAGCCATATAGTTTATCAGATTGTCTGCGGAATCACAATGCTTGTGTTCAAATAACCCTTATTTTACTTAATAATGTCCCCAAAGCTCAAGAGTAGTGATGCTGGCAATTTGGATTTGCCAAAGAAAAGCCTAAATTGCTTCCTGTAAGTGAAAAGATGGAAGTTCTCAACTTAAGGAAAGAAAAAAAATCATATGCTGAGGTTGTTAAGATCTACAATAAGAACGAATCTTATGAAATTGTGAAATTGTGAAAAAGGAAAAAGAAACTCATGTTAGTTTTGCCATCTCACCTCCACCTCTAAGACTTATGGCCACAATGTGTGATAAGTGTTTAGTTAAGATGGAAAAGGCATTAAATTTGTGGGTGGAAGACATGAACAGAAATGTGTTCTGACTGACAGCAATTGGGTTCAGAACTACCTGTAGTTTCAAGTATCCACTGAGGGTCTTGGAACATATCCACCTTGGATAAGGGAGGACTACTGTATGAGGTAACTAGACTGGTCAAATTCATACAAACAGAAAGCAGAATGGTGGTTGCCAGGGGCTGGAAGCAGGGGGAAATGGAGAGTTGTTTAATGGGTACAGAATTTCAGTTTTGCAAGATGAAAAGAGTTCTGGAGATTAGTTAACAACATGAATGTACTTAACACTACTGAATTATACACTTAAAAATTGTTAAGATGGTAAGTTTTTTTTTTTTTAATTTTTATTTCTTTAGAGACAGGGTCCTGCTCTGTCACCCAGGCTAGAGTGCAGTGCCATGATCTTAGCACACTACAGCCTCGAATTCCTGGGCTCAAGTAATCCTCCCACCTCAGCCTTCAGAGTCACTGGGATTACAGGCTTGAGCCACCGTGCTCAGTGAGATGCTAAATTTCTATTAGAGCTTAATGAAAATAAAGATGTATTTTTCCCCCTTCCAAGTTCATAGACTCCCTGAATTCTATGATCTGCAGGCCCAGGTTTAGAACCTCTGCTTTGTGACAGTGTGTAAGCCATTTAGCTTCTCTAAGCCTCAGTTTTCTCATCAGTCCTTAGCGTTTGACACATTCCTAACTTATTCACTCTCTCACACGTTTAGGCAATTATTTCACACCATTTTCACACCTTTACTCCCATCACTCCTTCCTCATACTCTCTCTCAGTTGCTTTAGAAGCAATTAGAAAAGAATTTCCACAGACTCCCACTACATCTACTTACCTCTGCACCTGCATAAACTTTCTCTGCCTGTGACCTGTTACAATAGATGAACTGCCCACGCTCCTATCTAAAGATAATCCTGAATGGATCCCATCCTCTCTAACCTACTCGAGGACACCACTCCAGTTATCCTCCCCTCTCTCCTACATCATCAAAGTTTTGGGGATGTTCTCAAAACTATTTCCATCGACATACAAACACACTATTTCTCCCATCTTAAAACCTTTTCTTGATCCTATTTCCCCCACCAATTAACTTTTATTTATTTGCCCCCATATTTGGCAAAACTCAGGTTTCTTATATTCTTGATGTATTCCTTTTTATCATTCTCTTTACACTGATTCCAATCAGGCTTTGATCCCCACCATTTCACCAAAATTGCTCTTGTTAAGGTCATCAATGAACCCCCATTACTAAATCCAGTGGTCAATTCTCTTTTTTTTTTAAACAATAGCTTTATTGAGCTATAATTCACATACCATACAATTCACCCATTTGAAATGTAGGTACGGTTTCATGATTTTTAGTATATTCACAGATAGGTACAAGTATCACTACTGTCAATTTTAGAACAGTTTCATCACAATGGGCAATTCTTAATCTTCCTATTACTTGACCTATAGGTAGCATTTGACACAGCTGATGACATTATTCTCCTTGAAACATTTTGTTTACTTGGCTTTCAGGGCATCCCACTCTCTTGGTTTTCCTCCTTCCTCACTGGTCATCTCCTCTCAATTGGCTATGCTTTTCTTCCACCTTGACCTCTTTCTGGAGATTGGAGTGCCCCCTGCAGGAGTGGGGAAACTGTGGCCTTCTGATTGCAAGATTGTTCTTTTTTTCAGCACCAAAGGAGGCAAGAAAAGCTTCATCTTTCTCTGCTGAACCACTTTTAAGGACGCAAGAAAAGCTTCATCTTTCTCTGCTGAACCACTTTTAATATCTTTTTCTTTTTTTTTTTTTGAGACAGAGTCTCACTCTCTTGCCCGGGGCGAGTGCCGTGGCGTCAGCCTAGCTCACAGCAACCTCAAACTCCTGGGCTCAAGCGATCCTCCTGCCTCAGCCTCCCGAGTAGCTGGGACTACAGGCACGCACCACCATGCCCGGCTAATTTTTTTCTATTTTTTAGTTGTTTGGCCAATTTCTTTCTATTTTTAGTAGAGATGGGGTCTCGCTCTTGCTCAGGCTGGTCTCGAATTCCTGAGCTCAGAACAATCCGCCCGCCTTGGCCTCCCAGAGTGCTAGGATTACAGGAGTGAGCCACCGTGCCCGGCCTGAACCACTTTTTTTTTTTTAATTTCAGCGTATTATGGGGGTACAGATGTTTAGGTTATGTATGTTGCCCTTCCTCCCCTCCCCCAACCACTTTTAATAAAAGGATTTGTTCTGTAAAATTTGGATTCAGTCAAAAGGCTGCACTTAAGGACCTAGAAGGCCACATGCGGCCTTAAAACTGCAGGTTCCCCACCCCTGCTGGGGCCCTTCTTTCCTTCCTTGGTGATTTCATCCAGTCTCATAGCTTTTAATACCATCCCTATGTTTAATACTACCAAGTTTACATCTCTAGCCCAGACGGCTTTCACCAACTCCAAACTTGTATTTACAACTGCCTACTCCACATCCCCATGAGGATTCTAATGGACAACCCAACATGTTCGGAATTAACCCTGCTCTACTCCAAGCCTTCCTTACCTCAGTTGATGATAATTATATTTCTCTAATTGTCATGGCCCAAAATCTTGGAGTCATCCTTGATGTCATCTCTCTCTCACACATCACATTCAATCCATTAGGAAATCCTGTTAGCTCTACCAATATATATCCAGAACCCTCTACACCTCTCCCACCCGATCCAAGAGGCTACCATCTTCAGCTTGGGTTGTCGAACTAGCCTCTTAACATGTCCTACTGCTTTTATCTTGTCCCGCTATAGTCTATTCTCAACATAGCAACCAGAGTGACTCTTTTAAAATAGAAATGACTTCATGTTACTCCTACTCCTCTGCTCAAAACCCTTCAGTGACTTCCCATTTCAGTCAAAGTAAAAGCCAAGGTCCTTACAATGACATAATGCCCTCCATGATCTGGTCTGCCCCTCCCCTTTCTGTTCCTGCCTTTATCTCTCACTCTTCTCCCCTTCACTCACTTTCTCCAGTTACACCGGCCTCATCTTTTCTCCAAACACTCCAGGCACACTCTGGCTGTTCTCTCTGCCTGGAAAGCATTTCCTCCAACAATACAGCTTAGTCAATCCCCTCACCTCCTTTAGGGAATTGCTCAAACTTCATCTTCTCCAGATGGCTTTCTCTGACCACCTTATTTAATATACAGTCAACCTTTTCTTCCCCTACTCCCAAACCCTCTTACCTTGCTCATTTTTTCTTTTTATCTTTAGCACTTATCACCTTCTAATATATACTATGATATTTCTTATGTTTATTTCTCCTGTTCGTTTATAGTGTCTCCTTCCTTTCTAGAATGTAAGGTTTCCCAAAGCAAGAATCTGCTCACTGATGTATTCCAAGTGTCTAGTACAGTACCTAGTTTAGAGTAAGTGCTCAACAAATATTTGTTTAATGAATGAATGAGAAATGTGAATAATCATACCCACTCTAAAAAGCTATTGTAGGGATTACATAACAGGCAAAGGTCCTGACACACAATGCATACCCAACAAGTTAGATCTGCAGCTCCCTCTTCCCTTTTCCAAATATCTTCACCAGTTGCCTGCTCTTACAGTATTTTTCCCTCCCTCCTCTCCTGAAATTTTCACCATTCTAGTCTCTCCTTTGAGTTTAAATCTAGGAAAATCCTACAAAAGGCCACAAATGTCATCTTATTAATAAAAGAAAAGGAAGCCTGGGAGACCAGCTTTACCCATTACCACAACTGTTCATCAAATTAGCAAATTGTCATCCAGAGAAACAAAAAGCCCTGATGGACAGGTAAATGTTTTTGTTGTTGGAGTTGGAGTTTATTCCACTGATTTTTAAAATCAACTTTGTTGAAGTATAGTTTACATACAATACACATTTTATGTGCACTGTTTGATGAGTTTTGACAAATGTATAGGTAATTTTATTGGCATTAAGGTCACTTGGGATTATGCAGGTCCAGGGATTAACAGAGGGATCCTGGTTAGGAAAGAGGGCATCTGGGCTCTTGGGAAACACAAATAGGAACAAGTAGGGACAACAGGGCTGGACTGATATTGGTCTTGAGGTCTCACCGCACAGGATCTGGACGTCTGGAACGCCTGGCAACTTCAGGGCACCCCCTGGCCCTCCTGAGGAAGCAAGCCAGCTCCCTTTCTCGCCACCCTCACGTGTGTTTAGGCCAGTAGGTGAGAACTGGGACTGAGTTTTGGCTCTCCTCCGCGCTGCAACTCTCCTACCACCACCCATGCCCCCCATCCCCGCCCAACCATGGGGGGCGCTCTGGCCTGCGACCACCAAGCCTCACCGCTGCCACCGCACCACAGGGCCAGATGGCCTCTCCAGCCACAGTGAGTAACAGGCTTCAGATCCGCTGCAACTCCGCGGCCGGGGAAAAACGAAAGGGCTGAGTCGGGTCCCCCTTCGGGGCCGCCATCCTCTCGTCCCTGGGGTCCCTGGGGCTCACGGCCTCGGAGGCGCGAACCTCTGAGCCCGCCTACCAACCAGGTCCTCTCTCCGGTTCCTCTGTGGCTGAAACCCTCAAGGGGTTGCAGGTTCAACTTTCACTTAAAGACGGCGGCTCTGAATTCGAGGTAGCTAAAGAAACTGAGGCAGGACTGGGAATTCTGGATGAGAGGTCAGATGCTGGCTGCAGCCTCTTTTCTCCTCAGCACTGGAATAGCCCTTCCGAAAGCCCAATGCGATTCGTGCCAATCCAAGAAGAAACTGCTGGAGTCCCCACAGATGGCCCTGCAGGGCGAAGCGCCGCCCACGCGGCTGGGAAACCTCTGGGGTGGCGCCGGCTCGGGGTGGGGCCAGGGGCGGGTTCCTGGCGGAGGGCGGGTAGACCTGGGCTACCCGGTGTGCCAGCCGAGCCCTACACAGCGGAGGTGGCGGTGGTGGCCCTCGCCTGTGGCTCGCGTTCTGCTTGCGCTCAAACTTACCGCCATGGAGGAAGTCCGGGAACCTCTGAGCGGGAAGCTCCGACTCTGCTTCTCCCCTGCTGCCCGGACCAGCCTCTTACTGCTCAGACTCAACGAGGCGGCGCTGCGGGCTCTGCAAGAGTGTCCCCGGCAACAGGTGCGGCCGGCCCCCTTCTTACCTAGGGCCTGTAACTCGGGACGTTGGGCCTCAGCCGGCAACTCTGGAGAAGGGACCCGGGGAGATAGGGAGCGGCATCCGCAGGCTCCGGCTTCCCCACCTCTCCAAGTGAAGCCCGCGAGGCAGGCGCCCTCGGGCCCCTAACCCCAGATCCTGGGGACTCCGCTTCACCTGCGCTCAGCTCGCCTCTGTGCTCTCCCCGCAGGTACAGCCAGTGATCGCTTTCCAAGGCCACCGAGGGGTAAGTGCAGGCCCAGGCTGTGTGAGCAAGGTGGGGGTGAGGAAGCACAAACGTGGGCTTCAGGAAGGTGTGGTAAGGGCGGGAGGCTGCCAGTGGTCACAGTCTGAGGAAGTTCTGAGAACAGAACCCCAAGTGGGGCAAGAGGGCTGCTGGGGTTGTGGTCCCAGGAGACTGTGGTGGAGGGCACTGTGCCGTTTCGGCCTCCTGGGGAACTCAGGCCCAGCTGCACCTGGTGTGCTAACGAGCCCCATGGGATCCATCTTCCGTCTTAGGGAGGAGGGGCGTTGGCAGGAGGGGGAGGGGCTGACTTCACAGGGCTTACCGCCCCCTTCCACCCGCAGTATCTGAGGCTCCCAGGCTCTGGCTCCTCCTGCCTCTTCTCCTTCATAGTGTCTCAGTGTGGCCAGGAGGGCGCTGGTGGTAGCTTGGATCTTGTGTGCCAGCGTTTAGGCAGGTAAGAGGCAACAGGTAGCAGGTAAGAAAGGGTTTGTGGAAAGTGGGGGAGGGGAATGTGGAGAGGTGCTTAAAAACTCTTTGCCCTCCTGTTTTTTTCCACCACTCCTTTCCAGATCTGGGCCTAACCGCCTCCACTGCCTGGGCCCACTCAGGGAACGCCTCACCGTTTGGGCAGCCATGGATTCTATCCCAGCCCGATCGTCAGCTCAGGGACACAACCTTACTGAAGATGCCAGACATCCTGAGAGTTGGCAGAACACAAGAGACTATTCTGAAGGAGATGCAGCATCACAGCCACAGATGTCAGTAGAAGAGGTGAGGCCAGAAACCGCAGGGAATTTTGATAAGGTGGGGTAAAACCTTAAGTCCAGGGAGGCAAGTGCTCCTGCCACTTTCCCCACCAGGTGTCAGATCCACTGGCAATCAACCAAGGACAGTCATTCCCAGGATCCTCAAGGGAGTATATGGCACAGTGGGAAGTGAGGTACTTGGAACAGGGTGGGACTAACATGGGAAGCCTGGGTATTGTCTTCCTCTCTAATCTCCACCCTTAAATACTGTGATAGATGATCTAGCCTCACCTCCTACCCTGGTCTTCATCTCTACCATTCCCTTAAAATATCCTAGGAACCAGGCCCATCTTCCAAATAGAGAGCCTGATCAGGCACTGTCTTCCTCTGCCAGCCGGAAATGTCTAGACAAGGTAAGTTGTAATGGCCAGGGCTTTTTAGACACACGTTTAGTCAAGCTAAAATAAAAAAACTGGGCGCACCCAACCTGGAGTGAGACATAGTAAGACCCCCATCTCTACAAAAAATTAAAAAATTAGTCAGGCATGGTGGTGCACACCTGTAGTCCTAGCTACTTGGGAGGCTGAGGCAGGAGGGTCTCTTGAGCCCAGGAGTTTGGAGTTACAGTGAGCTATGATCACATCACTGCACTCCAGCCTGGGTGACAATGTGAGATTTTTGTCTCAAAAAAATAAAATTAAATAAAAATTGGGAGCTCGTTTCAATTAGCAATAATTGCACCTTGCATAAACCTCATTGGCTATGATACTGCCACTGCGCAAAGCTAAGGAGCTTGTTATATGGGAGGAATTTTTGAGAAAAGGACAGAATAGGAAGTTCCTGGTTGTTTATGTCACATGGATATTTTCCTAAAACAGAAACGTCCAGCTCCTGTAGCTACTACAGAACTAGAGGAAAAGAGGTTCAGAGCTCTGCCTCTAGCTCCAAGTCCCCTACAAGGGCTACCCAATCAGGATTTACAAGAGGGAGAAGATTGGGAGCAAGAAGATAAGGATGAAGACATGGATCCCAGCCTGGAGCACAGTGCCTCAGTTCAAGCAGGTGAGTTAATGAGAGGAGGGTAAAAATGCCAGTGAAAAAAATGCCTATCATCACTTTTGTGTTTTCTTGCTTCCTTCCTAGACTCTGAATCCCCAAGCCCTGAAGAGGTACCAGATTACCTCCTGTGAGTTCCTTGTCATTTCCAATTTCATCAAGCCTTGTGTATATATAAACTTCCTAGAAGTTGGGAGCTTTTGGTGGCAATGAAATTAAAGGTGACAACTCTCTGCTTCTGGCAGGCAATACAGGGCCATCCACAGTGCAGAACAAAAACATGCCTATGAGCAGGACTTTGAGACAGATTATGCTGAATACCGGATCTTGCATGCCCGTGTTGGGGCTGCAAGCCAAAGGTTCATAGAGCTGGGAGCAGAGATCAAGCGAGTTCAGCGAGGAACTCCAGAACATAAGGTAAGGACTGGACCCAGGCTGGCTTTCCAGCTCTACTGGCCATTAACCCCCTGCTAACTACCCATAAGCCTGTGTTTGTTCAGTGACTAAGCAAGGTGACAAGCAAAGCTGTTTTGAGAGAAAAATTAGTCTGTATCATTTGGTAGACTGAGAAGGGAAGTTACTTCCCCCTTATTTCTTAATGTTGAACTCAGTGCTAGTATTTTCTGTTTCAGGTGCTAGAAGATAAGATAGTCCAGGAATATAAAAAGTTCAGGAAGGTAAGACAAGGTCTGGGAATGGAAGCGGAAAGGTAAAAATGAAGATTTTTACTTTTTGACATGGACACTCTTTTTCTCTGCAGCGGTACCCAGGTTATAGGGAAGAAAAACGTCGCTGTGAGTACCTGCATCAGAAATTGTCCCACATTAAAGGTCTCATCCTGGAGTTTGAGGAAAAGAACAGGGGCAGCTGAAGCTGTCAAGAGGGCTCTTGACCCTCTGTTCAGTGATACAGGAACAAAGTAGCTATAAACTAAATAGAGTGCAATATCTGCTTTCCCTATGCTGACCACTAGAGTCCATGGTGGCAAGTAGAGAGCTGCTCTAGGTTCTTGAAGCTTGGTTTTCATTGTTGCCATATTTTAATTTTTAGGGCATAGGCAGTGTGCCAAGACTCCACAGCTGTATCCTGGAGTCTAAGAACAGTAGCAGAGGCTTGGCTTCTTCACCTTTTGTTCAGCCAAGTAATTTTCAAATAGTAAGAAATGACATCATTTCTAGGATGAGATAACTTGAGGACATTAGACAAACTAAAAAGTGAATTTAGCCTGGTAGCCTCCCTAAGGAAACAATGAAAACTTTTGGTAACAGAGCTAAAGGAACTTATAGCACACCTGGATATAATGGGAAAGGGTTTGGGTGTTACCCATGTACTAAAAGAATTCTTTTACAAACATGGATAAAAAATTAAAATTGACTGCTTCTGTGTCCTTTGTATAGTTGTATGTTTTCCTTAAATCCTCCAAGGCAGTAATTCTTTTTTTTTTTTTTTTTTTTTTGAGACAGAGTCTCACTCTCTTGCCCGGGCTAGAATGCCGTGGCGTCAGCCTAGCTCACAGCAACCTCAAACTCCTGGGCTCAAGCGATCCTCCTGCCTCAGCCTCCCAGGTAGCTGGGACCACAGGCACACACCACCATGCCCGGCTAATTTTTTCTATTTTTAGTTGTTTGGCCAATTTCTTTCTATTTTTTAGTAGAGACGGGGTTTCACTCTTGCTCAGGCTGGTCTCGAGCTCCTGAGCTCAATCGATCTGCCCGCCTCAGCCTCCCAGAGTGCTAGGATTACAGACATAAGCCACCGCGCCCGGCCACAATCCTTCTGCCTCAGCCTCCCGAGTAACTGGGACTACAGGCATGTGCCACCATGCCCGGCAAATTTTTTTTTATATATGTATTTTTTTAGTTGTCCAGATAATTTCTATTTTTTTAGTAGAGCTGGGGTCTTGCTCTTGCTCAGGCTGGTCTCGAACTCCTGAGCTCAAACGATCCACCCGCCTCGGCTCCCAGAGTGCTAGGATTACAGGCGTGAGCCACCAAGCCCAGCCCCAAGGCAGTAATTCTTACCCTGGCTATACATAGGAACCACTTCTGGGGCTCTCTAAAAAAGTAGATCCTCAGTCCTCAGCCCAGGTGTTATTACAATTTCGAAGATTATGGTTTAGACATCTTCTTTTTTTCCAGACAGGGTTTTACTCTCTTGCCTGGGCTAGAGTACAGTGACATCATCATAGATCACTGTAACCTCAAACTCCTGGGCTCAAGCGATCCTCCTGCCTTGGCTTCCCAAAGTGCTAGGATTATAGGCATGAGCCACTGTCTGGCCAATACCTTTACTTTTTAAAATCCCTGTGTGTGACCCTGATGTATATGTTGCTATAAGGCTCTATCAATTCCATCTTATGTTTGACAACTAGAGATTATAATAGGAAGAAAGTTCTCCTTTTCTGAACATAGGGGTTTGTAGAATCACCTACAATTAGGGCTCCTATCTGGAATTATCCAGTGACTGAAAACTGTAACTGTACAGGATTTGGATTTACCTACAAAGAAAGAAATGGTTCAATTCATATGAACAAAAGGAGATCAATTCAGCCCTATCCTTTTTGTTCCTGTTACAGAAGAAAGTAGATGCTTCACTAACAAGCAGGAATGATACTGCTTTTCCCAGTTCCCACTAGAGAGGGAGGTTAGTGGGCCACGCCCTAGGCTTTGGGGGAAAGCTGTACCCAACACTGCCAGCAATTCCTGAAACAACTTGGAGAGAACCCCAACCTGATGCCACACCCATGGCAGGGCATTTCTCGGCAGAGAACAGTCCTTGGGAGGTATAAACATGCAATAAGCTTAGCTAGGTGGCAAGGATAAACAGCAACCCATCCTTAGAGCATGGGCAGGGCCAGAAACAGCCTTACAAGAAAGGCCCCTCACCTGTTCTAATCACTAGGGCCTAGGTAATAAACATGTAACAAGATAGATAAAGAGATGAGAAATTTGGAAAGGATATTGAAGTGATTACTATGGATTCAGTTCATCAGTCTGTAGCTGCAGTGACCAATATGGTAGCCACTATGTGGCTATTTAAATTAATGAAAATTAAAAATGTAGTTCTTAGCCACATTTCAGACCAGATTGGGCATGTTGTAGTAGTATGGCTGTAGACTTTAGACACATCTCAGATGCTCCATAGATATAAGAACTGGACAGTACAGATTATAGGACATTTCCATCACTGCAGAAAGTTCTATTGGATAGTGATAGTCTAGAGAACCTTTGGTCCTTTATCCCATGGAAAAAAGATAGTTTAAAGGGGGCTCATTTATTGTCACTGTTCCAAATGTACAAAAAAAATTAGAAAATAACCCCCCAACTCAATTCCCCCCACCCCCACAACATTTTCCCCAACACAAATAATTTTTCCCAAAACCATAAACATAAACTGGTTCTGGTATTTCCATAAACAGTGCAGCTAAGAAACAGTTTAGAGAAAATTTTAACAGGATTCAGATTACATCCATTTTGTCCTCTCAGTGCCGAGAGGTAATAATCCCATATGGGTCCCAGTCCTCCCCAATGGTTTTCCCATCTCTGGTGGAAGAGTCCTTTTTACAAAGTAGTATGTTTGGCTGCTGCTTTAGAGATCTTCCTGTGCCTTCTTCTTCTTCTTCTTGGGTTTTTCTTCTTGAATTACAGGGGGGTTTGTAGCTTCTCGCTGCAGGTAGCTAATAAAATCACTCAATTCACGGCCACCCTGAAAACAGAAAGATTACTCTGAAAATTGAACTTTCTAAAGAACCCTAATTTGTGCCCTCCTCCCCAATTGGAAGACTTTTCAGTCTGTAAAAGCACTTTAGCAACCACATATATTGCCCATTAGAGTTGAAAGAGTTTCTAGTTAAATAAATTCAGTTAAAGAACTGGATATGTATAAGCATGTGTATGTGTGTGTTTATGTCTGTGCGTATACTTGTGGGGAGACAGGACAATGCACTTACTTCATATTTCTTTGGATTTAACTTCTTGTTGGCTGGAGAGAAGTAGATAGTAGGAAAACTGGAGAAAGATAAAAAAAAAAAAAAGTTTACTAATTTCAGGTTCCAAAGTAACTCTTGACATATACTTCCTCAATAACTGTTTCTGAAAATAATCTCTCTTCATGGTTTCCAATCTGACCAAATACTATTCTTTGTCAGTGGCTAAATTACATCCTATCAAAACTCAAGAATATGGGCCAGGTGCAATGGCTCACACTTGGTAATCCTTTGGGAGGCTGAAGCAGGAGGATTGCTTGAGGTCAGGAGTTCAATACCAGCCTGAGCAAGTTAGCTAGACCCTATCTCTACAAAACATAAAAAAATTAGCCCAGTGCGGTGGCACATGTCTATAGTCCCAGCTACTTGGGAGGCTGGGGCAGGAGGATGGCTTGAGCCCAGCAGTTCAAGGTTGCAGTGAGCTACAGTGGTGCCTCTGCATTCCAACCTGGGCAACAGAATAAGACCCTGTCACAACACTCCCCCCAACAAAACACTCAAGAATGAGAGCTCACAAAATTTCTGGCAGTCATGTGGGTTCACACTACAGAACTCTAAGTCAAAAAGGATTCAGTGGTTCTGTTCTCAAGTGGAATATGAAACCCTCCCCCCAAAACTATGTTCAGTAAAGAAATGGTTTCCTGGTGGTTTACAAGCTTTTTTCAAATCAATTGCCTAGACGATTTTGTTAATTTTTAATCTACTTACCCTCTGACTTCATATGGAGAAGGCACATCATTGGCTGTGGCATCCATCTTGGCAATGACAATATTTGGGTCTTTGCTGAGCTGTTAATAAAGATTAGATCTTTAAATTTCAAGTTTTCAGTGACTGAGGGGCAGACACTTAGTAAATTCAGGACTTAAAACAATCTCATTCTTCATACACCTGGATAAGGTGTTGCTCAGATGGGAAGAGTAGATTGCATGATAGTACCTAATGTTCTACAAGCTTCCCTTTTCTTTCTTGGCTCCTACATAGTAAGACTCTACAAAGAGCCACGTTCAAACTTACCTGGCCTGAATAAGACATCATAAGGGCTAAGCCAAGTGTTTTAAAAGGAAGCAACATATAGATTCATATAAGCCATTACCAAAATTCAGAAGCTTCTGGATCTTTTTAACTATAATCTAGATTGAGTCTGAGAAATGGAATGTTAAAAGTGGGTATCTGATGCACTGCACAGGTTAGAGACACTAGGGGGCAGTCAAAAGGAAGTGCGTAAACAGTAGCTGGAAAAAAATCACGCAGGAACTAAACTAATTAGGTTAACTAATTAGCCAATGGTAAATGTGTACGTAAACTTTCCAGCCCTATTCAAATTTTATTTTCAGAATAGGGTTCAGACTTACCTTCTCTCCCAGTTCTTTATACTTGGGCTCCAGATTCTTACAGTGACCACACCAAGGGGCATAAAATTCAATCAGCACATCTTTATTTTCATTATTCACTATTTCATCAAAATTCTCTGCTACCACTACCTGGAAAACACAGAAGATTCTCTGGTTGGTAGGGTAACAAAAAGAATAAATTCAGGCCGGGCGCAGTGGCTCACGCCTGTAATCCTAACACTCTGGGAGGCCGAGGCGGGTGGATTGTTTGAGCTCAGGAGTTCGAGACCAGCCTGAGCAAGAGCGAGACCCTGTCTCTACTAAAAATAGAAAGAAATAAAAAAAATATATATATAAAAAATTAGCCAGGCATGGTGGCATATGCCTATAGTCCCAGCTACTTGGGAGGCTGAGGCAGCAGGATCACTTGAGCCCAAGAGTTTGAGGTTGCTGTGAGCTAGGCTGGTGCCACGGCACTCTAGCCCGGGCAACAGAATGAGACTCTGTCTCAAAAAAAAAAAAAAAAAAAGAATAAATTCATAAGCTACATTTGTTTCTGGATCCAATCCCTCTCAAATTTGATGTGTTACCACTGAAAATAAGTCATGGAAACCCAAATCACATTTACAGACTATATTAAAAATATTGGCATTCCTTAGAAACCAATTCATACCCATGTCTGTCACCTGTCAAACTATGTTCAGGAAGTTACAGGATGGATAAGTGCTACCTAACCATTCCTTAAAATAATTTCAAGCCAGATGGGTGCAGTGTCACATGTCTGTAATCCCAATTACTCAGGAGGCTGAGGCAGGAGGACTGCTTGAGCCCAGAAGTTCAAAACCAGCCTGGGCTACATGTTAAGACCCTGTCTCTAATGAAAAATTACAGAGCAACAGAACTATTCTTATGGGTTAGTTTGCTCTATCCCAGACAGTAATATAGCCCTAATATAAGTTCCATCAGAAAATTCTATGAAGGTTTTGTTCTTCTGTCCCTACCAAGCATTATGAACTCTGCCAATGTTTTCTTTATGATTCAAGGAGGTGAGGACAGAAAAAAAGATGGTGAACAAGGTCTTCATTTGGATTCAGCATTTTTGGGATAAAGAAATGAGGAGGCAACTGCTTATAGCTTGGTGAGGCTATGAGCACCTCACCTTTACAGGCCCATCATTGCTCTCTGGGATAGGCTCAGATTTCAGGTATCTCTTCAGGTTGCCATCAAAGTAATCCTGCAGGAACCTCTCAAGAGCCTTGCCATCACGCCTACAATTGGAAAAACAAGGGTCAGATTTGTTAATTTACTCCTATCACTGCAAGGATTAAAAGCAATTTCTCTGAATAGCTTCTACATATTTTAGTTTCAATTTGAAGGGTAAAAAAAGGGCTCTTATCTCTCAATATGTTGTACTGATTGATAAGAAACAAACCACCTCCTTCTATTTCTACTGTGTTCTTTGTGAATTAGAAAGTTCAGAGAAGGAAGAAACAATGGTCTTCTGGAGATTCATTTTTGTACAAGAACCAGGTCTTATCTTGTCACTCTAGAGAATAAATGTGTATTTACAGTATCTTGTTTTACTGATTGGCTCACAAGAAGGATTTTCTCTTGTCTTAATCTCCCAAAGTCTCAAAAGGTGAAGGTAAAAATTTGTCTGGGGTCTTAAGATATTCTGTGGGGACGTGAGAGGGTTGGTTTGGTTTGATCTGAAATTATATCAATCTCAAAGAGGCTGTTCAATCTTCTCTATTACTATCTTTTTTTTAATGATTGAAAGAACAACATTATTCAGTCAGCCCCAATACAATCCCATAGTCACCTAATCGATCACTGACCACAAAATGTTCCTTTCTCATTGCTAGTAACCCTCCATTTACTATCTCATTAACGGAAACAATTTTGAGTGAAAAAATTTCCCTGAAATTAGAACATGAAAACATACAAACACCTATACATGCCCCATTAGCCTCAAGTGGTAACCTCATCTTGCCTCATGTTAAAATCTGATAAACTTGAACAAAAATAATTAAAAGTCACCGAGATGAAAAGTAAAGATTTTAAACTCTTAAACACCATTTCAAATGTAAAAAGGAAGTACTTGCCTTAAATTCTTTCATACATTGTTTTAAAAACAACAATCAAAGGTGGGAAGACAAACAGGCAGTTAGTTTTTCACTGATGTGAAATCCTGACTTCGCATGAACATATACAATATCCAGAAATGGGTTTTTCACCCTTTCAATCTCAAAAAGAAGTAGCATGGATTCTATTACTACTTCTAATGGCAGAATGAAATTGTAAGAATTATAAGCTGCCATGCTTTTGTTCATTTTCAGAATCATGATCCTTAAAGTGCCTATAATTAAGTCAATTGAGAAAAAAGACAGTCATAGGTCTTGACTAGAACTATCTTCATATTCCAAAATTATTGCTCTTCATAAATCCTCTGTATAAAAGGCTTTAACAATTTCCTTGCAGAATCAAATCCCAAACTCATGTTAACTAGAACTCACGAGAACTCCTCCTGCATGACAAACTTCTCTCCCTTAGCAGTTCTGATAGCAACAACAGGAATCTCTCCAGCAGTGCCTTCCAAGCCAAAATCAGAAAGTTCATGGCCAAAGGTTTTGCGGCTAGCTACAGCAAAGTTGAGTTTGTGTCCAGCATCCAGGAATTTCTTTGCCACCATCATTACTCTGTAGGAAATAAGAGATATTTGTGCCAAGACTATACCGGAGTGGTAAAACACTTTTGAAACTAAGAGGCAAGTGGCTAGAAAGCAAAGACTACGTTCTACAGTTCCTGCAGCCCTCTGGAATCAGTCTGAACAGTCTGTTTTTGGGCACTGACATAGAATTATGGTATATTTCAATGTCTTAGGAATTTCACTGCCAAATTTGTGATACCCAATCAAACAGTCCACTCCCACTGAATCTTGCTATGTAACTATAAAACCTATTGTAGGCCTAATGACTGATCTGAAAAGAAAATTTATAAGGATAAAATGCAAGTCTAAATATGCAAGTAGGTAGGCACAATGTTTTTTACAGCAAATTTGTACCTTTTACTGGAAGGTTTGGAGATAATGTATCATAAAACAAAGGAATACTTATGAAAGCTATGCCCAAAAGATTTTTGAAAACAGTTTGTTCCCATCCTTTTCTGCTCTTACATCACACATGGTAACAGGATAGTTAAAAGGGACTGTTGGCCGGGCACGGTGGCTCACGCCTGTAATCCTAGCTCTCTGGGAGGCTGAGGCGGGCGGATTGTTTGACCTCAGGAGTTCGAAACCAGCCTGAGCAAGAGTGAGACCCCATCTCTACTAAAATTAGAAAGAAATTAATTGGACAACTAAAAATATATAGAAGAAATTAGCTGGGCATGGTGGCGCATGCCTGTAGTCCCAGCTACTTGGGAAGGTGAGGCAGGAGGATCGCTTGAGCCCATGAGGTTGCTGTGATTGAGGATGATGCCACAGCACTCTAGCCTGGGCAACACAGTGAGACTCTGTCTCCAAAAAAAAAAGGGACTGTTTATAAATTGGGTAAATGTGTTTACAAAGGAAAAAATTCTTATTACCTGTTTCTCCAGTAGTTGGAACCTTTAGCATTCTTTTCATAGTCTACATCATAGTAAGCAATTAGTAAGTCCTTGCCCTGTATCAAATCTTTATTGTCTTCTGTCATGTGAGGGCAGATACCAAAACTGAAATGAAATAATCCATTATCAACTCTGGTAGGTTCATAGTTATATTATGGAATTATATATACAAAGTAACTGATAGCACTTACAAAGGAAAGAGATTTTCAACATTTAGGACAAGTATTGAGTAATATAACTTACAGAGCCACAATAGGAGTTCTACGGCCCACACATAACTGCTTTAATATAAACTTAAGCTATTATTGTTATAACCCCTTGAATAGGCTATTTAAGCCAAAACATGGCTCTGCTTAGTAACTGAGGTAAACAAACTAAAACGAAGCAAAGAAATCCTAGACAAGGTATAAAGGGGTACTCACATGTTTTCCTGGATAAACTTTTTAATCTTGCCACTGGTCATTTTCTGTTCTGCATATGCCACAGTCTTGTCCTCAAACTTGTTAATGAGATGTGAAGGACGAAATAAGGTGATACCCCTTTAAAAGAAAAAGTCTTAGTAAGCAGATAGCAGAGGAACTGTTTCCCATATTATTTAAAGCTCTGACTACCTACTTTTGCTGCCACTTTTACTATCACCATCTAAGCACAAAAGGACTCTCTTCTGAGCTGGGCATGGTGGCTCACACCTGTAATCCTAGCACTCTGGGAGGCCAAGCTGGGAGGATTGCTTGAGCTCAGGAGTTCAAGACCAGCCTGAGTAAGAGCGAGACCCCATCTCCACTAAAAATAGAAAAAATTAGCCAGGTATGGTGGTACGCGCCTATAGTCCCAGCGACTAGGGAGGCTGAGGCAGGAGGATCGGTTGAGCCCAGGAGTTTTGAGGTTGCAGTGAACTAGGCTGACGCCATGGCACTGTAGCCCGGGCAACAGAGCAAGACTCTGTCTCAAAAAAAAGGAAAAAGGCACTCTTTTCTGGTACCATAGACTCGGCAACATGATCTTTTCGTCAACACTAAGATGTTAACCACTTCTTGGGTGCAATAACTGGGTATGGGGGTTTAATAAATCCTGGGTTGGAAAGTTAAGAGATCTTGGTTCTAATCTTAGCTCCACCACTAATTTCAAAGACCTTGGTATCAATTTAATCCAATTTATGCCCCCCCAATATGTACAATAAAACAGGGCTTGCTTTTATTGGAAGGTACCTTGCCCTATCATTCTCCTTGAAAATTCACCTCTCTCACATAGTAAGAAAAGTACTTCAGTACAGAAAACACTTTTAAGATTCCTTCTAGTTACAAAATGTTATAGGTAGATATACAATTATAGATAATATTTAGCTTAAGTTCATTGGAAATTCCTTTGTCGTAGAGTTCTCTATTCCTAAGATAGAGAAGCCAAGTAAAGCCAAGTTCACAAAATTTTGTCTTGTTGGTACTTCTTTGCCTCTCACCTAAGTCAAGCTTTCCTGAATCCACTGGAACACTTGAGGAGGCAATTTTCTTCTTTAATTTCCAGTCTTTTGTTCAGCTAAAACTATACATCAGGTTTGGTTCTGAGTCACAGCTTTATATTTAGTACCAGCTTTCCCACAAAACACCACTATTCTAACAATATCTTGCCTCTAGCTTTTCCCACATTCACTCCTCCCCCGCCAACCCCCCACCATCACTACACACACCCACACAAACTTCATCGCTTGTTTTTGGCTATGTTTTAACACCTTTAAGTCCTTATATCCCCTTCTTATTCTTTCCAATATTAACCATGAACTAACTTTATGTCAATTAAAACACAGGCATTTTCATAGAACACAGGGATACTACATGGCAAACCAGACTCTAATACAAACATGCTGGGCAAGCAAAAATGTGAATAGGGATAAAATTTTTTTAAAAAAGCATAGTTACCAATTTCAGAGCTGTTAGTCTCAAAAATAGAAATTGGGCAGTTCCCAATGTGATCTTTAATGATGACATGGCTGTGGTGTACACATGAAGGTCTTAAAACATCCTTCACATAAGGTATTTTCAATAAGACTTCTGATTAGAGACTGGCAGACCAGTTTAGATGGCAAGTGAGAGGCAGCCACAATTAATAAATCAAAGGTTAACAGGTGGTATGCTTGCTAATGAGCCACAAGTGGCTCCAAATCCATTTACATACCTTGTGTCTCTCAATCTAGGTTAGCCTAGTGGTCAAGCCTACTAACTCTGCAGCCAGACTTTCCAGGTACAAATCCTAGTTCTGCTATTTACTAGCTGTGCAAAGCTAGGTAATTTTCTTAACTTCTTTGTGTGTTTTCTCCTCTATAAAATGGGGATAATAATACATCTCACGCCTGCTGCTCTATCTGGAATAATTTTAATCTCAACTGCCATAACCTTCCTGGAAAAAACTCATCTTTCAAGTCACCTTCTCTATAAAGCTTTTTCTGACACTACACTCTAAAAGAAGAAAAAAAAATCACGCCCTCCTTTGTACTTCTAACACCGTGTAAATTCTTCTATCATAACAACATATATTCACTTATACACTGTCACTTCCTACCAGATGCCCCTCAAAGGCAGCCATAATTTCCAGCACTTAGCTTACTATCTTGGAAGCACTCAATAAACCTTTTGAAAAAATTAGGCATAAAAATCACCAGTTCACACAATAGCACTTGGTCCCGAGATGTACAAGGGCATTCAACACAGTCACTTACTCTCCATTATCATCATACTCGTTCACCAGGGACTGAACATTGGTGTGTGCAAATCGGTAATTATCCCTCAAGTTGCTGGCTGCTTTTAAGAACTCAGAGTGAGCTTCACTGAATAAATCCTCGAAAAAACCTACATAAAAAATGTTAAACAAAAGAAGAAGCAATAAATGCTAATGGATATTCAAAACTCTAAAATTCTTCTATTTTTCAAAGCCTTCATTCTATTACAGATAAGCAAAGTGAGATAGGTAGGAGCACTGGGTTTACTATGACTACCTCGGATATCTGGAACAATATTTAGGATAAGGATTCTTCCTCTACCCTTTACAGAAATATTTGAGAGCCAAAGGAGAGGATTTGTCAGTGTTCAAGTCTTAGTTCTACTTTTACATAATTGAGTAAATCTGGGCAAATTGCTTAACTGCCTAGAGTTTCAGGGACTATGTCATGTATCAGAAGGCTTAAATTAAGATAATATGTCAAAATAAACTGTATATCAGTTCTTTTTATGTCTTACTTGTCTTTATAACTACAAGTCTAGAAAAGTGACAGAAACACTAATGTTTAATAAATGCCTGCTTACAGTCAATTCCCTGTAAAATATATAGAAACATTAAGATCCAGATGATAAGAAATGGTGTTTATTCAAATTTAAATAAACCATCTGCTGCCAGAAAGTCAGTTTTATTATAGGAATTACGAGGTTAAGAGAAGCGCAAACATAACTTACATGATTAAATTTATTTTTAGTCAAATTTATCATATATCACATTTAAAAAACAAAGTTAACATGCAGAAAGTGTATAATTGGCTCATTTTAAGGATAAAATGAGATACATACTGCAACACCTGAGAAAGCAAAGACTGCTGTAAAAATGTAAGACAAATCCTAGCAATCTGACCTTAAATTTTAAACTACCCAATTACTGTGAAAATAGCAGACACAGAAGTTTATTATTTACTTGTATCCTCCTGCCTTAAAACCTTATTTTCAGTCATAACTACCCTATTACATGATTTAAATATCAGAGGTTAAAAAGTGTTAGAAAAAGCTGAAGATATTCCTATTCTAGTCTTTTAATGGAAATTTAACATTTACATCTATAATGTCTATAACATTTACATCTATAACATTTACATCTATAACACAAACCCACTCAAGTAAAATATCAATTTGTCCCACATTATAGTAATGCTGACCTAATTTTGTAGTTATCTTTTCAACTGCCCCAAAGTTTCCTAAATTGTTTTAACTTTGTGGTTTTCCCAGACATAGAGGGTTTTTGAAACCAAGCTGATGATTTTATGGCATAATTAAATATTTGCTACTTACCCACTACAGAGGCATCTTTATCACCAATGAATTTCTTAAATTCTTCCTCAGTCTTGAGAGGAACTGAAGCTGGTCCTGCCTGCTTCTTGAGGTGGCTGACAATTCCATCTTAGAAGTCAAGATGAAAGTTATAGCAACACAATTACTTATTTATAATTTTTGAGAAGGTAACTATTCACATGATTGAAAATTCAAAAGGTACAAAAGGATATACATCAAAGCTTTCTTCCTACTCTGTCCCTAATTACCCAGTTTCTTTCTGAGATTCCAGTTTCTTGTATATCCTTCTAGACATTTTATGCATAAACTGGCAATTACATATACATTATATTTTTCTTTTAATCTCAAAATGACAGCATTTACACATGCTGTTTTGTATTTTGTTTTTGTCATTTACCACAGTTTAGAGGTAATTTATATCAATATACATAGAGCTGTCTCAACCTTTAATTATAGTTGCCTAGTGTTTTATTGCATGGATATACCATAATTCAATCAGCCACAATTGATGGCCATTTGTTTTCAATATTGTTGTTACAAATGATTCTGTGATAAACCTTGTATTAATGACATTTTGCACATGATACAGTGTATCTATAGGGTAAATTCCTAGAAGTGGATTCACAGGGTCAGAGGATATATACATTTATAATTGTTAAACTGCCCTCCAAAGAGATTTAACTATTATTTTTACATCTCTCTTTTTCCACTATCAAGTAAATTCCAAATGAGTAGGGATTTTTTGTTTTGCTCACTGATATATACCTAGCTCTAACAGTGCCTACCACATAGAAAATTCAATAAACATCCATCTTGCAAATAAGTTAAATGAATAGACAAATTCCTATTCTCAAGCAGCACAGTTACCTTTAGCCTTACATTTTTAAAGCAAAAAATGCAGTCACTTCGCTAGCTTGTGTATCTCTATCTCTCTCTCTCTCCACGCCCTCTGTCAAATCACACCATGTATAGGATCCAGCCAAAACCATACTTTCCTACTGAGGTACAATGAGCTAGCTAAGTACAAAAAAAGTTTAAATAGGGCCAGGCCATGGTGGCTCATGCCTGTAATCCCAGAACTTTGAGAGCCCCAGGTGGGAGGATCGCTTGAGGCCAGAAGTTCAAGACCAGTCTGGGCAACACGGCAAGATCCCATCTCTACAAAAACAAAAAATTAGCTGGGTTTGGTGACACATGCCTGTAGTCCCAGCTACTCAGGAGGCTGAGGCAGGAGGATCACTTGAGCCCAGGAATTCGAGGTTACAGTGAGCCAGGCCACTGTACTCCAGCCTAGGCAACAGAGTGAGACCCTATCTCTAAAAACTAAAAGTAATTAAATTAAAAATTTAAAAGTTTTTAAAACGTTTAAATAACCACATACAAAAAATCTTTTCATCCCTTAAGCCTAGTTGACAGATGGTTATTCTATTTTGTCCTGGGGTCTATTGATACCATTCACAGGCTCAAAATGCTCACAGGCCAGAGGCAGTACTACTCTTTCATGATATTCTACCTCTTCCACCCCTTTCTTTTCCTATGTACTCTAATGATTTGCTAACTGGCTAAGAGAGTACAGTTCGACTCTTTCAGCATGATTAAGCCTATTTTGCATGTCTCAGGTAATTTTTTTTCTTCTTCTGTCTATTTATGGATTATTTTCTTTTCTTTCTTTTTTTGAGACAGGGTCTTGCTCTGTTGCTCAAGGTAGACTGCAATGGCCTTATCATAGCTCATTGCAACCTCAAACTCCTGGGCTCAAGCGATCCTCCTGCCTCAGCCTTTCTAGTAGCTGCAACTATAGGCACATGCCATCATGCTTGGCTAAGTTTTCTTTTTGTAGAGGTGGGGTCTTGTTATGTTGCCCAGGCTGGTCTCCAACTCCTGCCTCAAGCAATCCTTCTACCTTGGCCTCCCAAAGTGCTGGGATTACAGGTGTGAGCCACTGCCCCAACTTTTTTTCTTTTAAATATTTTCCTCAACTGTTCCCAGAGGAGGGGTTTTATCAATACATTAGTTGAAACTGGGTATAAATTGTTTAGTCTTCAAAGTGATTGCTATTACTGTATCACAATATATGATAAAGAACTTTAACTCAGGACTATGATGAAAGTGATTTTTCTTTCTGTGCTTATTAGAAATATCAAATTTTGAGTGTTGGCTAAATGGCCTCAATTGGGCCAAAATATTTATTCATGCATTCAACAAAAAGTTATGGAGTATCTACTGTATGTGGAGAGTTGGTGCTGGTGATAGAGCAGTAAATCAACTAAACAAGGTCTTTGCTCTTTGGAGCTTACAATATAGCAAACCTCCAAATAAATATAAAAAATCAGATCATAGCCAGTGCTAAGCAGAGAATTTTTTTTTTTTTTTTTTGAGACAGGGTCTCACTCTGTCACCTAGGCTAGAGTACAGTGGCATCACAGCTCACTGCAACCTAAACTCCTGGGCTGATCCTCCTGCCTCAGCCTCCCACGCAGCTGGGGCTATAGGTACACACCATCACACCCAGCTATATGCAGAGAATTAAGAGGATGATCTGATAAGAAAATGACTGGGTGGCTACCTTAGATTTAGTGGCCTGGGAAGGACTCTCTGAGGTGAAATTTAAGCCATGATCTGGCTAACACAAAGGAGCAAGCCCTGGAAACAAAGATCATTTAGGCTGTGAATACAGCCAGGGGAAAAGCCCCAAGGTCAAACAGTCTTGAAATGGCATCAGAGTTAGGCAGGGGTTATGACATGCAGAGCTTTGTGTATGAGTAACAATCACACATACTGAAAAAAAATTCCACATCTCCTAAAATCCCCAAATTCGATGCTTTCCTCTTGGCTTTCCATCATGAATAGGTAAAAAATATGCCTGATTATTTGATAGGCCCAAGGTAAAAATGTCTTTGATCATATGAGAATATTTTTTCCTCATCAGTTATGGGCCCTGCAGGATCCAGGCCACATTTACCTCTCAAACTTTACCTCATACTGGCTAATAATATTCTAGCCACGTGGTCTTTTCATCCCTTGAACACACCAAGCTCAGTTACACATTAAGGACTTTTTGCCGCCTGATTTCCCTCTGCCTAGAAAGCTCTGGCCAAGATTGTCTCATGGCTGGCTCTTTCCTATGTTTCAGGTCTTAGCTCAAAAGTTACTTTCCTTGACCATCCTGATTATGTGGTTCTCACACTCTCAATCACTATTACATCACCCACTTTATTTTCTTCCTTTAACAATCTTATCATAACTGAATTTATCTTATCCGTATATATTTTTGATTTTTTAATTGTTAAAATATACATATCTTAACCATGTGTAAGTATATAGTTCTGTATACTGTTGTATATTGGTTGTATACTGTTGTACAACCAATCCCCCAAACTGTTACCATCTTGCAAAACTGAAACTCTACCCATAAAACAACTCCCCCTTTCCCTTGCTCCAGTCCGTGGCTGGCTGTCTCTACAAATTTAACCACTCTAGATACCTCATGTAAATGGAATCATACAGTGTTTGGTTTTTGTGATTGGCTTATTTCACTTAACATGATGTCTTTAAGGTTCATCCATATTGTAGCCATGTGCCAAAATTTCCTTCCTTAAGGCTGAACAATATTCCATTGTATGTATACAGCACATTTTGTTTACCATTCATCCACTGACGGACACCTGGGTCACTTCTACCTTTTGGCTACATGAATAATGCCACCATGAATGTAGGTGTACAACTATCTTGTTTTAAGTATACAGTATATCCTCAGTGTTGTTGATAGATTCTTGGAAACTGCAACTTGACCTTAAACGGAAATAATGTGTAACGATCTTGTCAACATTTTAAGTAAGGACGTGATTCGAAGACCTGCTGTACATTGGTTTCACTTAAAGTCACAGTTTCCAAGAACCTATCGACAATGTTAAACAAGGACTTACTGTATACACAGAAGTGGTATTGCTGGATCATATGGTAAATCTATTTTTAATTTTTTTTGAGGAACGACCATAATGATTTTCATTGCACCTGCACCATTTTACACTCCAAACAACAGTACACACAGAGGTTCCATCCAATCTCCACATCCTTCCCAACACTTGTTATTTTCTGGTTTTTTTAATAGTAGCATTCCTAATGTGTGCAAGGTGGTTACACACACACACACATGAATGATCTCGCTACGTTGCCCAGGCTGGCCTTGAACTCCTCGTCCCAAAGGATCCTCCTGCCAGAGCCTCCTGAGTATTTGGGACTATAGGCTTGTGCCACGGTACCCAGCACATATGTATTTTTTTTTTTTTTTTGAGACAGAGTCTCACTGTGTTGCCCAGGCTAGAGTGCCGTGGCGTCATCCTCAATCACAGCAACCTCAAACTCCTGGGCTCAAGCGATCCTCCTGCCTCAGCCTCCCGAGTAGCTGGGACTACAGGCATGTGCCACCATGCCCAGCTAATTTTTTCTATATATTTTTAGTTGTCCAATTAATTTCTTTCTAATTTTAGTAGAGACGGGGTCTCGCTCTTGCTCAGGCTGGTCTCGAACTCCTGAGCTCAAACAATCTGCCTGCCTCGGCCTCCCAGATTACAGGCGTGAGCCACCGCGCCCGGCCTGTATTTTTAAAACTTGTTTGTTGCTTTCTTTCTTTTACCCCCCAGAATGTAAGCTCCACAACCTTGTCAGTTTTATCAATAAATGCTAAGCACCTAGTATATCTAGACTACCCAGCACAGAGTAGGAATTCAATAAATATTTGTCACATGAAAAAATGCCTACCTGATCTTATAACTCAAGTTTAAGTATTTTCTATATTACTCACATAATCTGTTAATTTAGAGAGGTCCCTTGTTAACTGCCAAACTAACCTCATAGATGAGGAATTTTTAAGACAGAAAGTATATTATGTAGAAAAACACATTTTCATGTTTTCACTACAAAGAATAAGGTACTTAACAAATTCGGTTTCCAAAATGTAATCGAGGATCCTTACCAGCAGTCCTAGGCCCATCATAAGCACCTGCTTCTTCACCATCTCTAAATATCTTCAGGGTTGGATATCCACTGACTCCATACTTATTACAAGTGTTTGTGTTGGCAGTACAATCAACCTAAAGATTGAAACAAAAACTACTTTGTTATTCAAATATCTGCTCCAAGTTCTTCCTATATTCCCAAAATATTAGGATTGGTCAAATCATGAGAGGATCAAGCAATTGGCATACACGCCACAGAACATTAGATCTTTCGGGCAAACTGGTGCTTGCCTAACTATAGCAGAACTGCCAAAGGCATTCTTTAAAATTGAGATTCCCAGGCCTCATACAAAATACAAAAATTACTATTTAAATTCTGCCCTTGGAGTCTCTATTATCTAAAGCAGCGGTCTCTACCTTTTTTCTGCCTTAGAACATATGAGGGATAAATCACTTAAATTATTAACAGTGGCTTTAATAACAACTATCATCAAGGGAATATACGGATGGGTGTACATATCCTCTTAGGTGGGGTAGGGTATAATCTGATTTTGCAAATCATCTAGAGTTATTAGCAAAGGTACCATTACTTGTACATGCTCCCTGAACTAGTTTGAACCCAGGCTAACGCATAGGATAACAGATCTAGTGAAACCTATCAGGAAGAGGGAAAACAATTTCCATCTATTAAGCCATGTACTCCAAACCAAGCACTTTGCATACATTAACTCATTTAATCTTTACAAGAGTCTGAGGTATGATCCTTATGCTCTAAGATGGGTAAACTGAGGTCCAGAAAATTAATGTGTCTATAATCACACAGGCTACAGTCATAAAAGAGGCAAAAATTAAATCATGATCGAACTTCTGTTTATCTGAGGCTGGCAGAGGTGTGAACTTTTAGACTAGAACTAGAATTTACTATACAGAATGATGGCAAAATTCTGGAAGCATTACTTTAATTGTAAAAACAAATACCAAGTTTGCAGTTGACCAATTTGATTACATACTCATATCATTTTCCTATTCCCATCATTGTGATTATCATATGGCAGTTTAAGGAACTCATTCACTCAATGATAATTTTCCTCTAACCTTTACAACTGTACTTTTACTTTCCATATTTGCCCCTTAATTCTTATTTACCGTATATTTTACTTCTTATGCCAATAATTTTCTTAGTGTCACTGCTTTTAATCTTTTGAAACTATAATTAATACAATAGTCAGTCGTATATTTTCCCAAAAACTAGTATTCATTCTTATCACTGTAAGAGTAGAGAAAATGAATGTTAATTTTATAAACTACGCTTTAAAAGACCTCATTTCCTTTAAATGAAGAATCCACCTGTACTTACCTTTGCTAATGGGACTATTCCTTTTAATCTGGTAGCTGCAGCTTCATATTCAGGGGCAAGCCTCTTGCAGTGTCCACACCTGTATGTATGTATATATATATAAAAACCAAATTCTCGGTTTAATCCTACAAACTTAATTTTGTCTCCCAAGGAAGAATTTCTAATATATTATATATATAGTATTACTTTTGAGCTAACAGGTGATTGCAAAAGCAAAAATATCACCTGAATAACATCCATTATTGCTGAGGTAAACCAGAGCTCTCAGAGGTAAAGGTCTTATCTCAAGCGTGAGGTTGACTGTACAGCTCTGGCTCAACCCAGAGCAGCATCTAGTTTCTTTCTTTTTTTTTTTTTTTGAGACAGAGTCTGGCTCTGTTGCCCGGGCTAGAGTGCCGTGGCATCAGCCTAGCTCACAGCAACCTCAAACTCCTGAGCTCAAGCGATCCTCCCATCTCGGCCTCCTAGAGTGCTAGGATTACAGGCATAAACCACCATGCCTAGCCATCAACTGAGTTTTAACGCAGCATTAGAATGACATATTTAAGATAGTAAGCCTGATTTTTACAGCTATACAGTTCACCTGGCCATGAAAACTGATGAAAATATGTAAACTAGAATATTTTCCCCGAGGGCCAGCAGAAGCACCTGCTCCTCTACCCAGAAAGTCCTAACAGTCCCAGAGGTACACTGTATATACAATGTGGGGGGAGGGGGACACGAAATATATTCTTCCTTATCAGTGAACAGCTACCATCAGATGTACATCATCTCTTCAAAAGCCAATGGGTTGCAGAGGGATCACTTTGAGGAAGTGAGTAGTTCTGTAACCACCCAAGAGACAGCAAAAACAGAAAGAAAACAGAAGGAAATAGAAAAGAAACATTTCACAGCCAACAGTCTCAATTTATTAAATGATAGATGGATAAGTAACACGGAAATATTTTACCCCTAAAACTTGTTTAAAACAAAGGACTTATAAGAGCTTAGATTCTCCAAGGTCTTTAGGAGACCTATTCAAAAATAATTATTAGAAAGCTTAATGAAGGAATAGTGATATTGAAAAAAAGACTGTAATACTAGATGTTGCAGGATCACATACATATTTACTATAAGTATGAAAGAACCAAATGATAAACACTAAATTCAGAATGAGGGAGTACAGTCTGGGCACGGTGGCACATGTCCGCAATCCTATCACTTTGGGAGGCCGAGGCGGGAGGATTGCTTGAGGCCAAGAGTGATGCTGCCACTGTACTCTAGCCTGAGCAACAGAGCAAGACTCTGCCTTCGAAAAAAAAAAAAACATGAGGGAGCACATAAGATACCCAAGAGGTACAAAGAGGTTTCAACTGTGCTGGCTTTGTTTTTGACTGAATGGTGAATAAATGGCATTCCTTATAATGGATTTCACACATGTGTATTTTTCTGAAATTGAGATATGTCTTGTAATCATACTTTCAATGGTGGCATTTTTTTCTTCATGAGACATAAAATAATGGTTCCTCAGCCTAACCAACATAGTGAGACCCTATCTCTACAAAAAAATAGAAAAATTAGTTGGGTATGGTAGTGCACATGTATAGTCCCAGCTACTTGGGAGGCTGAGACAGGAGGATCCCTTGAGCCCAGGAGTTTGAGGTTGCATTGTGCTATGATGCTGTCGCTGCACTCCATCCAGCCTGGGCAACAGAGACCTCGTCTCAAATCAAACCAACCACACACACACACACACACACACACACACACAAAGGCTCCTATTTGAAATAAGGTATTATTTGTTATTATCTTCTGTATTCCTTTAATTTTGCATAAAAACTTAAACATTGATATTAGGTATACTTGGGTTGCAACCAAAATATGCAAATTACAATTGATTTAATATAATAAAATAACCAATTTATCTGAGAAATAAATTTATCTGGGGTACACAGTAAGGATTATTTTATTTATTTTTTTAGACAGGGTCTTGCTCTGTCACCTGGGCTAGAGTGTAGTGGCGTCATCATAGCTCACTGCAATCTCAAACTCAAGCAATCCTCCTGCCTCAGCCTCCCTAGCAGCTGGGACTATAGGTGTCTGCCACCATGCCCGGCTAATTTTTTGACATTTTTGTAGAGATGGGGTTTTATTCTTTCGAGACTCCTGACCTCTAGCAATCTTCCCACCTTGGCCTCCCAAAGTGCTACGATTACAGGTGTGAGCCATCACGCCCAGACCATAATAAAGGTTTATTTTATTTTTTGAGACAAGGTCTCATTATGTTGTCCAACATGGTCTCAAACTCCTGGTCAAGGCGAAGGCAAAACAGAATTATGAATTAATAGTTTCACCTTAACTATCTTCAAACATTTGAAGAGAAAAAAACTGTATGGAACAGTTATTAGGTAAGGCCAGTGGGTGTCAACTATAAATGAATAAAAAATATCCACAGAGAATTAAAACAAAACAGTATGCATGGCTTACTGAATGAAAATCTCCAGGAATCCGGGAAGGACAGGTGTATGTGTAAGCTGCAAGGCTGGGACTGAAAACCATTGCCCTAAACTTTGGCAATATCCTTTTTTTTGAGACAGAATCTCGCTCTGTCGCCCTGGCTAGAGCGTAGTGGCATCATTATAGCTCATGCAACCTCAAACTCCTGGCCTCAAGTGATCCTCCTGCCTCAGCCTCCCAAAGTGCTACGATTACAGGCATGAGCAACCACACCCTGCCAGCAATATCCTTAAAGTCATCAAATGCACAAAGAGTTCCAATGAGGCTGGAGACTGCCCTCTTTAAATACAGCAGGAATGGAACTCGGGTGGAGTTTAAGGGAAATAAGGGTCAGTTACACAGATCCATCAAGACCAACCATTAAGTTTTCACCCACCCCTAGAAAATATTAAAGCATAAACAGTCCCATCTACCCTCAGTGATGGCACCTAGCAGTTAATGGCTTTCCATATATATTCACCCAAGAATCATTATCTCATATGCCTGCCATGAGCCAAATGCTTCTTTAGCCTCTGATAGAAAAATTGATACAGTCCTTTCCCCATAGGAGCACCAGTCTGGCAGGGTGACAGATAGTATTATTAGGTACCAATACAGAGGAAGGATCAACCAGTTAGTTGTCCAGGGAAGGAAAAAGTTAACTTTTTTTTTTTTGAGACAGAGTCTCACTCTGTTGCCCTGGCTAGAGTGAGTGCCGTGGCGTCAGCCTAGCTCACAACAACCTCAAACTCCTGGGCTCAAGTGATTCTCCTGCCTCAGCCTCTGGAGTAGCTGGGACTACAGGCATGCACCACCATGCCCGGCTAATTTTTTCTATATATTTTTAGTTGTCCAGATAATTTCTTTCTATTTTTTTTTAGTAGAGACAGGGTATCGCTCTTGCTCAGGCTGGTTTTGAACTCCTGAGCTTAAACAATCGGCCGCCTCGGCCTCCCAGAGAGCTAGGATTACAGGCGTGAGCCACCACGCCCGGCCGAAAAAGTTAACTTTTGAGCTAAATCTTCATGCTGAAGAGATCAATTGGAGGGTAGGGGGGATTTCAAGTAAAGGAATCAGCACATATATCATTATTTATTACTACTGTCCTAGAGGGTAGCACACACATCTACAACATAAGTCGATGTTGAAGACTTATAATCAACACTAATCAATAAATTTTCAGAAATTATCAAATATTTAAATAGTGCTATTTATTTCCTCAGAGAAATCCAGATACTCTCATCCTATACAGATGATTAATTCCATAATGGAAATATTAGTCTACAAGATCAACTGCAAAGAAAGCTTTCACTTTCACTTGTAAAATGAAAGTGGAAAAAACCTCAAATGAGAAAAAGAACTTGCTCAAAATAGGGCCATTTTTTCCTTAATGAATGATCTGTGGGGTGATAAAGAAAAAAAAGAAAAGAAAAGCAGCAAAATAGGGCCATTTTACTCTTTAACAAAGATTCTTTAACTGTTCCCATCTACCTTTCGAGATATATTCCTGATCTTTAAAAAGGTATATAGCAGTCAGAAAACATTTCCAGCTTAAGTGTTAATAAATAAAAATACTATAGTTGACTGTGAAGAAATAAAGACATTATGAACAGGAGACTTCCTTGACTCAGAATTGCTCACACAGAAAACTGATCTTTCTTGCCGGCATTGTGGAGGATGACGTTCTCTTTTAAACCAATTAAAAGCAGACACCACAGCAGAGATCCGCCCAATTCTAGGGACAGTTCAGTGCATGATGGGATATGTAGTTTTAGGGAAGCACGTGCAACAATTTAAAGTAGGAACGAATGCCTTCAATTGAAACAAAAAAATTCTGCTTTAAACTAACAGTCTAATGGCCCACAATTCTCCAGCAATTCCTACTTTAAATTGCACATCCTTCTGATTCAGATGGTCTTCACTACAGTACTTTTAGAGTAACCCTCAACAGGTCAGCTTAGCCTGAAGAGTGAAGACCTGAGTTTGAAGCAAGTAAAAGTTACACACTTTTTTTTTTTCACTGATACTTTTAAATACAGATAGTTTTTAACTAGGGGTCATTGTGTCAGAAGGGGAAAAATTAAGTACTGTAATTAGCATGGATATATTGAGCTACCCCAAGGTTAAGATAATCAGTTTGCTATGGTTAGGATTTGGAGGTTTAGGAAAAATAAACAAACAGGCTGACTGGGGCAGAAATCCTATTTGCTCTCCGTTTCCCCCAAGACAGTTTTTTATTTCAAGTTAGCTCTATCCTAAGGAATTTACACCCTTGTTCAATTAAGTCACCCTTAAATGGAGTATTTGTCCAACACTGGCTACTTTCTCATTGTGGAGTCTTTGTCATTTTTTTTCAGAAATCCTAATTAAAACTGAAAACTCAGAATTTGGACAGATTCTAATGAATTACTCTTGTTCACCTACTCTTTTATTTTGACAGAGGTCTTCTGCCAGTACTGAGAAATAAGTGATCCGCTTAATGCAGAAATTGCACGCCATGCGATGGATAAAATAATTGCCTGCCTCAAGAAAGCACTTATGACCATTCTGCAGCCACTGAGTGACCTTGGCTAGAAAGCAATGGCTGTGGGGCAAGAAGGAAGGAAATACCCTGGGATCCAAGACTTCTGCACTTGGTGAAACGTTCGCTTCCACTATAAGGCTTTGGGGATGCCTGGCCTGTAGACTGGAGAACATTTATGCTGACTAACCCAGGAAACTGTTAAGATACATATCGAAGGGGGAAAGGGTGAAGGAGGTGGCTAAACCCTCTGCAAATAGGAAGTGCCGCAAAAGCACCGAGGTTAAGGATGTGGCCCTGCGTGAGAGGAGCCTTCGGGTTTTCCTTCTCGGGTGTCGTTCCCAGCCGATCAGCACCGACTTCTCCGCTCTCAGCGAGGCACCTCCGGCTTCCCGGGGGTGGGAAATGTGCCGGCGGCAGCCGGGGCCCGCAGGAATAGTGGAGAGCGCCGGTGCTGCGTAGGCCCAACCGTTCCCCGCGCCCTAGCCCCCGGCCCAGCCTGGTCTTCCCTCCCTCGCCCCGGCAGAGTGGCCTCACCAGGGGGCAAAGAACTCGACGAGCATGAGGCCCGCAGAACCCGTGTCGGAGACGCGACTCTCGAAGTTGTCGTCCGTGAGTTCCAGCACGTCGGAGGCATCTGCTAGGCGGGCCGCAGCGAGAAGCAGCGCCACGCCCGGGAACAGCGCTAGGCGGCGGAGGCGCATGGCGGCGAGGTGAGGCGGGGGCGGCCGGGAGGGTCGGGGTTCGGCGGGGACTGCAAAGGCTGGGACAGCAACCACGTACACGCTACCTGCGCTCGCGCGTCTGGCCCAGGCGGACCTGCAGTCGGATGTCCCAACCCCCAGGCCGGCTCGGGCTGCTGTGTGGCAGCCACGGATTGGCTGCGCGGCGCCTGCGTCGGGCGGGCGGGACCAGCTGGTAACTGCCGGGCGGCCGGAGCGTGGGGCGTGGCCGAAGCGGCCAGCAATGAGCGGCGAACGCCGAGCAGAGCTTGGCTGGGCCGGGTCCTCGGCTAGGGGCTAGGGTCAGGGTCGAGGGCTGGACCTGGGGCTCACCGGATCCTGGGGGTTGGGCAGGGCGGAGCTGGGAATGCGGCACCGCGAGGCTGGGAGCTGGCGCTGAGCTCGCCCTGCGTGGGCCGGAGCCGAGCTCAGGGGGCGCCACAGCTGGAGGCGGAGGAGTGTAGTCAGGCCGAGTGGGCGGAGAGAACCTGGGCTGAGGTGAGGCCCAGAAGCGGGAACTGGGGTGAGAAGGAGATGGCCCCCAAGAGTGTGTTGGCTGGACACACTTTGAGTTGGACACATTTTCAAAACGTCAGGCCTTTACATTTTGTCCAATTCCTCTTCACTAGGTTTTCCTTTAGGGGGCAACCTAAGCCCTCCCACTGCCCCACCTCATGGCCCGATTCCCTCAGGTCCAGGTGGGGCCCGATTTTTCTTTGTCCAGGCGCGCGTCCCTCTATTATGTCTGCTGCATTTTTATATATTTTTTAAAATGAGTTCTTTATTAGAAATGCCGCCACAAAGTGAAGGTGCTTTGCCACTTGGTCGACTGCATAGTATCTCTTACGACTCCTGTTCCCTTTGGTTTTCGAAAAACGTTGAGTCTTAGGAGGATGTGTTCTTTCCAACTGCTCCTAGTTCATAGATTTGGGCACCTTAAGGGATCTTCAGGGCAAAGAGGGTGGGGAGGAGGGGCAGAAAACCGCTAATCCTTGGTGCAAGTGTAAGAGTGAAATGACACTTGATTCTTCCATTTTCTTAACAGACATGGCCGCTTATCAACAACCAGGGCATGTGCAGCTGCCCCGAGCTGATGCCATTCGTTCACGTCTCATTGATACTTTTTCTCTCATCGAGCATTTGCAAGGCTTGAATCAAGCTGTGCCACGGCACACAATCAGGGATTTTTTTGGTCAGCAACTTATTTCTTTACTAGTCTAAATTTAAGACTCCTATTCACATCCTCCAAAGAGAGACAAATTTAAGGGTGGAAAATTCAAGGGAGGTTGGTTTGATTACTGGTTTAGAGATTACACCAAACTTGATAAATCAAGAGCTTTATATATAAAACTATTTGAATCCAGGAGATAGAATTCATGTCACTCACTTTTAGGCCTAAGATAGCTACTAGCCTTGGCCGACTTGGGAAAGTTTCTACCAAAGACACTTAAAACTTGGAGGGTCGAATCTGCTGCTTTTGTTCATGGGTATGGACAGTGCTGGTCGTAAGCAATACATTGGCTCTCACTCCAAACTAACAGGATTCTGAGTTGATGTGAGAAGGAGCAGCAGTGAGGCAAGCCCCTACACTAGGGGGGGCCAGTATTACTGCCCAAACCTACTTCTCTGTATTTATTCACTATCCTTTTAAAACACTTGTTATAGATCCTTCCCGTCAGCAGAAACTTATGTTGGGAGATCAACACCAGCTAGTGCGCTTCTCCATAAAGCCTCAACATGAAGGACGGATTTCATATGCCCAAAGAATGTTGAGCAGGCTTCGCATACGCTGCAGTCGGAGGCCACCTCTTTCCTTGTGGGCTGGATGGGTTCTTGAGTGTATCCTTTCATGTCACTCATTTTATCCATGGCTGTTCATCATCTGCCTGATGACTTATTTTTCCCTTCCCAGACTCCATTGTCTTCTCATTATCACTGCGTTTATTCTTGCCCTTGTTATTTCAGCTACACAAATCAGAACTCCACTCTCTGTGTTTCCTTAAGACAAAACAGGTCGTCTCTTCACGAACTTTATCATCTTCCTCATCATTTTGAATACAATTGTATTTATGGTTGAAATAGGTGAGAACTAACATTGAATGAGAGAGGAAGTGGATGGTAGTCATTTTCCTTCTAACTTGATTGTTTTGCATTTTTGAATATCAATTGAGTTGTGATAAGGACAATTATATGAACCTCTCTGGAGTAGGATTTGTGCAACTGGTTAAGATCTGGAAACATTTGGAGGGCTCTAGAGAATACAGTGGATACCCATAGGCACTTAGAGTATAATATGTAGCAATATAACAGATCGACAAGGAACTGGAAATGGGAAGAACGATTTCATTTCTTTTGTCAGTTTAGTCCAATATTTGTTTGAACTAACCTTTTCTATTAAAGAGAGTGGTGCCTATCAGTGCATAATCTAACATTTACATTTTTACAAATATAATTAGAAAGGTGATTTAAATACAAACAAGAAAGCTCACAAAGTTAGGTATAACTTAAGATACTAAATGACTCAAAAAATTACTTAAAGAGGAAATGACTCTTAAACCAATCATAAATTATATGAAATGTATTAAAAACAGAAGGACAGGCCGGGCGCGGTGGCTCACGCCTGTAATCCTAGCTCTCTGGGAGGCCGAGGCAGGCGGATTGTTTGAGCTCAGGAGTTCGAAACCGGCCT
>NW_012148618.1:14567641-14576440 GCF_000956105.1 Propithecus coquereli | reverse complement strand
TCGAACTCCTGAGCTCAAACAATCCGCCTGCCTCGGCCTCCCAGAGAGCTAGGATTACAGGCGTGAGCCACCGTGCCTGGCCTCAAAGATATTTAAATACACAACAATAATTGATGTCTGTGATCCACTACAGTATACTATATACTTTGAGATGTTTTATTTCCTTCCATAGCAGTGAGCATTTTGAACTAAGTCACTCCATTTTCTATTTCTTGTATGATCATTGGCATGTATTTGCCTCATGGGGTTGGGGATATAGTCTTAAACCTTGGAATGAAGTAAATAACAGTAAATGTACAAGATTCCCTAGATCTAATAGACAAATAAAAATAGAATAGCACTAACCATTCTACTTGGTAAAATAGTTTGAATTTGAAGCATGATCTCTGAGCCAGAGGATAGGTAGATTGCCAGACTGGGAATTATCTGGCAAGCTCATGAAAATGTTATCTTACTAAAACATATTCTCGTGGTAAAAAGGCAGCAAGGATTTTGCAAAGGGAAATTATTTGTGATTAACAGATTTCTATGGACAGACTAATTCTTATGATAAAGATAAGCATTAAGACTTTATTTAGGCTTTAAAAAAATTTTTTTTCCAGATCACAAAGAATATAACTATGTGTTAGAACTTACAAAAAACCTGCTTTCACAACTGGCTATTGATATTCTGTTTTGTATTTTTAACATCGATTGGCTTATTTTTATAATTTTCATATTTTGTTTCTAAATGGTAAGAGAGAGAAAAGAAAGATTTGGCTCATTTGCAAGCCTTAATCTGAATAGTCCTTATTTATTAATACAACAAAAAACTGAATGTAACCTTATTACAAATTTTTTGTTTGTTTGTTTTGAGACAGAGTCTCACTCCTGCCCGGGGTAGAGTGCAGTGGTGTGATCATAGCTCACTGCAGCCTTGTACGCCTGGGCTCAAGCGAGCCTACTGCCTCAGCCTCCCAAAGTGCTAGGATTACAGGAGTGAGTCACCTTGGCCTGTTTGTTTGTGAGTCATGGTTTTGCTCCATCGCCCAGGCTAGAGAGCAGTGGTGCAATCATAGCTCACTGCAATCTCAAACTCCTAGGCTCAAGCGATCCTCCTGCCTCAGCCTCCCAAGTAGCTGGGACTACAGATACACACCACCACATCTGGCTAATTTTTTGTATTTTTAGTAGAGATGGGGACTCACTCTTGTTCAGGCTGGTCTCAAACTCCTGACCTCAAGCGATCCTCCTGCCTCGGCGTCCCAGTGTGATAAGATTACAGGCATGAGCTACCACACCCTTGTCATCCCTTTTTTCCAGGGAGTACAAGTGCTACTTCTTATAGTTTGAACTTCCCTTATCAAACCATCAGATTCCTCTTTTCAAGACCTTTACTTTAAACTACGTTATTGTTCTCTTTGGGTTCCTATTTTATGAAGGCAACAACTGAATAAAAATGATAGCATTCCATTTTCCAGCCGCAAATGTAGTCCTTGGCTCCTTCTAATAGTATAATCCCATGCTTCTGAGAACCAGAATTTATTGTTATTGACAAAATATTGTATTTTATTGAATTAAGTTGTCATCAATGGTGAAGTACATTATTTGTGATTAATAAAAATAAATAAAATCATCCTCAATTAAACTGGGACACATTGATTGTAAGATGCATCCTAATTTCCAAGATACTAAAATGTGAAAAACTGTCCATCATAGAATTAGGGAAACATTTGTGTAAAAGAAAAACTTGCTGAAGAAGCACATAGCCTAAAGAAGCATAGGGATAAGTATAGTGTGACTCTGTTGGTTTTAAGGAGGTGCTAACCTCCTTAAAATTCTAGGGAGGGTTGAAGTATGTCTCTCTTCTTTTTGTCTTGATCCAGTTTGGGATCAGGAATTACAGTAAAGCCATAACACCATTGATTCTTATTTAGCTCTTAAGTCTATTTTGGTATCAATTTTTTTTCTAGAGCATGGTATACATCCATTAATTGTATAAAAGTGATGAAGAGGGTTGAAAGATAGAGGCAATGAGTTATGGAATAGCAATCAAAAAATAATAGCAAGGGGCCGGGCACGGTGGCTCACGCCTGTAATCCTAGCTCTCTGGGAGGCCGAGGCGGGCAGATTGTTTGAGCTAGGAGTTCGAGACCAGCCTGAGCAAGAGCAAGACCCCGTCTCTACTAAAATTAGAAAGAAATTAATTGGACAACTAAAAATATATAGAAAAAATTAGCCGGGCATGGTGGCGCATGCCTGTAGTCCCAGCTACTCGGGAGGCTGAGGCAGGAGGATCGCTTGAGCCCAGGAGTTTGAGGTTGCTGTGATCTAGGCTGACGCCACGGCACTCACTCTAGCCAGGGCAACAGAGTGAGACTCTGTCTCAAAAAAAAAAAAAAATAATAGCAAGGTTCTAGAGGGGAAGGGTAGGATTCAATTTGCTTTGCAGAACAAAATCAATTTTAGGGAGAGAAGAAAGGAAAGTTTCAAAGCTAACATATAAAGAATCAAGTGTTTTTTTGTTTTTTTTTTTTAAAGAGATAGGACTTCTTGCTCTGTCACCCAGGCTGGAGTGCAGTGGCCTGATCATGACCGCAGCTCATAGTAACCTTGAATTCCTGGACTCAAGCGATCCTCCCACCTCAGCTTCCTGAGTAGCTCGGATTATAGGCATGGGCCACTGTGCCAGGCTAATTTTTTAATTTTTTGTAGAGGTGAGGTCTAGCCATGTTGCCCAGGCTGGTCTTGAACTCCTGGCCTCAAGCAATCTTTTTGCCTCAGCCTCAGCTGGGGTTACAGGGGTGAGCCACCACACTCGGCCCCCAAGTAACTTCCTATTATAAATCAGTATATCCCATGAATCTGGCTTCTTGTTTCTACATGTCTCATAAAGTACTTTAGATATCATGGCCCTATATTTTCATTCTATTCTCAAGACTCATTGCTTATATTGAACTTTAGGACTGAGATAATGGTACAGCAGGCAGGAGTTGGGTAGGGAGTTAGTTAAAAAGAGCAATCTCTTTGTGGCTGTGTGACCCTCAGAGTAGGTAGGAAGTGACTTGCAGCTGGTAGAAATATGGATATCAATAGATGAGTTGTGACTGTTTTTCATGGTCAATTCTGTCCTGCTTTGTAATTCACAGGTTGAAGCAACAGTGTTAAGAAGAGAAACTCTCTGTGTCCTTGTTACATGGGGGGGAGGGCAGAAAAAAAGAGAGAAACTCAAAGAGAAATGGAACAGAAGTGGGCACAACTATGATTTATAAGTGATCGTTCATCATTCAGCTTCCTATTTCCTTAACTCTTATTCCTCATTTGTTCTACCCTCACAGAATTACTGGAATCCACAAATACCGAACTGTGGCCATTGAAGCTGACTTTGGAGGTGGCAGCTTGGTTTATCTTGCTTATTTTCATTGTGGAGATCCTTCTTATGTGGCTATCCAGTTTTTCCCTTTTCTGGAAAAGTGCCTGGAATGTCTTTGACTTTATTGTCACCATGTTGGTAAGGATAGATAGCCTGAGGATTAGTTTAGTGGGATGAGGAATGTGCCTAGGTGAATCAAAAGAACAAGAAAAGTTAACATGATTAGGTAACAGGAAGAAACAAATAAAAATTTATCTAACTTCATTCTTTTGATTTTTTTCTCTAAAACTAAAAGTCAGCCATTGCAGGAATTGTTGGTATTAGGAGCAAGGTGGTCTAACCACAACATCAACCCCAACAATAATCTCTGCCAGTTACTGAGCACTTACTAAAGTGCCAGGCACTATTTTAAGTGTTTTACACATACTATCCCATTTGTACTCAGGAACAACTCAATGAGATAAGCACTAATTTTATCCCCTTTTTATATCTGAACAAGTTGAAGTACAGAGTTCAAGTAATTTAGTATAGAAAGGCTGAATAGGAAACAATCCCAGAGAAGCTGTTCAAGGGGTAATGCCCAGGGAACTATGAGGAAGAGATGAAGAAGGGGCAACTGTGCTTGGGTGCTTCTGGGTATATTTTACTCATAATCTATGTGTTTTCCACAGTCCCTGCTTCCTGAGGTTGCGGTGTTGGCAGGGGTGACAAGCCAGTCTGTGTGGCTCCAGTTTCTGAGGATCTGCCGGGTGCTGAGGTCTCTCAGACTCTTTTCACGATTCCGTCAAATTCGAGTGATTATTTTGGCCCTGGTCAGGGCCCTCAAGGTGATTTGATTGTTGCAAGCTAAAGCAAGGGGTGCAAAGTGGATAAATACAGGGGTTTAACATTTAATATGAAACAAGTCTGGGAGGGTCAAAGAAGGCAATGAAAAGTCCTGTGAAATGTGATTGATAAGAAGGGGCTAGGGACAGCTGCTGTGGTTCACAGATGACTGGGCTCAGGAGTGGAAGGAAGGGTTTGGTGGGGGATTGCCAGGTGGGCCTGACTGGGCTGTCATTGGAGATCAACCTAGTCAGGCCTATCTCTGACTTGAAGTCATGGCCTCTAGGGCATGACCTTCCTCCTGATGTTGCTGCTCATCTTCTTCTACATTTTTGCTGTGGCTGGTGTCTACTTCTTCGAGGAGTACACCCGTTCAACTCTCCAGGACCTGGAGTACCACGTGTTCTTCTCGTAGGCAGGGCTGGGGAAAGTCTGGGTGAGGGGAGAGAATTTGGGTAAGAGACTGGGAAGCTTGTCCAAAGTATAGTAATACAAATAGTATAGTCCTTTCCAAGAAACCAGAATAGAACCTAATAAGGAGGGGGAAAGAGAAAGCAAAGGAATAGTGAGTGGTGTTAGCTCTGATCTTGAGGGCAGGGCATCTAATTCCAGGTTTATTCTGGGTTTTGCAAATTCAAATGTGCTCTTATCAAACATCTTTTTTTTTTTTTTTTTTTTGAGACAGAGTCTTGCTCTGTCTCCTGGGCTAGAGTGCAGTGTTGTCATCATAGCTCACTACAACCTCAAACTCCTGGGCTCAAGTGAGCCTCCTGCCTCAGCCTCCCCAGTAGCTGGGACTACAGGTGTATGCCACCATGCCCAGCTAATTTTTCTATTTTTTGTAGAGACAGGGTCTCGCTCTTGCTCAAGCTGATCTCAAACTCCTGGCCTCAAGCAGTCCTCCCGCTTCGGCCTCCCAAAGTGCTAGGATTACAGACGTGAGCCACTGCACCCGCCCTCAACCTTCTTTAAATAGCAGTCTATTCCAGTGGTTAAACCCTGGTTTCTATGACTCAGTTACCTCTTTTGAGAAATGGGAATAATAGCAGTACTGCCTCATAAAAGTTTGGAAATAAATGAGGTTATGCATTTCAGCACTTAGTATAGTATGAACACATTACAAATGTTACTATAAATGTTACTATGACTGTCAAACATGGTCACTGGTTTTACCCCACTCTCTAGGTATGGATATTACCCATGCATGTATAATACCTATACTCATTTAAAAGTAAAATCTTGATAAGATCTCTGTTTAGAAAACACTTATTGCTAGGAGAAAATCAATTTGAATTTAGGTAATCCTATTTATGAATTGGAATCCAATCTTGTTAGCAACTCTCAGGTCTCTCTTAGACTCTAAGAGGTAGTTGTATAAATATATCGAGTTAGGAAGTCCTAGAATTCATCCTATACAAGCCTGATGTTTTCAATAAATTGTATGTGGGGAACTAAAAGGGAAAGAATGAAAATTTAGATACCTTCCAAAGGTCTCAGGAAGGTATCTAAATTTTTGTTAATTTTTAATTATTTTATTACGAATTTTATAATTTAAAATATTACCTGTATATATTCATCATCATTCATTATTTGGAATCACACATGTTTATGTCACATATCCATCCTACTTGCCTATCAGTTCATACCAGTGAAAAAAATAGGAATAATGTTTGCTAAATTTGTGAGTGATCTTCTATTAAGTTGAGTCCATAGAGCAGTGGAGAATCACCTTAGAAAAAATTATATCTCATTGGTGATTCATTCATCTTTTAAAAATTGAGTCAATACCTATTTATTGAGTACTCACTATGCCCCAGGAGTAATGGAATAGTCAGAGGTATTCATAGATTATTCAAAACAAAGGAAAACTTAATACAACAATTTGAAACTAAAGAATGGGCCAGACACAGTGGCTCATGCCTGTAATTCCAGCACTTCAGGAGGCTGAGGTGGGAGGATTTCTTGAGGCCAGGATTTTGAGACCATCCTGGACAACATAGCAAGACTCTGTCTCCACAAAAAATAAGAAAAATTAGCTGGACATGGTGGCAGGTGCCTGTGGTCCCAGCAACTTGGGAGGCTGAGGCAGGAGGATCACTTGAGCCCCGGAGTTGGAAGTTGCAGTGAGCTATGATTAAGTCACTGCACCCCAACCTGGGAGACAGAGCAAGGGCGCAGTCTCAAAAAACAAATAAATGAACAATAACCTGAAGAATGATTAGCTAAAAATTGAGTATGGTAGAAAAGGAGCCAAAATCAGAGCAAACTACAAAGAAATACTCTTTTGTTGCTTTAAAAGTAAGAATGTTACAATTTCTGAGATGTTTAGATCTCTGTCTCTATCTATTCACTTACCTTTTACTTTAGGGACCTGCTGAATTCCCTAGTGACAGTATTCATTCTCTTCACCTTGGACCATTGGTATGCACTGCTTCAGGATGTCTGGAAAGTGCCTGAAGTCAGCCGCATCTTCAGCAGCATCTATGTCATCCTTTGGTTGTTGCTTGGCTCCATTATCTTTCGAAATATTATAGTAGCCATGATGGGTAAGCATAGAGGAGGTGAAACTTGGGGGGAAGAGTGGGTGGGAATAAATGAGTCTGAAAGCTGGCATTGGTGGATTATGTGTAGAGAGAACCTAGTGCAGCAGGAAGGCCTGGGTCCTGGCATGGATATTTCACTTGGTTTCTCCCCACCCAAGTCTTCTCCCCAGGTCTAGTTACTACCATCTCCAAACTCCTAATGGCCCTTTGGGGCAGTTACTAATTTCCAGAATATCAGGAAAGAGCTGAATGAAGAGATGACACATCTGGAGGTTCAGCACAAAGCTGACATATTCAAGCGTCAGATTATCCAAAGGTCTGCTTTCCCATTTTCAAACCCAAATTTTCTCAAAATTTTCCTGAATTCATTCCCTATTTCTACTTCTTGTCTTTGACCCCATTTTCTGTTTGTGAAAGAAGATTTGCCCCCAGGGTTAAGAATTCTCTAGCTCTAGAATATTGCCTGATTCTTCATCTGCTGTGGGGACTCCTCCATTCTTTTTTACCCCTTGACTACAGTTTGTTTTCCCCACTCAGATTTCTTCACTTTCTGACTTGAATTCTTTTCTTTTTTTCTCACTGCACTTTGTCTTGAGTATAGCTCTCTTCACCCTTTTGGTTTTTTTTGCTTTGCAAGACACAAAACCTGTCCCCTGAGGCACGGAGGTTAAGACAACACAAAAGGGATGCCAGGTTAGGAGTGTCTATGTGAACTGGGATGGAAACACATGAAAGAGGAGAGGGTAGAAAACCAAAGATGAAGATTGGCTTTGAGAGAGAATTCATACATTTAATAACTATTTATTGTAGTCTGTTGAATGGTGGTCCCCAAAATGGTATGTCCATGTCCTAACTCCCCAGAGCCTGTGAATGTGACCTAATTTGGAAAGAAGGTCTTTGCAGATATGATTAAGTTAAGGATCTTGAGATGAGATCATTCTGGATTACCCAGGTAGGCCCCAAATCCAACAACAAGGGTCTTTATAAGAGATGAAAGAGAAGACAGAGAATAGGAGAAGGCAGTGTGAAGATGGAGATAAAAATTAGAGTGTTGTAGCCACAAGCCAAGGGAAGCTGAGGAATGCCAGTCAGTTGCCAGAAGGTAGAAGAGGCAAAGAATCTTCTAAGAGCCTCAAGAGGCAGTAAGGCCCTACCAACACCTTGATTTCAGACTTCTTGCCTCCAAGAACAATACATTTCCATTGTTTTAAGCCACAAAGTTTATGGTCATATGTTATGGCAGACACAGGAAACTAATATAAATACTTTCAATGAAACAAATACAATTCTAGATCCTGAATGTTTAGCAGTAGACAAGAGAGCAGAAGGAGAAATAAGAAACTCATTCGTCCATTAAGAAATAACTATTGAATAGTTAGGTGCATGGGATGTATCAGTGAACAAAATAGACAATAATGCCACTCTCATGGAGCTTACATATTAGTAGGAGTAAAAAGATAATAAACATATTAAATAAGTAATATATTAAAATATGATAAACATTATTGAAAAATTAGAAGTAGAACAGGTTAAGAGGGATTGGGAGTAGAGGGTAGGGATTGCAGATGGGTTGTCATTTTAAACAGGATGATCAGGGTGGCCTCATTGAAAAGGTAACACGTGGGCAAAGACTTGAAGGAAGTAAGGGGATTAGTGTGAATATCTATGGGAAGAGTGTTATAGGTAGGGGGAACAGCTAGTGCTAAAGTCCTAAGCCAGAAGCATGCCTGATGTGTTTGAGAAATAGCAAAGAGGCTATTGTGACTGGAGCAGAGTGAGCAGGGGGAAGAATGCTGGGAGATAAGGTCAGAGAGATAATGGGGACCCAATCCTGTGGGACTGTGGGGGCCATTGTAGGGACTTTTACTCTGAGGGAAATGGGAAACAGAGCAGAGGAGTGCCATGAAGTGACTTACATTTAAGAAGGATTATTCTGGGCCAGGCACGGTGGCTCACGCCTGTAATCCTAGCTCTCTGGGAGGCCGAGGCGGGCAGATTGTTTGAGCTCAGGAGTTGGAAACCAGCCTGAGCAAGAGCGAGACCCCATCTCTACTAAAATTAGAAAGAAATTAATTGGAC
>NW_012148618.1:14457170-14567465 GCF_000956105.1 Propithecus coquereli | reverse complement strand
AAAAAAAAAAAAAAAAAAAAAGAAGGATTATTCTGGTTGCCGTGTTGATGATAGATTATAGAAGAACAAGGGAAGGAGCAGAGAGATCAGTTGGGAGGTTATATTGCTGTCCAGGCAAGAGATGATGGCACAGACCAGGTGATACTAGTAAGTTAGTGAGAAAAGATATATTTTGAAGGTAGAGTCAACAGGATTTCTTTTTAAAAAAACTTTTAATTATTATGGGTACATAATAGTTGTATGTCTTTATAGGGTACATGTGATGTTTTGATACAGGCCTACAATATAAATTAATCAAATCAGGATAATTGGGGTATCCATCACCTCAGGCATTTAACATTTTGTGTTAGGAACATTCCAACTGCACTCTTTTAGTTATTTTAAAGTATACCATAACTTATTTTTTATTATAGTCACTTTGTTGTGCTATCAAACATTGTTCATTCTATCCTTATCTATCTAATTTTTGCACCCATTAACCATTGCCACTTTATGCCCCCCTCCCCACTTACCTTTCCCAGCCTCTGGTAATCATCATTCTATTCTCTGTCTCCATGAGATCAATTGTTTTTAATATTTACCTCCCCCATATGAGTGAAAACATATGAGATTTGTCTTTCTGTGCTTGGCATATTTCACTTAATATCATGTTCTCCATTTCCATCCATGTTGTTGCGAATGGCAGGATTTCATGATTTTTTTGGCTATATAATATTCCATTGTATATAAGTACCACAATTTATTTATGCATTCATCTGTTGATGCACACTTAGATTGATTCCAAATCTTGGGTATTGTGAACAGTGCTGTAATAAACACGGAAGTGCAAATGTCATTTTGATACACTGAATTTCCATCCTTTGGGTATATACCCAGCAGTGGGATTTCTGGGTCATATAGTAGTTCTATTTTTAGTTTTTTGAGGAACCTCCATACTATTTTCTATAGCAGTTGCACTAATTTACATTCCCACCAACAGTGTACAAGGGTTCCCCTTTCTCCACATCCTCGCCAGTATTTGTTATTGTGTGTCTTGATAAAAGCCTTCATTCTGTCAACAGGATTTCTTGATGGATGGGATGTGGGAGGGAATAGAAGAGTTAAGAGTGACACATTGGGGATGATTGAGGTTGGTAGCGCCCAAGGTTAGAGTTTGGGAATAGTTTGGTCCTCATTGCCTATGTCCCAGCTTTAGAGGTTGGCCAGGGCCAGGAACAGAATAATGAATGAACTACTCTATCCTGTAAATGTTTTTGAAGCAATAAAATTTCTGCTTTCATCCAGGTGTGGTAGCATGTGCCTGTAGTCCCAGGTATTTGAGAGGCTGAGGCAGGAGGATCACTTGAGCCCAGGAGTTTGAGTCCAGCCTGGGCAACATAAAAAAAAAAAAATTCTCCTTTTATTTACAGAAAAGCACGTCAAGAAAGGGTATCTTTGGACTCATGTGAAGCTTATGAAGAAGAGTTTAAAGACAGTCCTGCCAAAGAGGGTTTAGGAAAGGATTTGATGGCAATTGCATCAAAACCAGAAGGGTCCTTGTCAAAACCAGAAGCATGCTTGTCAAAAATAAAAGAGTATCCATCTTCCTCCTCCATATCCTCCTCCGTTTCCTCCTTTTCTGAATCCAGAGATTATGAATTTACTGGTGAGCAGAAGAAGGGTTTCTTCCATTTGAATTCAGACTCCTCCTCTTTATAAAATATCCCAATATTAAGAGAAGCTCTCCTATTATATCTGCGTTCCAATTTTCTCCATCAGTCCGATTTTCTGGTCTTAATTACTCTTTTCTTGCTTCTTCATTTGCTCTGTAGTTCTCATTCACCTTGGATAAATGTGGCTGTAACTCTCTTTGCTCATTGTAAAAAGGGGTCTCTTGGTGGAGCACTCTTTTGCCTCCCTACTTCCTGTTTCCTCTTTTATCCCTACTTTCCCACCCACACCATAGGATTTGTCAGCGCTTATCCAACTTTCACAAATCTAGTCATGTTTTAATGAAGCATTCCTCCCTATAGATCAATTGGACTGGGAAACACTTGTGCATCAGAATCTGCCTGGGCTAATGGAAATGGATCAGGATGATCGTGTTGTTTGGCCCAGAGATTCACTCTTCCGATATTTCGAGTTGCTAGAAAAGCTTCAGTATAACCTAGAGGAGCGGAAGAAGTTGCAAGAGTTTGCAGGTATGGAGTTAGGGCAGTCATGGGGACTAGGAGTTGAGTACATGGGGGGAAAATATATATATATACATCTATATATATCTCATATATAGCCGAGGAGAAGGAGAAGGGTGTCCACTACTCTGTCATCTCAACTTCTCAATTTCTGCCTCACACCTAAAAAAGGCAAATTTTTGGTTTGATAGGTCACATTCTGGGTACGTGTTCCAATTTCCTCTAACTTAGAGAAAAACTAGAAACTGCTTCTCCAGCAGGGGACGCCCAAATTCCATGAGGTCTGGGTCCGAAGAGGAGTGTCCAATTCCAGTTGTTGGGTATTAGAACATTGTGGGCCTTTGCTTTATTTGGCCAGCCCACCCCTTCTGTACATGTTCCTTCTCTTTGAAGGTCGCATTTCAGACTTGAGCAGCAAAGCTTCAGGCTCAAGTTGGACAGCTGTGGGGATCAAGACAGTGAGCAGAAAGCCCACAAGTGTCCACAGTCCCAACCCCCAAAAGAGGTTTATGAATTACAAACTTCTCTTCCTATCTGCCCATCCTAGCGTTAGCCTCAGCAGAGAGAAATATGTGATTTAAATAGTAGGGTTTGATGTAAGCTGAGAACTATCTGCTCATAATTATTTTCCCTAAATTTCACCACTTGGAGATTAATTTGTATTAATAAAATTTCCCTATAAAAGTGAAAAAAAACCCAGAAGAGTTAGGGGTGTTTTTTTACAATTTAATATGGACTGGTGTTACCTGGGTTTTCCTCCTCATAATGGGTTGGAAGCAACTAAATGTGAGAATACAAAACTAGGGAGGAGGACTCTGTGTGTGTGTGTGTGTGTGTGTGTGTGTGTGTGTGTGTGTGTGTGTGTGTGTGTGTGTGCGGTGGGCAATAAGAGGAATTTGTAACATTGGAACATGGAATTTAGAGCAGGATGTCAAAGACAGGCTTTGCTTACTTCAAAATGTTGCCTAAGGTTCATCCTGCTCCCTCCAATCATTCTCAGCCCTGCCTTCTCATTTGTTCTCTGGGAACAGGGTGAAAGGGAGGTGAAGGTAGCAAAGGAGTGTAGCATCTTTAATCCCGATTAACTTGTTTATGGAAAAGAGTACACAGACTCATATGGCTGCATTTAGAGTAAAGATTAATAAAGATTTGTGTGGCAACCTAGAACCTGGAAAAGTGGGTCTTCACCAGACATATGTTCTGAATGTGCTCAGCTCTCTAGCCTCACAGCCTGTTTCCTTTGCAGTACAGGCACTGATGAACTTTGAAGACAAGTAAAGCTGACAATGGATGGCTTCAATCTCTTTGGACCCAGCAAAAGATAATAAAGGGAGTAGTTGGAAATAGAGAATTCAACATATAAGTGTCTAATAAATACTGCTGGTAATTGCTCAGTGGTCTGTCTCTGAGGGAGGGTATACTGAAAGACATAGGTCAGGCAAAAAAGTTAGCTCAGATGCCAGTGAAGCTTGTGCTCCTCAGCGTTCTACTCTTTCCTCAGCCCCTGAGTCTGACTCTTTTCTTGGCTTTATTGTTGTAGCTCCCACTTTCCTGCAACCTCCCTGTTAAGAGTCCTAATTTCATCCTCTCCCTCCCTGATGCGTACACAAAGTCCTCTCCGCGGGAGCAAGGAGATCCTCAGAGCTGTTAGTATAACTAATTGAAGAAGTATTGTTTCCATTGCCCATTCTACTAAGGTTGCTTTTCTTGTGCACCATTAACTTTAACTGGACATTATTTTTACCTGTTTCTGGGCCCAAAAACAGTTCCTTTATTCCATTTCCCTGCCATTGCTCAGAGCGGTGTTCAAATCAGTAAGGGTTCCACAGGTTTTTAGTGTTAGAAGGGACCTCAGAGTTAACCTATCCCATCAAAGAAGGAACACCATTTAGAATGCCACTGAAAGGATTTATACAGCTGATGCTCAATGTTTCTAGCTATTGGGAATTTATTATCTAGAAGGGATCCTATTCCATTCCTGGATGACTCAAGTCTTTAGAAATGTTTATTATTAAAAATTCTAGGCTGGGAGAGGTGGTTCACGCCTGTAATCTTAGCACTCTGGAAGGTCGAGGTGGGAGGATGGCTTGAGGTCAGGAGTTAGAGACCAGCCTGAGCAAGAGTGAGACCCCATCTCTACTAAAAATAGAAAATCTTAGCTGGGCGTGGTGGTGCAGACCTGTGGTCCCAGCTACTCAGGAGACTGAGGCAGGAGGATCACTTGAGCCCAGCAGTTTGAAGTTGCTGAGAGCTAGGCTGACGCCATGGTACTCTAGCCTGAGCAACAGAGTGAGACTCTGTCTCAAAAAAAAAAAACAAAAAAATTCTATCATTTATTGAGTGTTCAACATGTAAGAAGATATTTATATATGTAGTATTTATGTATACTATACAGAGAGTATGTATGTGTATTTCATAAAATAATCATCTATGGAAGATATCCCCCCATTATTAGAGATAAGAAAACTGAGGCTTAAAGAAGTTAAGTAAGTTCAGTAACTTGCCCAAAGGCACATACGAAGGAAGAGACAAAGCTAAGATTCTAACCCAGGTTAAAATTCTGAGTTTAGAAAAATTCATTTTATACTATTTAAACAATAAAATAGCTTACTGGGAAGTTCAAAGGTAGTGTAGCTTCAGGATTGATTTAATATAAAAATTCACTGTTGTTAGAGTTGTGGTTTTGTTTCTCTGCAGTCTTCTTGTCTCTGCTCTCCTCTGTGTGTCCTTGTTATCTGCAGGCTGGCTTTGCTCAAAATTATCCTTCAGATAATTTTCTGAAGGTCCTAGGCCTCTATACCTATTTACTCACATCCAGGGGACAAGAGACAATGCCTCCTTTCTCAGTCATCGAACAAATCTTCTGGGTCAGAATAATGGCTATTCTTGGAGTGAGGATACTGACTGGGAGAAGGCATGAAGAACCCGGAGTGTTATAGTGTTCTATATCTTGATCTGCATGGCGATTACACAAGTATCTATAAATGTAAAAATTCAACAAACTGTACACTTAACATTTGGGCATTAACTGTATGTACGTCAAACCATACACACACACACACACACACACACACACACACACACACACACACACACATTCTGAGTACCGCTCTGATTGCACCAAGAAGTTAGGTCATATGGTCACATGCTCGTTCCTGACCAATCATAGAGGTAAGGTTTCTCCGGGAACTGGAGGTAGAGTCACACTCAACCTTAAGTAAGGGCTGCTGCCCAAATGGGGAAGGGATGATTGGATAAAAAGGAGGCAATATAAAGTCCTCCACATTAGTCATTACCTGAGAGTATGTCTGGCTGAAAGGCCAAGATAGGAGAAATGAAAATGAATTGAATGTCCAGAACAGGCAAATCCATGGAGACAGAAAGTAGATTAGTGGTTGCTAGGAACTTGGGGAGGGAGGAATTGGGACCAGCAACTAATAGGTATGTAGATTCTTTTTGGTGTAATAGAAATGTTTTGGAATTAGTGGTGGTAGTTGTACACCATAATTAATATACTAAAAAACACTGAATTGCATTTTTTTTTTTTTTTTTTGAGACAGAGTCTCGCTTTTGTTGCCCTGGCTAAAGTGAGTGCCGTGGCGTCAGCCTAACTCACAGCAACCTCAAACTCCTGGGCTCAAGCAATCCTTCTGCCTCAGCCTCCCAAGTAGCTGGGACTACAGGCATGTGCCACCATGCCCGGCTAATTTTTTCTATATATTTTTAGTTGTCCAGCTAATTTCTTTCTAATTTTAGTAGAGACGGGGTCTCGCTCTTGCTCAGGCTGGTCTCGAACTCCTGAGCTCAAACAATCCGCCTGCCTCGGCCTCCCAGAGTGCTAGGATTACAGGCGTGAGCCACCGCGCCCGGCCTTCTTTTTTTTTTTTTTTGAGACAGAGTCTCACTCTGTTGCCCTGAGTAGAGTGCTGTGGTGTCAGCCTATCTCACCACAACCTTAAATTCCTGGGCTCAAGTGATCCTCCTGCCTCAGCCTCCCAAGTATCTGGGCTACAGGTGAGCGCCACCATGTCCAGCTAATTTTTCTATTTTTTTTAATAGATGGGGTCTTGCTCTTGCTTGGGCTGGTCTAGAACCCCTGGCCTCAAGTAATTCTCCCACCTACGCCTCCCAGAGTGCTAGAATTATAGGCATGAGCCACCACATCTGGCCTGTTTTTTGTCTTCTTTTCAATGAGGAAAAATAACCTCTTCCTTCAACATGTGTCTATCCCTTACCACTTCCAACCAGAGGTCTTCACTCCTTCACTTCTTCCTCCCAAATCTCATACAAATTTCTCTTGTTGGCCAACTGTAACATGGAACCATACAAAGAAAGGAATCCTGGGAAATTAATTCCAGTTTGGCTAAATGGACAAAGTTCAAAACAACCATAGATCATTCTGACCATTGCAACTTCATTGCAATTTTCTCTTCCTTTGGCCACAAAAAAACACTATCTTCAGGTTTTTCTTTAGATTGCTTTCCCTCAACTTGTGTTGCTAGCCATCTTCTTCCCAAACTTTAAATGTTTGGTCCTTAGCCATTTTTGCTTCTTACTCTATTTCAACTACTATCTGTATGCTAATGACTTTTAATTCCATTTTCAGTCCAAACCTCTCTTAGAAACTCCAGAGGAAACATTCAGCTGCCTACTAGAAATCTCCATTTGTCTTTCCTCAGGCACTTTGTTTGTAATATGTCCAAAAACAAACTTATTACTATTTTCTCCTCTTCTAATCTCAATGAGGACTGCCAGACAACTTCCCTGGGTTGAGGGAGTCCTCAGTGATCCTCTCCTTGCTTAACTCAGTAGTTTCATATTTTTTATGAAGCCCTTTCACTCAAGATGCCATTAAGATTCTTTTAGTTGCAAAAAAAAAATTCATCTTGAGCTAATCTAATCATAGTAGTGATAACATTTAGTGGATCTGTACTAGTGCTTGGCACATCACAGGCACATAATACTATAAGGGAGTGAAAAAAATTGGGTGGATGGGTAATATTATTAATATCTCCATTTTTCAGGTAAATATATTACAGAACCTTCTGGTCATCAGACTAGTAAGTATGGAATGGAGACCTAGAGTTCAGAGGCCTGATACCAAAATGCAAACATAATTTAAAAGTGTCATAATCAGGGAATCAAGGGCTATGCTACAAAAAGAAATTAACCCCTAAATCTCAGTGATTTGGTATAACAAAGGCTTATTATTCTCTCATGAAGATTTCAATAATAGTTGGGCAATTGTTCAAGGCAGCTACAGTAAATTTTTGTTATTTGTAGTAGTTATGTTCTATAAATTTGCTACAAATAACTGAATTAGTGACTATTGAACCAATGCTCCTAGGGGAAATTCAGGGTTAGGTTCCTGTGAGCCTCTGGTCACAACATTTTCATCAGCTGATCAAATACACAATCTTGTTTTTGTGTTTCTGTTTATAGACACCTTATTTAATGTATGTTATTGATTGATTAACCCTAAACTCATGGCCAATAGCTCTGTAACTCATGCCTGAATGAAGCTTATCTAACATACATATTTTCTCTGTAAGGCACATCACAGCCTTCTTGCACTTGGGAACATGACACAACACTTCAGCACTAAGCTTGAGGGCCATCTTAAACAGTAAAATCACCAAGAAAAAGCACAAAGATGCAAAAACTGTGGCGCTTAATAGACCACCAAAAAGACATTTACTTACAGTATGAGAATTACAGCAAGAAGGCAGAACATTGCCTTGTTTGACCTCAGCTGGAAATGTGTGTCTCATCACTCTACACATGTCTGTGAATGACCTAAAATGTGCTGTATTGATTTTAGAGTCACAAATAAATTTAGTGACTAGGCAAATTTACAAATACAAAACTCACAAATGATGAAGATTAACTATAAATGCTGTGTGATAATTTGGAACTTTGGGCTACTTTGGCCTTGTGATGCTGCCATCTCAACATGCAGTTTATCGGTTGCTTCAATAGGAAGAGATTGTTGGAGGGTCATTTGCTAGCTCCTAAATTCTTAGATCGGTAACAATCCGTTGAACAAAACTAATTACCTGAACCCATCTATAACTGCAAGGGATCTGGGAAGTGTGAGGAATTCTTGGATATCTAGTAAGCAATAAATATTTCAGTTACAAAAGGCAAACCAAAGGGGGCAAAAAATAAATGTACTGTACAAAGGGAGGTATTTGTTCTTATCAGGTGGAGACTGCCCTGTGGGAGGTTTTGGGGAGTGAGGATGTCTCAGAATTTGCAACTCCTTTGACTCCTCCCAACTACATTCATTCTAATTACCAGATCACAGAGTATTCCAATCATCACCAGTCTTATCCATTTCACTTTAGCAGGACACATGATTAATATCTTGTTCTGGACTCTCGTAATTCCAGTTTGCTGGTGCTGTTTTTCTCTCCATTTGGTCATCTGTAGGTTGAAACTTGTCTTGTACTTGTTGAACCTTACCAAACTTTAAGCAGTAACCAACACACTTTGCCCTCAGTTAGCACATAGTCTGAATCCTTAGCAGCAAGTGGATTACTTAACCAACTGCTTACTACAGCATAATGTGGACTGCCAAGAAATTTCCCATCCTGGGTTGGGGGGAGTCCTCATTGTTCCCCTCTCTGTTTGACTCAACTAGTTCCGTATTTGTTCTGAAGGTTTTTCACTTGACACTACTTCTGAATAATAATTTCTGTATTAATTATAACTCCTTTAGTTTCAAATGAAAGAATTCATCTTAAGCTATTAAAATAAATAGTGGTAGTAATATTTAGTGAATGTTTATTCTGTACCAGTGCCTGGTACATGATAAGTGCTTAATCTTTGTTGAATAAATGCCAGAAATTGCACTAAATACTTTAAATGCACTATCTAATTCTCACAAAAAGTCTATGTCAATATTTTTTTCCTTTTTACAGAAGAGAACACTGTGACACAGAGAGGTTTAGAAACTACCACAGGACATACAACTAGTAAATGTTGAAACTAGGATTTGAACCTAGGCAATGTCATTTTTTGTTACCTTATAAGAAAAAGAAGAAAGAAAAGAATTTATTTTAACAGGGTTGTTTTGGAACTAAGGGCAGAAATTCAGGTGGTTTGCAGAATGGGCTGGAATGAGCTAGAAAGCTGTTGGGAACCCAGGCCATATTCTTTCTCTGATTCTCCTTCCTGCTTTTCCGACTAGATATGGTGCCCTTGATGGCAAAGGGAAAATACTGGCAAAATGATGGAATAAATCATTTCACTGGTCCCAACTTCTGACTTGCTTTCCCAGCACTTCCCCCACCTCCCTTTGGGACCTGGGTTATTCCATTTCTTTGGACCTCAATTTCTTTATCTATAAAATGAGAAGTTTGTACCAGAGGATTCCTCAGGTCTTTTCCACTTCTAAAATTCTGTGATCCTAAGTGAACCTTCTAGGGCAGAAGCACATTAATAATGGAGTTCAACATGTGGGTTTGGAGGAGAGAATGGGGAAGGGTTCTAAGGAAAAAAGGGCAGAATACAGGTTTGGATAGAGCCTCAGTGTTGAATTACTGTTTAGAGCTGGTGCCAAATAAAGGCCTTTTGGGAGGTAGGAATGGGGAATGGAAAATACTTCTAACCCTCACCAGACCAGATTATTTTGAATGGAATCTCTCTGATCCGTGAGCAGTTCTGTGTGTAGACAGAGTAGTCCCCTCACATAGTGATTTAATCTGGTTTATCTCTTCTCAGCACAGAATTTTCTACAGGGCTTTCACCTAGGCCACAGAGAGAGAGCCAAAGGGAAAATCCAAACATTTGAATGGCCTCATGAGCAAGTCACATTTCTCTGGGTCTGTTTCCTTATCCATCAGTTTGCAAGTTTTTGTCTACATGATGTCCAGGGTATTGCTCGGCTCTTAACATTTTGTGGTTCTGGGTAGGGCATCAAAAGTAGCTCTCCTCTTCCTGAATTCTCCATCCTTGGATCAAACCTGTCTTCATTTCTCCTCTCTGTTTATACTTAGCTGCCCAGTTTCTTTATCCTAAGCCCCCTTTCTTCCTCAATTTCCTCAAATCCTACTTGCTCCTTATTAAATATGAAATGTCTGATTTCAAATCAAAAATGTGGTTTATTATATCTCAAACAAGAAGCATTATAATTAATCAAAGTATGCACCTAAACTTTGACACAGTTTTGCCATCTTAACGGTACCTTGTTTATGCCAGCAGCGAAGAAGCCTGGAGAACAAGTGGCAATGAAATCACGAAAGGCGTTTTCTATGGCTTGTTGAAAATTGAACATTTTTCCTCACAAAAAGTGCTCCAGGCCGGGCGTGGTGGCTCACACCTGTAATCCTAGCACTCTGGGAGGCCGAGGCGGGTGGATCGCTCAAGGTCAGGAGTTCGAGACCAGCCTGAGCAAGAGCGAGACCCCGTCTCTACCAAAAAATATAGAAAGAAATGATCTGGACAACTAAAAATATATATATAGAGAAAAAATTAGCTGGGCATGGTGGCGCATGCCTGTAGTCCCAGTTACTCGGAAGGCTGAGGCAGAAGGATTGCTTGAGCCCAGGAGTTTGAGGTTGCTGTGAGCTAGGCTGACGCCACAGCACTCACTCTAGCCAGGACAACAAAGCGAGACTCTGTCTCAAAAAAAAGAAGAAGTGCTCCAAAGCCTGGAAGAAGTAGTAGTTGGTGCAGGGTCTAGTGAATATGGTGGATGACAGAGAGTTTCCAAGTCCAGCCTCTGTAGTTTAAGCAGTGTTGTTTGTGTGACATGTGGTTGAGTGTTGTCTTGCAAGAGGATCGGACTGTCTCTATTGATCAATATCAGCTGCTTAATCACAAGCATCCTCATCATTTTGTCCAACTGGTTGCAGTAGACACCCACTGTAATCAATTGACCAGATTTCATGAAGCTTTAGTGGATAATACCAGCACTGGGCCACCAAACAGACACAATTAGTTTTTTTTTTGATGAATATTCAGTTTTGGACTGTGTTTCAGCACCTCATCTTTATCCAACCATTGTGCCGAGTGCTTCTGATTGTTGAAAAGAATCCATTTTTCATCACACATAACAATACAGCGCAGAAATGGTTCACCTTTATGTTGTGATAGCAAAGAAAGGCAAGCTTCAAGATGATTTCTCTTGCTCGTTTAATTCATGCAGAACCAATCTATCCAGCTTCTCTACCTTGCCAATTTGTTTCAAATGGTCCAATATTGTTGGAATGGTAACATCAAACCTTGCTGCTAATTCATGTGTAGGTTGAGATGGATTCGCTTCCACTACAGCTTTCAGCTCATCATTATCCACCTTGGTCTCAGGTCGCCCACATAACTCATATTTAAGATTAAAATCACCAGAATGGAACTTCTCAAACCACTGATGTACTTGTGTGTTCATTAGCCACATCCTTCCCAAACACTTTGTTGATATTTTGAGCTACCTGCGCTGCATTGGTTCCACGACAGAACTCATATTCAAAAATAACATGAATTTTTGACTTATCTATGATTTCACAAAAATTGCTCTAAAAAGTGTTAAAGATAATCACAAGCCAAACCATGTGTTTGAAAGACGGAGGATATACTTTCACAATAAAAATAAAATAGGAAATGTCAAAGTGAAATGTCAGAGATATCAACTGTCAAACTTAGTACTTGAAGAAATTGGACATTTCATACTTAATAATCTAATAGCTCTTTTATAACCTCTTTGTTTCCTTATATTTTTCTGCAGACCCCTAGATTACACCCCTGGTCTCTAATTTTCCATCTCCATGTCTACTTACTCCTCTGTGCATAACTGGCTCCTAACTCAAGCTGTCTCCTTGGGTTCCTCTGAGGGCCCCCTGGGATACCCTGTCATTGGTCCCTCTCACAGAAACACACGCTTCTCCAGAGCCAAAGGATCAGGTATTCAGTGGCTCAGGTGACAAACCTGCTGTCAAGTTACAGATATTGTTTCCTGAAAGACCAACTACAGTGTCAGTGGAACCTCAAGCTGCCTGCAGTGCCCGCCCTCAGCTGGCTATCCCACACAAGGTGACAATAACCAGAACTCACCTCTGGTACTAGTGTTCACCTGGAAACATGGCTCTGAGCCTCTGGCCCCTGCTGCTACTGCTGCTTCTGCTGCTGATGTCCTGTGCAGGTGAGAGGAAGAGTGAGCAGGGCTGAGGATGAAGGGAGGCTTGCTGGAAAAAGACTTAAGAACATGGAGGTTAACCAGTTAGATAAAAGATAAAGGGACAAAGAAAAGGGGCAGAGAGTGGTGCTAAGGGAGAAAATGAGGATAAAGAAGGCAGACAGACCAAGACTTACTGTAGGCCAGTAAGAGGACCTCAGCTCACCATCCTCTCACCTCATCTTTAGATCCAGGTAGGGAATTGTGCTCAGGGGCAGGGCTGAGTTTGGGCTCTAGGTTCCTCCCCTTTAGTGACCTCTCATTTCTCTCTTTACAGTGACTCTGGCCTCTACTGAACCTCAGTCCCTGGACCCTGGTCTCTCCCTCCTGAAGTCATTGCTCTCCACTGTCGACCAGGCTCCCCAGGGCTCCCCCAGCCACTCACGGTTCTCTGCATTCCTGGCCAATATTTCTTCTTCCTTTGAGCCTGGGAGAATGGGGGAAGGACCTATGGGAGAGCCCCTACTTCTTCAGCCCCCTGCCCTCCGGCTTCATGATTTTCTAGTGACGCTGAGAGGCAGCCCAGACTGGGAGCCAATGTTAGGGCTGCTGGGGGATGTGCTGGCACTGCTGGGACAGGAGCAGACTCCCCGGGACTTCCTGGTGCACCAGGCAGGTGTGCTGGGTGGACTCGTGGAGGTGCTGCTGGGAGCCTTAGTTCCTGGGGGGCCCCCTGCCCCTACCCGGCCCCCGTGCATCCGTGATGGGCCCTCTGACTGTGTCCTGGCTGCTGACTGGTTGCCTTCTCTGCTGCTGTTGCTAGAGGGCACACGCTGGCAGGCACTGGTGCAAGTGCAGCCCAGTGTGGACCCTACAAATGCAACGGGCCTCAATGGGAAGGAGCCAGCCCCTCACTTGTTGCAGGGTCTGTTGGGCTTGCTTACCCCAACAGGGGAGCCAGGCTCTGAGCAGGCTCTTTGGGGCGGTCTGCTACGCACAGTGGGGGCCCCCCTCTATGCTGCCTTTCAGGAGGGGCTGCTCCGTGTCACCCACTCCCTGCAGGATGAGGTCTTTTCCATTCTGGGGCAGCCAGAGCCTGATGCCAGTGGGCAGTGCCAGGGAGGTAAGTGCTGCCAGGGCTGGGGCTGGGATGTGGCAGGGCAAGAAGGATGAGATTGGGGTAGTTCTCTTCCTTACACTTTCCCTCCTAGGTAACCTTCAACAGCTGCTCTTATGGTGAGTAACAGGAGACCAGTTCTGAGCAATTGGGCCTGGGAAATCTGGAGGTGGAGAGCTGAAGGCATCAGCCTCCAGAGCTGAAGAGAAAACTGATGGGAGGAGTGTGCTTTAATGGTTTGGGAGTGTGACTGTTGGGTTGGTGTCCTGGCTCCACCTCTTCCTAGCCAGGTGAACTTGGGCTGGTTACATACTCTTTCCATGCCTCAGTTTCCCTAATTGTAAAATAAGGATGATAACAGTTAGTGCTGAGTTGTTGCAAGTGATTAAATGAGTTGATGCTTTATGTGTAAACTGCTTAGAACAGTGCCTGGCACATAGTGTTTAATAAGTGTTAGCTAATAAAGGTGGGGTATGGAAAATAAGGGCAAGACTGGATTCCTCTACCCGCTTTCTATTTCAGTACAACAATGCCTGAGAACAGTTAGACATATTCAATTGCTGTGCAGATTTCCTGATATGAGGCCAACCGAGGGTTGTATTTAAGCTACCTGAAAGCATATGCAGAAAGGAGGCAGAAGGGAGCCAGGTAGACAGAAGGGACTCCAACTGGGAATGCTCCTAGGTGATTTTGTGCTGTGGTAGGACAGCTCTCTCCCCTTTCCCGCATTCCAGGATTTCAACCAGTAATGCCTATGCTCTCAGGGACCTCACTTTTAGAAAAGCCTATGCTTACCATGCCCCTTGCAGGGCTCTGGGCCAGGGTCAGAATCTTTAACTGGAGGAAATGTGAACTGACCAGATCGTGCCTGCTCCTCCCTCTGTACCCAGGGGCGTCCGACACAACCTTTCCTGGGATGTCCAGGCGCTGGGCTTTCTGTCTGGATCGCCACCCCCACCCCCTGCCCTCCTCCACTGCCTCAGCACGGGTGTGCCTCTGCCCAGAGCTTCTCAGCCCTCAGCCCACATCAGCCCTCGCCATCGGCGAGCCATCTCTCTGGAGGCCCTCTGCGAGAATCACTCAGGGCCAGCACCACCCTACGGCATTTCCAACTTCTCCATCCACTTGCTCTGCCAGCATGTGAAGCCTGCCACCCCGCAGCCCCCTCCCAGCACTGCTGCTATCTGCCAGACAGCTGTGTGGTATGCAGTCTCATGGGCACCAGGTGCCCAAGGCTGGCTACAGGCCTGCCATGACCAGTTTCCTGATCAGTTTCTGGTTGTGATCTGTAGCAACCTCTCCTTTTCAGCCCTGTCTGGCCCCAACCGCCGCCTGGTAAAGCAGCTCTGTGCTGGCCTGCTCCCACCCCCCACCAGCTGCCCTGGAGGCCTGCCCCCTGTTCCCCTCACCCCAGAGATCTTCTGGGGCTGCTTCTTGGAGAATGAGACCCTGTGGGCTGAGCAGTTATGTGGGGAGATGGGTCTGCAGGCTGTGCCCCCCAGCAACCAGGCTTGGGTTCAGCATGTGTGCCAGGGACCTACCCCGGATGCCACTGCCTCCCCACCCTGCCACATTGGACCCTGTGGGGAACGCTGCCCAGATGGGGGCAGCTTTCTGGTGATGGTCTGTGCCAATGACACCATGTTTGAGGCTCTGGTTCCCTTCTGGCCTTGGCTAGCAGGCCAGTGCAGGATAAGTCGTGGGGGCAATGACACTTGCTTCCTAGAAGGGCTCCTGGGCCCCCTTCTGCCCTCTCTGCCCCCTCTGGGCCCATCCCCACTCTGTCTGGCTCCTGGACCCTTCCTGCTCGGCATGCTATCCCAGTTGCCACGCTGTCAGTCCTCTGTGCCAGCCCTTGCCCACCCTGCACGCCTACACTATCTCCTGCGCCTGCTGACCTTCCTCCTAGGTCCAGGGGCTGGAGGGGCTGAGGCCCAGGGGATGCTGGGTCAGGCCCTGCTACTCTCCAGTCTCCCAGACAACTGCTCCTTCTGGGATGCCTTCCGCCCAGAGGGCCGGCGCAGTGTACTACGGACAATCGGGGAGTACCTGCGACAGGAGGAGCAGCCAATGCCACCAGGCTTTGAACCCACTGTCAGCCCCAGCTCTGCTATAAGCAAGATGGAGCTGCTGGCCTGCTTCAGTGTGAGTGACCTACCAGGGCGAAAGCTCCTGGACCAGAGGGAAGGGCCTCCAGGGCAATTCCTCTAATACTGAGAGGCAGTAGGATAGTGTAGTGGTTTAAGCACACAGCAGCTCTAGAGTCAAACAGGCTGGGGTTCCTATCTTAGTTCTGCAACCAACCTTGGACAAGTTATTTAACCTCTCTGAGCAATATTTTTTTCTTCTCATCTATAAATGGGGAATTATAATGGTATCATTCTTTTAGTCTGGTCGTAAGGATTACATGAGATAATAACATGCTGTGGGCTTAGCGTAAACATGCAATAAATGTTATCTCATTATTCTTTTGGACTCTTTGACTCTCCTCTTTCTGTTCCAGAAAGGAAAGGACTCAAGTTAGAGGGCTCTAATACTCTCTCTAGAGAGTGAGAATTGGAGGCTGGCAGAATACAAGAAAATAAGGCAGGAATGAGAAGATTCAGGGAGACTATGAATCAGAAGACTTTGGTTCTAGGTTCAACTATTCCACAAATTAGTGTGATCTTAGGCAAGTAATTTAGTGTTTTGGGGCTTCAGTTTCCTCTCTGTAAAAGGGCTAGATTCTAGCAGCTAGAATATTCATTGAGTGCCTGTTACATGCAAGGCACTTTGCTGGGTTCTATAGGGTATTTAAAGATTCCTTACTCCAGCTGAGTGTGGTGGCTCACACCTGTAATCCTAGCACTCTGAGAGGCTGACAAGGGAGAATTGCTTGAGGTCAGGAGTTTCAGACCAGCCTGAGAAAGAGTGAGACCCTGTTTCTACTAAAAATAGAAAAAATTAGTGGGTCATGGTGGTGCATGCCTGTAGTCCCAGCTACTTGGGGGGCTGAGGTGGGAGGATCACTTGAGCCCAGGAATTTGAGGTTGCTGTGAGCTGGGCTGATGCCACTGCACTCTATCTGAGGCAGAGTAAGGCTCTGCTTCTAAAAAAATAAAAAAATTCCTTATTTCATGTTAGGGCCTGCTTTTTTCAAGCCCTGGGCCCAGTAAAATGGAATTAGATAGGCTCATAGTATTTGGTTTAGGTCTACACGTATTTATTGAGCCAACTATGGACATGGCATGGGAAGGGATACAGGAGAAGCTAGAGACATGGTCCCAGACCTAAAGGAGCTTGATATTTGAAGAAAAATGCATACTAGCTTCAGATGAAGGATAAGCATCAAGCAAGTGGGGTTGGAGTGCCTGGGGCAGCTGCAGGAGGGACAGAGGAGACAGCTCTCTTGGCATCTTGTCTTTCTCCTCTCCAGCCTGTGCTATGGGATCTGCTCCAGAGGGAGAAGAGTGTTTGGGCCCTGCAGATTCTAGTGCAGGTAACAGATGGAGGGCACATGGGTGGACTGAGTGACAGCCATGGCCTGAGGTCCCTGCCCAGTGAGGAGGCCATACCCATCATGACCTCCTCTTCCCAGGCGTACTTGCACTTGCCCCCAGAAAACCTCCAGCAGCTGGTGCTTTCAGCAGAGAGGGAGGCTGCGCAGGGCTTCCTGACACTCATGCACCGTTCCTGGGGCCAGCTGCAGGTGGGCATAGAGGGAGAGCAGAGCAACCATGGAGGGGGAATCTAGGGATCAAGGGTATCTGGAACCTAGTGTCCAGAGGGCTTGCCTTAGTGGGAGGAGGAACTCCAGAGGGGAGACGGCAAGGATACCAACTGTCCCCAGAGCCAGAATCCATTCCTGTGCCCCCACAGGTACCACCATCTGAGGAGCAGGCCCTGGGTCACCTGACAGCCCTGCTGCTCCAGCGGTACCCACGCCTTACCTCACAGCTCTTCATTGACCTATCGCCACTCATTCCCTTCTTGGCTGTCTCTGACCTGATGCGCTTCCCACCGTCCCTGTTGGCCAATGACAGCGTGTAAGGTTCCCACACCGTTTCTCCTGTTCCTGTCAGGGCCAGACCAACCCCATCCTCCCTGGAGCAGCCTCTTCCAGAACTCTTCTCTATTAAAAAAGGGAGCATCTCCATCCTGTCCATGACACCGGGGCTGCAGGGGGCCAGGGGACAATAGTTTGGAACAAGACAAAGGGTTCAGACTCTTTACGCTGTCCAGGCTGGCTGCCATCCGGGATTACAGCCCAGGAATGAGGCCTGAACAGAAGGAGGCTCTGGCAAAGCGACTGCTGGCTCCTGAACTGTTCGGGGAAGTACCTGCCTGGCCCCAGGAGCTGCTGTGGGCAGTGCTGCCCTTGCTGCCCCACCTCCCTCTGGAGAACTTTCTGCAGCTCAGCCCTCACCAGGTATGAGAATCATCCTCTTTACTTGACTGGCCCATCTTCTGCTAGGTGGGACAGGAGTCAGTGGCATGTGTTCTAGTGGGCCCCTCCTACAAGTGTGCCACAGTGACCCCAACACAAGCAGACCATCCCCATCTCAGATCCAGGCCCTGGAGGAGAGCTGGCCAGCAGCAGGTCTTGGGCCAGGGCATGCCCGACATGTGCTGCGCAGCCTGGTGAACCAGAGTGTCCAGGATGGCGAGGAGCAGGTACGCAGGTGAGTGGTTATGGGATCAGTGACCAAGGCCAGAGTGGGAGAGGTAGAGAGAGGCAGGTACAGCTGCCATGGTGGATTGGTATCCTAGGAAGGGAGGGGGAAGAGAGTAGGCAGTGGCCCCAGGCAGGGCAGGGCTCCAGGAGAGAGGCCTCTCTATGGTGCCCATGTTTCTTAGCTTAGTGGTCAGAATGCCTATTCCATGTACTCATCTAGTCCCTGCCTCAGTGACCACACAAAGGCCAGCTTCATGCCCTCCTCAGGCTTGGGCCCCTCGCCTGTTTCCTGAGCCCTGAGGAGCTGCAGAGCCTGGTACCCTTGAGTGATCCGATGGGGCCGGTAGAACGAGGGCTGCTGGAATGTGCAGCCAACGGGACCCTCAGCCCAGAAGGACGGGTGAGCCCCTTGGCACAGACCTACAAGACTCCAGGCTCCCCCTGGGTCTGTGTGTATGGCTTGCACAATTGTATCAACCAAGCTCAAGCACAGTGGTGCCGGCTCCCCAATCCCCTCTGCCACCTCCATCTTTTACTCTGTGGCCATTCTTATCTGTTACCACCTCTTCCTGGCCCTATCCTATCTGGTGTAAAGCACCCCAAACCTACCCTTTGCCATCCTGAACTCAGTCTACTCCAGTTCTATCCCTACTTCCAAGCTCTAGCCCAGGCCCTGGGAAATCCAGATTTGGGATTAGAGAAGAGGTTCAAGGTTTATCTGTCTTTTCTCTCTAGTCCCAAACATTCTCTGGTTACAGGTGGCGTATGAACTTCTGGGGGTGTTGCGCTCATCTGGAGGAGCTGTGCTGAGTCCCCGGGAGCTGCGCGTCTGGGCCCCTCTCTTCCCTCAGCTGGGCCTCCGTTTCCTGCAGGAGCTATCAGAGCCCCAGCTTAGAGCCATGCTTCCTGCCCTACAGGGAACAAATGTCACACCTGCTCAGGTGGGCCCATCTCACTCCCTGGCATCCACCCTCTCCCCCTGGAGCCCCAGTCAAGAGAATCTCATTCTGGGATACAGTCAGCCCCTCCTTTCCCTGGGGGAGCACTAGAGGTGAACTCTGTCCCAAGGAGGATTCCCTCATCCCCCTTCCTTAGATCAAGAAGGAACTTGAGTTACTGGGGATGATTACTGGGAATGGTTAAGAGGGAACTGGAAGTTTTGGAGGGCAGGCCTTAGGACCTGGCTGCTGGGACCTGAGAGCTGTTATTCCCTGTCCCATTGCAACACAGGCTGCCCTGCTGCTTGGACGGCTCCTCCCTAGACACGATGTAAGTAGTAGCAACTCTCAACATCCCCATAGAGGTCCCTGTCCCTTCTTTCCCTGGCTCCTTCATTTGCCCCCTCCTCCCTCTCAGCTCCCCTTATACCTGTTGCCCCATTGCTCTGTGATTGTTGTCTTCTCCACCACCCTGCCCTTCTGCTTCAGGCCTTTTGTCTCTCTTGCCCTTCAGCTGTCCTTGGAGGAACTCTGCTCCTTGCACCTTCTGCTGCCAGGCCTCAGCCCCCAGACACTCCAGGCCATCCCTAGGCGAGTTCTGTTTGGGGCCTGTTCCTGTCTGGCCCCTGAACTGTCACGCCTCTCAGCCTGCCAGACTGCAGCGCTGCTTCAGACCTTTCGGGTATGAAAGTAGCAGAGAGGATGAGACAATTAGGGATATGAGCCCTCGTTGGGAGGAAGGCATCTTCCCTGTGCTCAGGGAAGGCCTTCCATACCTCCCTACTCCCTTACAACACACCCAAAGACAGACAGACACACACACACACACACACACACACTACCAATTCTCATGCAGGTGAAAGATGGCGTTAAAAATTTGGGTACAACAGGTGCCAGTCCAGCTGTGTGTATCCCTGGTCAGGTACGTGTGAGATCTCCTGACTGAGCTCCTTGCCCCATTCTAGGGCAGTTTCATATGGCTAGTGCTGCCTTGTACGTTACCCCTGCAGTGGCCCTGAGAGTTCAGGTTAGCTCTGTTTGCCCCCAAGATATTGGGAGCTCTCCCTAGTTCCAGATGTAGCATAGCATGACCCACACTGTCCTAGAATGTCAAAGCTGCAAGGGCCTGAGAAATCTTCCAGACCAACCACCCTGCTTCCAGATTAAAACTCCAAGGCTCAGAGAAGTGAAGCTAAAAGACTTTAGTTCATCAGGTACCTAACTAGCAGCAAAACTTGACCACAACAGCTTTCAATGTGAGGGCTCTTAGGTGCTCATTGCTACAGTGGCAAATGTCATTCTACCCCTGTCCTAGCTTTGGTCCCTTTCTGCTCCCATGGTTCCCTTTCTCTGAGGGCTGAGTCCAGACCCTCTCACCTGTTGCTACACTGCTACACTCATCACTGCCAGCAGCCCATCTCCACCACCTGGCCAGACTGCCTGCTTCCCCTGCTCCCATTAAAGCTGCTACAACTGGACTCCTCGGCTCTTCTGGCAAACCGAAGGCGCTACCGGGAGCTGCCCTGGTCTGAGCAGCAGGTAATTCTCCCCAGTTAACCTCAGAACTCCCTCTCTCAATTTGTTCTACCTCCTTTACCCATCCCTCAGCCCAATTTGGCAACTTACTCCTAGTATTCCTTATAATGTGACTTGCTTTACTTTTTCTTTCTCTCTCCTCATACTTCTATTTCTCCCTCTCTCTCAGAGAGAAGTGGGCATTTGGGAGAGTGGGAGGCTAGTGGGGCCCACAGAATGGAGAGGCAATACTGGGGCCAAAGCACCTTAGGTCCTTGGGCAGCATCTCTGCTGGGAAGCGGCTCCTCTTTCTCTCTCTTGTAGGCACAGTTTCTCTGGAAGAAGATACAGGTGCCCACCAACTTGACCCTCAGGAATCTGCAGTGAGTAACTTCTGTTGAGCAGTGAGTTAAATTCAACTAACATTTTTTGGGTGCTTACCATGTGCCAGGCACCATGTGACATGCAATGGCAGATATAGAGATGAGTGATGCATAGTCCCTGCCTTGTGCATGTTCTCCTGGCTCCTCCCCTTGCCCTCCTGCCTTTCCACAGTGCCATACCTAATCCTGATTAGAGCTAAGGGACTCAGAGACCTGGGTTCAGGTCCCAGCCCTGTCATCTATTCATGCTTTAGGGCAAGTCATTTCATCTCTCTAAACTTCAGGTTTCTCTTCTGTAGAATGAAAATTAAAATGGTACCTACCTCATAGGTAGTTATTGTGAATATTAAATGAGATAAGTCATATACAGTATTTAACACAGTGCCTGGTCCATTGTAAGCTCCCAATAGACATTTGCTGTTTTTAATTTAATTCAAGGTGACTTCAGAGCCACTGACCAAGCAAGAATAAATAAGAATATGTAGGTGTCACCTTACCTGCACTCACAGGAAAAGAACTGTGAGCTTCAGAATCTGAAGACATGGCTCTTGTCTCAGTTTACCACACTTCTAGTAGAATGATGTTGAGAATGTCTCTTGAACTCTGTAAATTTTATTTTCTTCTCTGATAAACAGTGATGATGTTATGGGGAGCCAATGAGAATATATATGTAAAAACATTTCTCAAACTGTAAATCACCATAAATCAACATCTGTACTTGTGTTGAGAGTGCCAGTATGAAGGAGCAGACAGGCTGTGGCATGTGTTGAATAAGCATCTACCCACTCACACACCCACAGGGCTCTGGGCACCCTGGCAGGGGGCATGTCCTGTGAGTTTCTGCAGCAGATCAACTCGATGGTAGACTTCCTTGAAGTGGTACACATGATATATCAACTGCCCACCGGGGTTCGAGGGAGCCTGGTGAGAGGGGGTACTTGGGCATTAGTGGGGGAAGGGAGGGTGGGACCCAGGGTGCAGAACCTAGCTCCCATGCTCAGCTCTGTCCTGACCCTGCTTCCCCACCTTGTCTCACAGAGAGCCTGTGTCTGGGCAGAGCTACAGCGGAGGATGGCAATGCCAGAGCCAGAGTTGACAACCCTGGGGCCAGAACTGAGTGGGCTGGACACCAAGCTACTCCTGGACTTACCGTAAGTGCTACAGCTGGAGATACTGGATCAGATCCTCAGAAAGCTCAACCCAGGGTAGAAGATCTGCCCTTAGGAAATGCTCTAAGGAGGAGGTGATTTTTCTGTCTGGTGGTTTCTGTCAGGGTGGTTCCCTGACATCATTTATAGCCAAAAACAAAGGATTCTATTCAAAGTTGCTCTATGTATTGACTGGTTCCCAGAACATGGCCCCAGTATGGGACAGCTGAGGGTGGCAACACTGTGTTGTGGCTTGCCAACTAACTTTAATGTAACCTAGGCCACATGGATAGAGATAGAGAATCTGAAGTGAGGGAAGCAATGGTCCAATTCTGCCCCAGAGGACTGTAGTCTGATTAGGGCACTGTGTTCTCAGTGTGTTCAGAGGAGTAGATAAGAGAAAATATATGAAAAATATGGTAAATGCCTTCAAATACATGAGGGGCTATCAAATAGAAATTAAATTGGCATATTTCTGAATGGCCCCATTGGGCAAGGCTAGGATTGATGAATGAAAGTCAGATTTTTGCACAATATAAGGAAAATTGAGGTAATGAGTTCCTCCTGGTCATTCAGTGGAGCTGTCCAAGTCCAAGCCGAATGGCCCCATGGCAGAAATGTTGTAGAGCACATTCAAGTATGGGTTGTGGAGAGAGAAGACGATGAATCTAAGCCTCCTCTCAACTCAGAGATTCCAGGGATTCATCAGTGTCTCATGCATATGCCTCTTTTCCCATTTTACTCCCACCCCAGACCATTGCCATCTGAACTGTAGGTCAGAGTAGGAAAAGGCTGGTGTGACAGTCTTCCTGGGGATGTGGAGATAATAAAAGCAGCTGACTCCATTCTTACATTTTTATAGGTGTTTCCACAGATTTTGGCTTTTGTATAACTTGGCCCTGTTCCAGAATTGGCAACCCTGTATGGAATACAGTATGTCATTTCTGACTTCTAGGCAAAAAAATATTTTTGTTTTGTTTTGTTTTGTTTTTGCTTTTGCTTTTTAGATGCCATTCAAATCTGTTTAAATATGTGGGTTCTCTGAGATAATTTAGAATCTCAAGGGCCTGGATGAGGTCAAAGATCCGGGGCCATGAGTCAGAAAACTCATTTGTGAAAGAGGGATAAGAAGAAAATACCTATTTTACCTCCAGGTCTTGTCATAAGGATCAAATAAGATAACACTTGAAAGAACTTTGTAAATTGTAGAAGGGACCCCCTCACGATTAGGAGAAAGGTGACCTTGTGGAAAGAACAGGAATTGGGAGTAAGACCCCACCATTTGATCTCTGTGAGCCTCAGTTTTTTAATCTATAAATTGGGGAAATTTTAATGGTACTTAATATTTGGGGCTTTTGAGTCCATTTAATCAGATTTGATTGTTTGTTATTTCTTTTCAGGAAGACTAGAACTATGTCACTCCCTTCGTTCTCACCTTTCAAGTGCAATGGTGGGAACCGGCCCTGGGGCTGTTTAATGTCAGTTCCTGTCCAGGGCCACTGGGTTTTGTCTGGTGTTACATCTTATCTGGGGAATGTGTGGTTCTGTGGTCTCTTCTCAACTTGGCTTAGTTCCGACTGAGTGCTTCTGTTGTTGAATTGCTATCATAGGGTCCAGCTGATGGACAGACTGACTAATGAATCCATTATGTTGGTGGTGGAGCTGGTACAAGGAGCTCCAGAGCAGCTGCTGGCACTGACCCCACTTAAGCAGGCAGCCCTGGCAGAGAGGGCACTTCAAAACCTGGTAAGAGTCCACCCTACCAGACTTAGATCTGCTGCCCTGGGCAATTCTTGCCTCTCAGACAATGCTCTCTATCTTCTAGGCCCAACTCTCTACTTCTTGCTGCCGAACAGGTTTCTGTCTACAAGGCCCTAGCCCCTAGATCTGCCTCTGGGTTCTATTTCTTGGTAACCTACTTCATGTTTCTTGTCCATACCCCTTGGAGTCCAAGATATCCGTTGGATTCCACTTCTCAGTCTTTCTGCCTGTTCCCATCTGGGCTCATTGTTTAAGAAAGTGAACAAAGGCAGTGAGCATCCTAGCGTGCTGAGTTGGGAGCAGGAGGGCGGGAAGGTCAAGGGGCTTGGTATCTTGATCAGCGTCTGGCACTCTGAGTCCGAGAGGCATTGTCCAAGGTCTGATGCCCTTTTCTAGGCTCCAAAGGAGACCCCAGTCTCAGGGCAAGTGCTAGAGACATTGGGCCCCTTGGTCGGATTCCTGGGGATAGAGAGCACGCGACGGATCCCCCTACAGATCCTGCTGTCCCATCTCAGTCAGCTGCAGGGCTTCTGCCTGGGAGAGACGTTTGCCACAGAGCTGGGATGGCTGCTGGTGCAGGAGCCTGTTCTTGGGTATGGACCTTCGAGAACTTCAGATTCTAACTCATCCTACACCCAATCCCTCAACCACCCTCATCAGTGGCAGCCCGTTTCATATTCTTAATGTCCCCCAATCCTAGCATGTCCTCTTTTCTCCATCCTTTTCCTCACAGTCTAGCTCCCCAGCCCCTGATCTTCTTCCCGTCCCCCAGGAAACCAGAGTTGTGGAGCCAGGACGAAGTGGAACAAGCTGGTCGCCTAGTATTCACTCTGTCTACCGAGGCTATTTCCTTGATCCCTAGGGTGAGGTGAAGGAAGGAACAAGGGAGGGAGTAAATGCAAACAGGGAACTGGTCAGCTGGCTGGGGACCTAAGGCCAAGGTGGTTGAGGGCAAAGGATGTGAAGCCTGGATCAGGGGGACACTTCTAGAGGGGGACACTTCAAATGAGGTCCCTTCCTCCATGAGACCACACCTTCACGATCCCTCCCCACCCCCAGTAAGCCCACCTTTACCTCAGTACCATCTCCCACACCCCCCTTCACAGATGACCTAAATTCCCAACTGCTGATATGCTGTAGCTCCTCTGGCCGCAGTCCACAGAGTGTGTAACCCAGTGCTGTCAGGTGAATGAAGTCCAGGTGGCTCACGTGCCGACCACTCTGTCGCAGGAAACTGGAGACCACAGCCCGGAGCTGGGGTGGGGGTAAGGGGCACAGGATAAGGAGAGAAGGATAAGGACTTTGGATTAACAGGTGCAGCAGCTGGCCCTGATCCTGTCTAGGTCTCCCCACCCTTCTTATACTTTCTTATGCAGGAGGCCTTGGGCCCAGAGACTCTGGAGCGGCTTCTAGAAAAGCAGCAGAGCTGGGAGCAGAGCAGAGTCGGACAACTGTGTGGGGAGCCACAGCTTGCTCCCAAGAAAGCAGCCCTGGTAGCTGGGATTGTGCAGCCAGCTGCAGAGGATCTTCCAGGTGAAACTACCCAAATATTCATATGTTCAGGAGGGCATATGGGCCAGAATATCAAACAATGCAGTTGTTGTGTCAGAAATCTGGGGCTCCAAATGTGCACTGCTCTTTGAGCAGATTTGCATACTTTCTGCTCTCTGGGCTTGAGTTTTCTAATCTATAAGGCCAAGAGATTAAAGGGATGATCTTCAAGTCACTTCTAGTTCTAGGGTTCTATAGCTCTGGGAGTTTATAATCCATTGAGTTTTTGGCCCAGAACTCCCGTTTTCTCTTGTCTCTGTAAATAGCTGACTCAGCTCTATGTTGGCTAAATGTGGAGCTCTCTGCTGGGGAGATCCCTACAAGGAAGAGACATTGTGGGGCTAGAGACCTGTGTTCTAATCCAACTCTACCATTAGATCCCCAGGCAACATCTTCAGTCTTCCATCTATAAAATGAGGGACTTGTCCTCTCCAATCACTTTTTGTTCTAATATCTTCAGAACACTATAAACCTAACCCTATAATAATCCCTTAACTCTTACTGTCCACATTGTCTCATCCTCCAAAGATTGGAAGGGTCATTCCATCTATAGATATCTCTCAGGGCACATTTTAATACTATGCTGACCCCCTGGCCCTGCATTCCCCCTTCAGAACCTGTTCCAAATTGTGCGGATATACGGGGGACATTCCCGGCAGCCTGGTCTGCAACCCAGATTGCAGAGATGGAGCTCTCAGACTTTGAGGACTGCCTGGCACTATTTGCAGGAGACCCAGGACTTGGGCCTGAGGAACTACGGGCAGCCATGGGCAAGGCAAAGCAGGTTAGGGATGGAGAGGCCAACTGGGGTTGGCCTTGAGGAAGGTGGTTGGGTGTGATACGGGACACAAGGGAATAGAGAGTTGGGTGAATGGTGGGGGAAACATGGGATAAAAGAGTTGGAAGGTTTGGATCACAAGAAGGAGGTGGGGGATAAATATTGAGGAAGGGGAGCTAGTGCAATATATAGAAAGACTAGAGCAGTGGTTAAAAAATTTTAATGTGTTATCAGAATCATCTGGGGAATAGGTTTTTAATGGTGATGCCAGGGTCCCATGCTAGACGGACTGAATAGCAATCTCTGGGGAAGAAGTCTGGGCATCTGTATTTTAACAGGCACCTCAGTGAGTCTGGTATACATAAAAGTTTAGAACTCATGGACTAGAGTTTGCTGTTCTTTCCTACTGACTCTAGGATCTTTAGACACCTTAGTCAGAGAAATCATAATCCAACTCTCTTATTTTACAGTTGAGGAAACTAAAGAAAAGGCAAGTAATTTGCCTAGAGCTATACAGCTAAGGTCGGAGGCAAGACTAAGACCCAGCATTCTGACTCCCAATCTAGTGCTTTTTCCATTCACATTGTTCCTCTCTTTCTCCTAGCTGTGGGGTCCCCCCCGGGGATTCCGTCCTGAGCAGATCTTGCAGCTGGGTAGACTCTTAATAGGTCTAGGAGATCGGGAATTACAGGAGCTGGTCCTGGTGGACTGGGGAGTGCTGAGCACCCTGGGGCAGATAGATGGCTGGAGCTCTGTCCAGGTAACACCTTCGCTCCTCCCTACCACTCTCCAAACATCCCACAGACCCAGTCCTTTAGGTCATATAGAGCCCAAGGAATTTTTTCCTGTGATCCTGCCTGATATTAAGAAAAGATATCTATCTTTTCTTAATATCCCATGCTAGTAACCTTAGGGACTCTGTGATTTATTCACTCTGAGGCCCTGGACACACAATACTCTCTCCTGCCTCTTGTCCCTGAATCCTTTTCTTTTTTGGGTCCTCAACCTTCCCCATGGCTACTAGATCCTTAGGTGTTAATAATAACAGAACATAATCTAGTAGCACCTATCATTCTCTAATCACTTCCCCATCCATTAATTCCCCATAACTTCTCTCCTTATCCTGTGCCCCTTACCCCCACCCCAGCTCCGGGCTGTGGTCTCCAGTTTCCTGCGACAGAGTGGTCGGCACGTGAGCCACCTGGACTTCATTCACCTGACAGCACTGGGTTACACACTCTGTGGACTGCGGCCAGAGGAGCTACAGCATATCAGCAGTTGGGAATTTAGGTCATCTGTGAAGGGGGGTGTGGGAGATGGTACTGAGGTAAAGGTGGGCTTACTGGGGGTGGGGAGGGATCGTGAAGGTGTGGTCTCATGGAGGAAGGGACCTCATTTGAAGCCATCTCTTCCCTTGTCTCATAACCATAGCCCTCATCTCTGAAGCTGAATTCTCTCTTCCTTCCCACTCTTCTACAGCCAAGCGGCTCTATTCCTGGGCACCCTGCATCTCCAGTGCTCTGAGGAACAACTGGAGGTTCTGGCACAGCTCCTTGTGCTGCCTGGTGGCTTTGGCCCAGTCAGTAACTGGGGGCCTGAGATCTTCACTGAGATTGGCACAATAGCAGGTGGGAAGGCTGGGCCACTGCTGGTTTTAGGTGTCAGGGTTTGGTTTCCATACCATGGGTAGATTGGTTGGAGGACTGCCCTGGGATTCTTAAGGCAGGGGTCTGAGCAGAAGTTTAGGTAAGGGGCTGGAGATGTGTTGGGGAAGGTCTGTGGTAGCATACTTTGGGAGCAATTGGAGAAGGTCTACAGGTTTGAAGCAAAGGGAGGTCAGCCTAAGACAATGTTTGGATGCCCATCCCACTTGTTTCAATAGCTGGGATCCCAGACCTGGCTCTTTCAGCACTGCTGCAGGGACAGATCCAGGGCCTTACCCCTCTTGCCATTTCTGTCATCCCTCCTCCTAAATTTGCTGTAAGTATTGATGGACTGGGGTCTAGAGTGACCACAGGAGAGCTAGGGCCCAACAGGGACTAGAGAGATGCATTGATTCCTGTGCCTGCCCCCAGGTGGTGTTCAGTCCCACCCAACTATCCAGTCTCACTAGTGTTCAGGCTATGGCTGTCACTCCTGAGCAAATGGCCTCTCTGAGTCCTGAGCAGCGACGAGCAGTTGCATGGGCCCAGCGTGAGGGGAAGGAGAGCCCAGAACAGCAGGGTGAGTTTCTAGCTGCACAGCTTGACCCTCCATCTCCTGACCCAGAACCTGACCCCTAACTTAGTGCTGTCTGGCTTTTAGAACCCACCCAGGGAGGTCCCTGGAGTAAAGGGAGTCAACAGGCAGAGAGCTTATTTCCAAATATCAGTGCTTCTTAGGAGCAGAATTGTGATATTACTCCCATTCCTTGTCTCATTTTAGGTCGAAGCACAGCCTGGGGCCTCCAGAACTTGTCACAACCTTCCTGGGCCCTGGTATTAACCATCAGCTTCCTTGGCCACCTGCTATGAGCCTGTCTCTACAGTTGAGAGATATTGTTAAATCGTTAAATCATAATGAATAAAGTGCAAACAGAAATGCATCCTAATTATTCTCAGGAAGCTGATGAGAAGTATGGGTAAAGTGCTAATGCTTTCCACCCACCTGAGAATCAGTGTTCCTGGCATGCCTTATCTGGAGTGTCTTCCCATCATAAATACCCCACTGCCTCTTTTCATTTCCTGGAGGCTGCTCCCTCCTCATCCCCACCACTAAAAATAACACAGACAGCTGGAGCACAGCAAGGAATCTTTACTAGGATGGAGGTGTAGGGAGTTGGGGAGGGATGTCCAGGGCAAGTAGAAAGGGCCACCATTAGAATGGGCAGAAGTCCTGGGGATCTTGGGCCATCTGTGGGAGATGGGGAGTTAATGCTGCTTGTGGATGAGAGGTGCAGGGATGCGGATATCCTGGCCTCTCTCCAGACGCCGTTCACAGTCAATCAAATAGTTTACTCCATCGATGACCAGTTGTACCAGCTCCACCTGAAGGATACTAATCCTTGGTCTCTGTTTCCCACAATCTGACTTTCTTTCTTTAGCACTGACTGACTTGCCTGCTCTGGGAATTCATTTCCAATTGCTTCCCAACTCAACTTGAATTTTATTTCAGATTCTATTACATTCCTGAGGCTCATTCACTGTTATATATAAACCCCCACAGACCTATACCTCTCCTCAAACTACTCCCTTAGGATCTCACCTCTGACTTGCCCAGTCGGTCCAAATTAGAGATGTCAAAGACGCTGCCTGTGGCAGCAGTATCCACTCCTCCAGTACCACGCTTTTGGAGTCTTAGGTTCTCCAGGATCTTTGGAAAGCGGCTATCCTAGAGGGGAGATAGGGATTGGGGGCAGGGCCAATAGAGGCAGAGACTGGTACTACCTGAAAGATCCCTGAACCTGTTCAAAGCTCTATCCCCTCACTCTTCAATTTATTTTTATTTATTTATTTATTTTTTTAGAGACGGGGGTCTTACTATGTTGCCCATGCTGGTCTTGAACTCCTAGCCTCAAGCATTCCTCCCATCTCAGCCTTCCAAGTAGCTGGGATTACAGGCGTGAGCCACTATGCCTGGCTCTGACCTTTTAGCCACATGTTTGACTCCCTTCCAAAGGGCCCACTCCCTCCCCATCCACACTCCCCTTCCTCACTCACACCCCTCTCTAAACCCACAACTCCTTTACTTTGCTTAGCAGGGGCAGTTTGATGTGCACTCCTGCCCGAAGTCCAGTGCCCAGGTTAGATGGACAGGTCAAGATGTATCCCAAACGCTCATTCCACATGAACTCCCAGCCACGCTCTTGGATTAGCCGCTCCACCTGAGTCCACAAAGTTTCTGTTAGTGAAAAATCAGGGATATGTAGACCCTCCCTTAGCTAGACTCACAGGAACCCTAGAAATATGTCTAGAACAGAAACTTGGGTGTGAATGAATGATATTATTCATTATCATTAACACATTATCGTGCATGCATGCTGTAAAATTATGATGTAATTATTATGTACATAATGATAAGATTGTGGATAAATATCTTATGTGTGGAAGCAAAGAAACTTGAGGAGCGACGCACTAAAGATGATCTAGAGAAATGAACAGAGGTGGTAAACTGAACTGAGAAAGATTGATAATTCAATGAATTCTGAATGCATCGATTCTCTCTGCCTTGCTAATGAGCCTAGAGCTTGGAAGGGTCTTTCCAGACAGAAAATGAGGGTATAAGATTTGTAACAGGAAGAGGCAAGACGGCCTTCTGTTAGCCACAGAAGGAGCACATGTAAGAAAGCAGAGAGAAAGGTAAAAACAGAGCAGAAAAGCCAGCTTCATAGGTGTGTGTGTGTGTTGGGGGTAGGGACATGGGAAGGGTATTTTTGTTTCATTTAACTATCCTAATCATGGAGATGACTATTAGAGTTGAAGAGACAGCGGATACACCAGAGTGATGGACACAAAGACCACTATCCTGAGTAAAGGGACCCTGTTCATAGTTCAGAAAGAACCATGGCACAGGGGGCTATCATACACACTGAATAGGGAAAACCTCTTGCATCCAGAATAATAATGCAGCTAACACCATAACATTTACTGTGGACCAAGTACTTTACCTGCATTGTTTCACTTAATCCCCACAACAACCTAACTCATAGAAAATCTTATTATCCTAATTTTCCAGATGAGAAAACTGAGGTATATAATTTAAATAGTACTTCCCTACCCACTCATAGAATATGTTACCTACTACTTGCCCAAAAAAGTAGAAACTTCCCAGCTAGAATCTAAAAGAGGAACTCCCTTTCTTTGCATGTCCAAAATAGAACTGTATATATGAGAACATACTGTAAAAATTGGGTTTATGGGGATTTCTAATGTTGAATTGAATATGGAGACCCAGTCCAAATAGGATTGAGGATTCAGTTCAACCCCTCATCTAGAGCCATGTATTCTAGAACTTGAGCCATTCTGTCTTCCCCAGTCTCCCTCCCACTCTCAGCTTAAAGCCTAGACATGATACTTTAGCCAGAATGACAGAATCCAGGGTCAAGGCCTACCTTGGCTGAGAACTAGCTGATTACATTAGAACTATGAACACACCAGTCTCTCATGCCTTACATCAATCCAGGCTCAAGCAGTTTTTCTTATCTATACACCCCACCATCCCATAGCACACATCTCAGGCACTGACCTGCCACTCAGTTATTCCTTCTTTGCATTATCTGGCAACTGCCTTATTTAACTCCTTAGGTTCCTGATATTCTTTCTCTCTTCCTGTTTTTAGGGTGACTTTATGTCCTGGTTTTTCCAGGACAGTGTTGGTTTATACCTATTGTCCTAGATTGATTAATGATGACTTTTTTTTTACTATCAGAAGTGTCCTGGATTGGTTGATAAATTATACAGTCAATCTACCTATGCTACTCTTTGGTTTTCCTTATGTCCTCCCACTTAGCTCCCCTATACACTCTTCTCCAACCTCTTTGAGGCCTCGGCAGAATCTTTCGAACACTCTCTTCATGTTGCCACCCTTCTCCATGGAGATGACCCGTGTATGATCCTCCTCATTCACCCAGATCAAGAAGCTCTTCTCATTGTTGTGCCTGACAGCAGGAGAGAGGGTAGCACGGAGATCAAGAGGCAAGGCAAGAATTGGGGGAGATAGAGAAAAAAAGCATTTATGGGGGCATGAGGACAAAAGAGATAAGGAGTAGATTTGTACCAGATTCCACGGGCATCTGGCCAGTCTCGAGCCATTCCGGCTGCAGTCAGCAATGGGGACACAGGCTTATCAAATAGAAAATGGTCCTGAGGAGAGTAAAGGGACTTTGGTTAAGAATCCTTATGGTAGCCCCCAGGCTTCTCAGAGGCCATCTATCTCATCTGGCCCGCCTGCCCTCTGGCTCTTTTTTCCATCTTCTCCCCCCACCCAACTCCCTCTCAAAGCCCCTCACATCGATAAGCTGCTGCTGCTCAGCCTCTGTCATCTCACTGAGCCTATAGTAACGTCCAGCCAGGTCACCCTTCAGGCCACTCAGTGCATCCACCACAACACGTTCCACCTCTCGTCGCTCTGCCCGCGTGCAGGCTGGAGGCAGACTGAGTCCTCGGATACTTCGGCCAGTTCTGACTCTGGAGGACAATACGTACCTCTCATCAAAGTAGCCAGAACGGATCTGGGGGATAAGAGAGATGAATATAAGTCACAGAAACACAAGTGGGTGGCAACTGAGGACCCTTGGGGAAGGAGAGACCTTAGGGATTAGAGGGCTCTTTGCGTATTCCTCCTGCATGCATTGGAGGGAGACGTCCTGTGGGCAAACACTCCAATTGAAGGAGGCACTGTGGACCCTTCCTCAAACTGCCCACCTCGGGCATGGTCATTCTCATCTACCTTCTCATCTCCATATATGCTGCTCCTTAAGATATGATTCTTTCCCAACATTACAGTTAAAAGCTCAGCAGTATAATGACCATGAGTCAGGGAATAATTAAGGTGAAGGAATTGGAGAGAGAGTGTTGTACACAGGCAATGCAAATCAGAAGTGAAATATTTGACCCACCTTACTAGCATCCAGATCAGTGGTGTGCTTCATTGTCCGGGGATCATATCCATTGTGTCGCTCTTGGATCACAGGGTCAAACAAGTCAGCAAATACCTGAGGGAGATTTAAGAGGGAGAGATGGTTAAGGAGAGGGAATACTTTCTCAGACTTCTATTGTGAATTGATTGCACTGGGTCAGAAAACTTGAGTGTGGATGGCTCAGAGTCTTGAGGGAAAGTCAGGGGTCTTCAGGGAGAAGAAGCTGGGATTACTGGGAAGATGAGGTGGATCACCAGGGAGACTCTGGGGGTCCCCTACCTCATAGGTCTCCTCATCTCCAGCCACCATGCCCACAGTCTTGATGAAGGGGTGGCCAGGGTTGTCCACGCCAGTCTGGATACACTGGTCTAGCGTCCAACCAGTGGGTGTGGTCTTGTCGCAGAGCCGTGCATAGACTGCTGGGGTCAGGTGACTGGCCATGCAGTTGTTGTGCTTTCGGAGGTCTGGGTACTCAGCGCTGGGGAGGGGGTACCCAGTAACCATGGAGGGAGGGCACAGGGGCCTAGACCTAGTGCAGTCAGCTGGGAGCTGTCCAGTTAGCCATGTCTGGCTTTGCTCCATGCAAGGAGGGAGAATCAGAAGGAGGCTAAGCCTTGGTAATCTCTTTAGGGACGTTCAGGGTCTATTCTTTCCCAACAGTTCTAGCTGCCTCTGGCTGGCCAGCTCAGTTCCCCCAGACCGGCTCAGTTCTTTCCTCCCATGAACACAACATTAGGGATGGAGGAGGGGAAAGACTAAGGAGGGGAATTCAGGAAACGGGGAGGAACAGCAGGAAAAGGAGACGGAGGAGAGCAAAAAGGATCCCTGGCCTTACAATTAGGGATTTGGGCAGTGGGTATAGCTCGTGGGGCCAAGTGGGTATAGCTCGTGGGGCCAGAGCTGGTCTTGACAGGTCCCCACGAATGCTCTTGCTTTATGGTTTTGTCCCCCACCCCCACCCCACTGAGGTTTCCAAATTGTACAGCCCCCCAGCTCCAGGGCCTTCGTGATTATAGCCTTCCTCTGTTGCCCAGGTTCTCATTTCTACCCTCACCTTCGTTCCCATCACCACCGGCCTCCCCTCCCCCGCGCCTCAGGCACCGATACCTCGGGGGATACAGCCTCCTTCGTTCGCTGGCGGCTCGTACAGGTTCCGGGCGGAGCAGAAACCCAGCGGCTACAGATCCAGCTCCGGCCAAAGCCAGGAGCCTGAGCCCTGGGCGGGCGGACAGCAGTCGGGAGAAGGGACCAGCCATTGCTTGGGGGTCCGGCTACGGAATCCCGGAGCAGGAGCTGGAGCAAGACAGCAATCGGGAGGGAGGACGTAACGGGACAGACTGAGGGTCGGAGCGGGTCCAAGGCTAAACCCGAAATGGGGGTCAGTGTAGAGGCTGGAGCCGGAGTGGGAGCCAGTACCAACCAGACTGCAGGACCGGCGCAATGAGCTAGTGGCGGGCGGGCGGGCGGAGGAGAGGGAGGCCGAGCCGCAGTCTCCAGAGGTGGGGCTCACGCAGGCCCCGCCTTCCCGCCTGCCACAGCGCTAGGTGTGCGGGGGCGGGGGTGGGCAGCACCGGCCAGGTAATTAGCGGGACTGGAGACTCGCACCCCCTAAGGCCGAGGATGTAGGCCCAGATTAGGATGAGGCCGCCCAGATTTCAGCACCAAGTAAAGGACAGCACCCACGGGGACTAGCGAAACCCCAATACCTCCCCCAGCCCCCTTGGTTTAACTCGAAACCTGATCCCTCTACTCTGTGGGTGTGAAAGGTGACATTGCTCAACCTCTTTTCTGCTTTCAGCCTGCCCCAGCAACCTCTCCATCTTCCCAGGTGAGGCTGCCGCGGGGAAACCGCGGAATAAACACAGGTACCAGAGGAAGACATGGAGAAAGCACAGGATTAGAGGCAGACACTGGGACAGACCTCCGCTGGCTCAAGGTCACCTTCTCCTTAGAACCAGGAAGAGGGCGAAGGCTCTTCCTTGTCACACCTGTGCTCTTCTTACAAGGTCAAGAAAGGATTCCCTTAGAGGAATCAGAGAAATATTAACTCTTACCCCATCTATGCTGTTCCCCCCACCCCCACTTTGCCCCCAAGTCTGAAGCCCTGCTATTTCTTGCCTCTGCTTCTCATGATCCCCTCACTTTTATTTTCCTCTCCCACCCTCCACCCCATCCCCTACTTCACCTTTGATCTTTTACTTCTCTTTGTCTTTTCCAGGCTCAGACCTGTTTGCTGCTCACAGGACTCCCTCTGAGTATGCACCGCGAGCTTGCCTACCTGTTGGTTGCACTGGGTGTGGGGCTGGGGTTGGGCAGGGAATTGTTGGCTTCCTCTTCCTGGTCTCCCTTCTCTTCCCTCCCTGTAGCTCCTAGTTCCTGGGCTGGAGGGGAATATAAGGTGGGGCGAAGGGTGTGGTGAGATGACTGGGTGTGGGAATGGAACAGGCAGGTAGGTACAGGTCTCCAGGCAACACACGTGTTTTATCTCTTGGCTCCCTAATGCTGTTTAATCTGGAGTGCAAAGGCCAGTGGTGTACAGGGGCATAAGGTCATCAGGGAATCTTCACCTTCCTCCTGGTCCCCTCTCCTCCTCTCTCTCCTCATAAAGTGCACATCCAGATTTGAGAGGACTTTGTTTCCACAGCTCCAGGTATGACTTGATTTTTGTCCTGGCAGGAAGGAGATGAATGCTGAAGTTGAAATAGGGATGTGAGGCTTCAATGTGGAGGGTCAATTAAGATGGAGTAGTTATGGTGGCATTAGTCCCTTCCCTCAACTATCTTGATGCACCTACAAGACAGTAAGATACTCAGGAATCTTAAGAGAGAGTATTTGGGAGAGAGAAATTCCCTTCACATTGTACTCTGGCCCCACTAATGAGACTCCACCCTGCCCTATACTACTCTCATTCCCTTCATTCCCCTCAGGCCTCCTTTGTGTCTTTTTTTCTATCTTTCTCATTTGTGGGCATCTTTAGAAGCATCCCCCTCTCTTTTGAGTCCATCACTTACCTTCTTCTCCTGGTAAGGCAGCAATTATCAGAGAGTAGATAGAGTTATGCAGTTGTAGTGTGGACAAATGGAAAATGTTACCTGTGTTGTGGGGGCTCTTTACACCTAGGGTAAGGAGTAGCTATGAGTAGGTAAATATAATTTCTCGGAATGATATAGGTTTAGATAAAGAAGGGTGATAATCTTCCAGAGCAATAAGGTTGGTATTGACTGAAAGGGCAGTTACAAAGATTAAGGAGAATAGGGAGTGGGAAGAGAGAATTATAGAAGGAGAAATAAAACAGCTAGAGGAGTAGAAAAATTACTTGTTTAGAGAATAGCTGCCCAAATTTGAATAATAACTCCACTGCAAAAACATATGTATTTGTGTACTTTTCTTATTCCTTGTGAGCCTCTGGTAGGTCCATAATATATAAATACTCATTTAAAGAAATTATCCTACAGTATATGGAAAGTAATTGATACGTGGTATTTAATTTATTTTATAATAATTGTCATATTTTTCATATTTTTAAAGCATATTTTTAAATAATTTTCATATTTTTAAAGCAATTTTCAGTTACAAGGAAATTTGTATGTATTATTTCATTGACTTGAATTGAGTTGTACCAATGGATGACTAGGGACAAAGTATACATTTTCAGGCGGATGGCAAGAGAAGTTAAATACCTGGAAGATTCTGTATTAACTTGTTTGAAGGGTTGGAGTGGTGGAGGGAGTACGAGCCTGAGCATGAACTAGGGAGGCATCTATTCCTCTTAGAGCCTATCCTTAGGATCATCTCTATCTCCATTCAGGAGACCTTGGGAGTCAGTACAATGAGGCACCTGACTGGAAAAGTGGCACGATCCCTAATGTTGAAGAGAAGAAACAGGGAACTTGGAGCTGTCTTAACCAGGGAAACCCAAGTGAAGATGCAAAGATAATATTATATTAAGAATAATACAAACATATACAAAATGCTTTCATATAATCAGTACCTACAAATTAGGTTTTTTGCTTTTGTTTTTGTTTTTTGAGAAAGAGTCTTGCTCTGTTGCCTGGGCTAGAGTGCCGTGGCATCAGCCTAGTTCACAGCAACCTCAAACTCCTGGGCTCAGGTGATCCTCCTGCCTCAGCCTCCTGAGTAGCTGGGACTACAACAGGTGCTTGCCACCGCCCCCAGCTATTTTTTTGTTTCTATTTTTGGTAGAGATGGGTCTCGCTCTTGCTCAGGCTGGTCTCCAACTCCTGACCTCAAGCAATCCTCCTACCTCGGCCTTCCAGAGTGCTAAGATTACAGGCATGAGCCACCGCACCTGGCCACAAATTAGGTTTTTAATCTCATTCTTACAGATGAGAAAAATGGAGGTCCAGGGAAGTTAAGTGACTTGCCCAAGGATGAACAGCTATTAAAGGTAAGACCGGGATTCAAACCCAGCTTTGTCTGGTTCCAAGCCTGGAAGGTAGAGAAAAAAATCTCTCTGTTCCTTCCCTTAATTTTCTTATCTGCTTCTCTCTTTGTCTCTGTTTTTGTCTTCAGTCTCCCTATCACTCCTCTTTACATCTGTTAACATTTTCAACCGACCTTTATTGGATTTCTATGTATATCATAGCCCGTATTGTCTTTTGAAACAAATGGAAGACCTGGTTTTGCCCTCAAGGAGGTGCAATGGCACAAACTCTGCTTCTGCCTCTGCCTCTCACACCTCATCCCTCAATCCCCAATTCGTCTCCCTGGAACGTGTCTAGACCAAACATCTGGACTGTGGCGACGCAATAAGAAATCAGAGGAAGAGGAGTATCAGGTGCCATTCCCCCTAGAGCCACTAGGGGCCACCCTCCTCCGCGCAGAAGCGCCGGCCAACGCAGCCTGACTCTTGCTGGTGCGCGCCCTCTGCTGATTGGTGGCACCGCAAAGAAGTCGCGCTTTGATTGGGCCGCTGTCAGGTGTCGCTGCCGGCAGGTTCGGCTGCGCGAGCGGAGGGAGGCGGGTGAGTGAGGGCCGGGGGCGGTGGGGGAGTGGCTGGGGGCTGGGGGCGGTATCGGAGGGGGTGGGCTTGGTCGAGTGGGCTCGGTCGGTACTGGGGGCTGTGGTTAGTGCCGGATGGGAGCAGCTTCGGAAAGAGGCCCAGCGGAGAGGCCTCAATGTCGGCGAAGGGAGAGGGAGACAGGGAAGGCGGGGGCGGGCAAAGGCTAGTGGAGTTGGGATGGGAGGACGGTATTCGTGATCCCGAGCTGTGCGAGGCGAGGACAGAGGAGGGGGTCGGCGAGAGAAGAGATGGGTGCGCGAGGGTCTGCGTGAGGAAAAGGGGTTCCTGCGTGAGGTTGGAGGGTCTGCAGGGGAGAGGATCAGGGTGCAGGGTATCTGAGCGAGGAGGTATGGGAGTGAAATCAACAGGAGAGAGGGTCAGGGTGGAGGGGATCTGCGCAAAGAGAGGTGGGACTGGCGGCTACAGGGGAGAGGGTCAGCTTGAGGAGTGGGTTGTTGTGGAGAGAATGTGAGCCTTGAGAGAGGGGTGGTGTGAGGAAAGTGAATCACGGGCACTCATTTTAAGTCGTTGTAGGGGATTGAGGGTAAAGAAGTTAACAAGAGCGGTGACTCATCTGAGGGTTTGAAGGACTGTTTAATACTGGGCAGTCAGTGAGTGGGAGGATTAGTTGGATTAATTGAATTAGTTGACCAGTGATGGAGGACGGGCAGCAGTTAGTGTTGGGAGAGGTTAGGGGAGTCATTATAGCAATTTGGGCAAAGAAGGCAGAATAAGTGAGTTGATACTGAGAACATGGCAGGAGCACAGTTGATCAGTGTCAAAATAAGTAGGATGAAGGATTAGAAATTGCTTTAAGAAGGAAGGCAGGGGTCCACTGTTGAAGGTAGAAAGGAAGTATTGCTGGTGGCCTGAGAAGTTTTTCTGTGTTGGATGTGTTCCTGCCTGGCCTTGGTATTGGTGTTTCCCCTTCACCACTGATGGAGCCTGCCATCAAGTGCATAGTGATTTAGGAAATTAGATGACTATGCCAGCAGTCTCAAATTCTAAGGGGTAAAGAAGTTACACAGTTTACCCCTTCTCTAGATCTAATTTAACATAGCCCACTTGTCCTTCCCTCCTTACCTTACTTAATATCTCCTTCCTTCCTTCCTTCCTTCCTTCCTTTCTTCCTTTCATATTGATTCACATCAAAGTAAGACTGCCCTTGGCGCGGTGGCTCACGCCTCTAATCCTAGCACTCTGAGAGGCCGAGGCGGGTGGATTGTTTGAGCTCAGGAGTTTGAGACCAGCCTGAGCAAGAGCGAGACCCCGTCTCTACTAAAATTAGAAAGAAATTAATTGGACAACTAAAAATATATAGAAAAAATTATCTGGGCATGGCGCATGCCTGTAGTCCCAGCTACTCAGGAGGCTGAGGCAGAAGGATCGCTTGAGCCCAGGAGTTTGAGGTTGCTGTGAGCTAGGCCGACGCCACGGCACTCTAGCCCGGACAACACAGTGAGACTCTGTCTCAAAACAAAAAAAGTGAGACTGCCCTTTAGCCCAGTGTAGAGTCTGAAATTTTCTTTTCTTTCACAACAAAAGTTTGGGGGAGAGGGGCAGGGGAGACGAGCATAGAAAACAAGGAAGTGGCTGTGAGAACACTACATTAAATCTCAGCTTATCCCAAAGGTACGTCTAAATAAATCCTGATTTATTTCGCAGCTATTTCTGTCAGGCTTCTATTTTTGCTTTGTTAACTATGAATTTGGACCTTCCATCTTTTTTCAGTCCTGTATTTGTAAACAGACTCTTCTTCCCCATTCTGTTACTTATCATCCCCCATTACAGAGTTGTAATAGAATTTCAAGAATATGACTGTACATTAAGTAGAAAACCAGGGAGAACTTAGTAGAAGCAAGGGCAAAGGGTTAGGAATCTTAGATGAGAGAAAGTCCCTGCTTCGGAGAATGGATAGAGTGTGACAAAATTGTAATTGTGTAAACTCTACGGGGACCTTGGGAACACCGTAAGTCCTGGAAATTGGGTCAGGTCACTGAAAAGGAATTCAAAGAAATAGCCTATTAGTCAGGAGGGAGAGTGTATGTATGAGACCTGCAGTGCACAACTGGAAATGTTAAGTCTAAGGAGACTGTTGTGCCCCCTGTGGTGTTTGAACAATACAAACAGCAGATTATGAAGGCTGGAAAGGTCAAGGTCTATATAAAGATCAGCTATAACTTTCTAATCAAAGCCGCAAACACCAGTTGTAATGGAAGAATTTAAAATAAAAATAGAAGCCTGGAGCAGTGGCTCACACCTGTAATCCCAACGTTTTGGGAGGCCAAGGCAGAAAGATCGTTTGAGGCCAGGAGTTCAAGACCAGCCTGGGCAACATAGTGAGACCCTGTCTCTACAAAGACATTTTTTAAAGTAGCCAGCTGTGGTGGTAAGCAGCTGTAGTCCCAGCTACTCAGGAGGCTGAGCCAGGATGATCACTTGAGCCCAGGAGTTCGAGACTTCAGTGAGCTATGATCATGCCACTGCATTCCAGACTGGCAACAGAGTGAGACCCTGTCTCTAAAAAAAAATAAAATAAAAATAGAGAAAGTAATTATTGAAGACTATTTAAAAAGTCTTTAAGACTAAATTAATTCACTTACTTAAGTTCGTGGCTTTTAATAGAGTCATCAGTCAGTGTTTGTGAAAACTTTTGTAGACCATGGAAAATTGCTGATATGTGACTCAATTTTATTTTTGGAAAATAATAACAGATACTAGTATCCTTATGATTCACTATTAACAAATGTTAACCTTTTATATATTTGCTTCAGATATTTTTTAAAATTGAAATAAACATTATAGATAAGGTTACAAAGTACCATTTGAATCCTTCTCAGTTTCATTCTCCCTTCTGCTCAAAGGTGACCACTCTGATGAATTTGATGTCTTTCTTTCTAGTCCATGTTTTTATACTTCTGCTAATTATATATGCAGTCATAAATAATATGTGATTTTTAAAATTTGTACAAGTGGAATTGTTCTGCGTGTATATTTCTGCAGTATGCATTTGGAAACTGTCAATTTGTTACATATAGCTTTTTTTTTTTTTTTTGAGACAGAGTCTCACTGTGTTGCCCGGGCTAGAGTGCCGTGGTGTCAGCCTAGCTCACAGCAGCCTCAAACTCCTGGGCTCAAGCGATCCTTCTGCCTCAGCCTCCTGAGTAGCTGGGACTACAGGCATGCGCCACCATGCCCAGCTAATTTTTTCTATATATTTTTAGTTGTCCAATTAATTTCTTTCTAATTTTAGTAGAGACAGGGTCTCGCTCTTGCTCAGGCTGGTTTCGAACTCCTGAGCTCAAACAATCCGCCCGCCTCGGCCTCCCAGAGTGCTAGGATTACAGGCGTGAGCCACTGCGCCTGGCCATTACATATAGCTTTGATTCATTTTTTTCAGTTGCTATTAGTCTATCATTTCTACATATCACACTGTATTTTTTATTTATTTTATATTTTTAAATTTTTTTATTATAAAATTTTTATGAGGGTACAAATGTTTGGGTTACAGCTATTGCATTTGCACCACCCATGTCAGAGCTACAAGCGTTCCCCTCCCATTAGGTGTGAATTTACCCATCCCCTCCTCCTCCCTCCCACCTGCCCCATCCCCAGTGAATGTTACTTCCATATATGCACATAAGTGTTGCTCAATTAGTACCAATTTGATGGTGAGTACAGTGTACCACACTGTATTTATCCATTCTTCTACTCGTGACACCTGAGTTGTTTTCAGTTTTTCTCATTACCAACAGTGAGATTAAAAATGATGAACTTCCTTGTACAAGTCTTCTTATGTGGGGGAGTTTCTCTACAGCAGGGTTATTCCACCTGAGCACTACTGACATTTTGGGCTGGATAATTCTTTGTTGTGGAGGGATATCCTTTGCATTTTAGAATGTTTAGCAGCATCCCTGGCCTCTACTCACTAGACACCAATAGAACCTTTCCAGTTATGACAACCAAAAATGTGTCCTGCCAGATGTCCCCTGTGCAGGAAAATCACAACTGGTTGAGAACTAACTACTGTAGTCGTACATACGTGCCGGTGGAACTGCTAAGTTCTGACTCAAATCTTAAGATATTCTTACTGATATGGTTTTAGGCAGGATTTTTCTTTTTTTATATATATATTTTTTATTTTCTATTTTTAGTAGAGATGGGGTCTTGCTCTTGCTCAGGCTGGTTTTGAACTGCTGACCTCAAGTGATCCTCCCACCTGGGCCTCCCAGAGTGCTAGGATTACAGGCGTGAGCCACAGCGCCCGGCCTAGGCAGGATTTTTTTCGCTGTGGCTCCTGGTGTGAGGCACCTCGGCCTAGACCAGCACTGTAGTACAGTAGAGAGAACATTGAGATTTGAGTTTGAGAATGAGTTGGAGACTGTTGTATAGATGCCTGCATCCTCAACCTCCCAACCAGCACTAGACCTCTTTCCCTGAACAGAATTGCTAGATTCTGGCACCTGTTTTTTAAGGTAGGGTAGATAAAGGAGAAAAAGGGATTGGGGGGTTTAATGTTCTGATATAATGCTTAGAATGTAAGGTGCCCTCAATAAATATTTTTTGAGTTAATCCTTAGAAGGAGTGAAGGGTTTAAGGGCAAAGGCAGCTGAGCTCTCTCATTCCTCTGCTCTTTAATTAAATCCTTGAGTTCAACACTACTGTGGGGAGGTGGAGAAGGGGTAGGAACATTGTGGAATGAATCTAAAGTTTGAAATGTCACTGTAACCTTCTTTTCTGGTAGGAATCAACAGGAGCCTTCCTTGAGTAACTGCTTGGAGTTAACATTGTTTCCTGTTGGCAGAATCAGGGACATGCCAGCACTGTAAGGGTTAATTTCCTGATTCTCTTACCAGTTTCTTGGTTGGGGTGGCATGGGCAGGGAGGAAAAGGCAGACCTTGTTTTTCTTTTATGGCTCTTCAGTCATTTCTAGTCATAGCCCATATGCCTCCTTTCTTGTTGATCCTTCTTCCCGTAGCTTTGTTTCCTGTTTCCCCCGGTATCCTTATAGTTCCCTTTTATTTTTTCATTTCCCCATCTCCCATCCCCACCCACTGCCAGGGGCTTGGATTCTGAGCTGATGGGGTACTCCCCTTTGCAGAGCGGGATGAGTGGGTTCTCCGGCGGGGATGTGGTCATTGATGGCCAGTGAGGGTGAGAGTGCCACAGCCCACTTCTTCCTTGGAGCTGGAGATGAGGGGCTGGGCACCCGTGGAATAGGCATGAGGACGGAAGAGAGTGACAGCGAGCTCCTTGAGGACGAGGAGGATGAAGTGGTAAGACATGGGAAAATGATGTAACTTGATATTGGGGCCCCTGTCATAGATAGTTGAGATTCTATTGGCTGGAGACACCTCTCTATTCTTTCCAAGTGCATAGACTCCCTGTCATAAACAGGCCCTATCCTGGTTTAGGGAAGGGCCAGGGAAATTGGTTAGATTGCCTCTCTTTGAGACCCTAACCTTATGCCCTCCTCCTGTTGTTTCCTGGTTATTGCTTCTCTGACTCTTCTGCTTGAGCACACATTTCCTACTGTAGAAAGACTCTTATTCTATAGGAAATAGAAATCCCTAGATATGCCCCAACCTTGACTGAAATTAGGAGGCACCCTTTACCCCATAGGTCCAAAGTCCTGGCAAGAAACTCTGTGCCCTGAAGAGATAAGACAGTGTTCCCTGATGGGCTGATGTAGGTGAGAAGTTGCTGAGTTTCTGATAGCACTTCCTCTCTGTAGCCTCCTGAACCTCAGATCATTGTTGGCATCTGTGCCATGACCAAGAAATCCAAGTCCAAGCCAATGACCCAAATTCTAGAGAGACTCTGCAGATTTGATTACCTGACTGTTATCATCCTGGGAGAAGATGTGATCCTTAATGAACCTGTGGAAAACTGGCCATCCTGCCACTGCCTCATCTCTTTCCATTCCAAAGGTTGGGGTCTGGGAAGGAAAATGGTGGTGGGAATGCTGGATTGGGAAATGAAGTTCTTACTGTGTTATTTCCTTAGTAAAGAGGCCATCAGCTCATCCTGACATACTAGAGAACAGTACAAATGGGGTTTGCTTTCCCTACATCTTGGAGGGGTTTCTGGGGGTAGTTTAAAGTCCATATTCTAACCTCAAGACATCTCTAAGGCTTTTAAGATCTCTAACAGAATTGGGTCTCTGGAGGAACCCTAAAAATAATTTCTTTTTAACTTTTTCCTAAAGAATATCCTAGACTTGGGAAACTGCACAGGAGGATAGGTGATGGGTCGGATGGGCAGAGGAGGTCAGTGGTAGCTAATAGCTTTAATATGTCTCTCTGTCTCTCTGCTGTTTTCTCACTCTGTCTCTCTCACTCTCTTTGGTCTATGTCCTTTCTCCATCCCAGGCTTTCCTCTGGACAAAGCTGTTGCTTACTCCAAGCTTCGAAACCCCTTTCTTATCAATGATCTGGCCATGCAGTATTACATCCAAGATAGGTATAGTTTTCTATTGTCCAGGGGGTGGATGGCCTTGAGATGATGCCGTTTAGGGAACCCCCTCTGGGAGGGGCAGGGTCAGACATGCCTGATTTTTATACCATACCTTATTTTTGTACCATACCAGTTCTGTGCCCTGGTGTCTTTTAATCCCGGTACAGATGAAATCCCCAGCCTCTCCCCTTAGTCACCCTCCCCCTACCTTTCCCAGCTAATTTATTTGGGGGTGACAGGAGGGAGGTGTACCGGATCCTGCAGGAGGAGGGTATTGATCTGCCTCGGTATGCTGTGCTCAATCGTGACCCTGCCCGGCCTGAGGGTGAGTACCTGGCCTTGCCCAGTCCTGCCCTTTGTTGATTTCTGTGACTTTGCTTAGTTCTCCATCCTCTAGACGTCTCCTATATACCACCTGTGTATGTGGGGCTTTGGTTATTGGATTATGGGTAAAGTTGGAGCTATGATGGGTCTTTGGACAGAGCCTTGGACCTGTTATATAGATATTACCTATCTATATACCATATGTAGATATTACCATATCTATTATTAAGATATAGTCATAAAAATTTGAGGATTATGGAGATTAAAACCTGGGGAAATGGGAGTTGGAAATATTCTACAATCTTAGGCCTAGGAATCACCATCCATCCCCCTTTCAGAGTGCAATCTGATAGAAGGTGAAGACCAAGTAGAGGTCAATGGAGCTGTCTTTCCCAAGCCCTTTGTGGAGAAGCCAGTGAGTGCAGAGGACCACAATGTTTACATCTACTACCCCAGCTCAGCTGGAGGAGGAAGCCAGCGCCTTTTCCGTAAGGTAGGGGAGACATTTGAACACTCGGGGAGTCAGAGAGGTAGAAGGACAAGGATTAGATTGTGGGGAAGGATATTAGAGAATTTGGGGACAGGATAGATAGTTGAGGCAACATTTTTTTTCTTCCTTTTTCTCCTGAAGATTGGCAGCCGAAGCAGCGTTTACTCTCCTGAGAGCAGCGTCCGAAAGACAGGGTCATACATCTATGAGGAGTTTATGCCAACGGATGGCACAGATGTCAAGGTTATGGTGGATACAGGGATTTAAGAGGTTACAAATGTCCGCGTGGGGATGGGGTGCTTGGGAACCAGGTAGGAGTGTATGCGGGGGTCCTAGAAAATAACGTGTGAATGTAATTGGCTTTCATATCAGGTGAAGATAATGATTGGAGGATGTAGACATTCACATTTTCACTATCAGAGCAAGGGCAAGAGTGACAGAAAATGGTACAATGTTGGTAAATTACTTTTTAACAAGGACTAGATAATAGTACTAGAGTCCTAAGGAGAAAACTTCATGATGATACTTCAGTAAAGCTCAGTAAGAAAAATGTCAGTCTCCTTTTTCTTAATACTCAGTGTTTATTTATTTTATTTTGTTTTTGTTGTTGTTTTACCCTGAAACTAGTCTGCAGACCTAGTGCTCATGTTGTCTTCTCATATACAGGGTGAGCTGTGGGCATACTCAGTGATGCTATGTACCTGCAGGTATATACAGTGGGGCCAGATTATGCCCATGCTGAAGCTAGAAAATCTCCGGCTTTGGATGGGAAGGTTGAACGAGACAGTGAGGGGAAAGAGATTCGCTATCCAGTCATGCTGACTGCCATGGAGAAGCTGGTGGCCAGGAAAGTCTGCGTAGCTTTTAAGGTAGAGGAAGGCCCGGGGAGGGCTGTGGAATGAAGGAGAGAGACAAGAGCAGGGGTCTGGGAAGAGAGAGTGGCTGTCTTGTTCTCATTTTTCCTCTTTCCCCTGCAGCAAACAGTTTGTGGATTTGACCTTCTTCGTGCCAATGGTCACTCCTTTGTGTGTGATGTCAATGGCTTCAGTTTTGTCAAGAACTCCATGAAATACTATGATGACTGTGCCAAGATTCTGGGGTAAGAGACATAGTAGTCTGTGCTGGGGAGAATAGTGTTAGGAAGCTTTTGCTTTATTTTAAATATCATAAAAATTATTTAAAAGTGAAAAAGAAAAAAAGAAAAAGAGCTCCTCTGCCCCCTTGCCTTCCCAACATTTCACTCCTCCGAGATAATTACTGTTAACAGTTTTAGACTTAACAATTTGTCTTTTCTGCCATATTTAAACAGACTATATTTATCTTACTAAATGTGACCATACTATAATACTATTCCACAAATTAACTTTTTTTTTTTTTTTTTAAGACAGAGTCTTGCTCTGTTGCCCGGGCTAGAGTGCCGTGGCATCAGCCTAGCTCACAGCAACCTCAAACTCCTGGGCTCAGGCGATCCTCCTGCCTCAGCCTCCCGAGTAGCTGGGACTACAGGCATGCGTCACCATGCCCGGCTATTTTTTCTATATATTTTAGTTGTCCAGCTAATTTCTTTCTATTTTTAGTAGAGACGGGGTCTCGCTCTGGCTCAGGCTGGTGTCGAACTCCTGAGCTCAAACGATCCGCCGGCCTCGGCCTCCCAGAGAGCTAGGATTACAGGCGTGAGCCACCGCAACCGGCCCACAAATTAACTTTTTAAAAAATTCATCATGTAATTTTTAAACCATTCAAAAATAAAAGACATGGGCCGGCCGCGGTGGCTCACGCCTGTAATCCTAGCTCTCTGGGAGGCCGAGGCCGGCGGATCGTTTGAGCTCAGGAGTTCGACACCAGCCTGAGCCAGAGCGAGACCCCGTCTCTACTAAAAATAGAAAGAAATTAATCGGACAACTAATAATATATAGAAAAGATTAGCCGGGCATGGTGGCGCATGCCTGTAGTCCCAGCTACTCAGGAGGCTGAGGCAGAAGGATCGCTTGAGCCCAGGAGTTTGAGGTTGCTGTGAGCTAGGATAACGCCATGGCACTCTAGCCCAGGCAAAAGAGTGAGACTCTGTCTCAAAAAAATAAATAAATAAAAAATAAAAGACATGATGACTATGGTGAGTATCTATGTATTCACCACCTAGCTTGAGAAATAAAATATTAAGAATATAGTTGATGCCCCCATATATTCCTCCCTGGTTACAGCCTCTCCCCACCCCCAGCCCCTGGAACCATGATCTTTAATTTGATGTTTGTCATTCCCATGCATTTATTTATACTTTTACTATATATATGGGGGTTTTTGCTTATATGTTTTAGACTTTATATTAATATATTCCTCTGCAACTTGTTTTTGTGAGCTTCATTCATATGTGTAGTTCTTGTTTATTCATTTTCACACTGCTTCCTCATGTTTTTCCTTCTAGTAACACCATCATGAGGGAGCTTGCCCCGCAGTTCCAGATCCCATGGTCCATCCCCACAGAGGCTGAGGACATTCCTATTGTCCCTACCACATCTGGCACTATGTAAGCAAAGTAAAAAATCTGGAAGAACTTCGTTAAGACCCATGGGATTCCTTAAGACCAGTGGTTACTTCTTGGCCCTGCACAATCTGACTGGTGGAGCCTGGGCCTCTTCTAAGCAGTCTCCTTAACTCTACCTAGTTCTACCTAGACTAGGTTCTACCTAGACTAGGTTTCTAGTCTCAGATCCCTTCTCCTCTGTTCTTTAACATATCAAGTAGGATGTGATGATGGGAGTTGGGGTGGGGGTGGGAAGTGGGAAGAGAGCCTCTGATAACATTGCTAATCTTAGGATGGAACTTCGTTGTGTCATTGCAATTATCCGTCATGGGGATCGTACTCCTAAGCAGAAGATGAAAATGGAAGTGACACACCCAAGGTAGGAAGACTGACCTAATTTAGACAAGTAGGTTTTTGTGAGAGAAATTGAGTCGGGGGGTAGCACCCAAAGGCGTTGACTGTCTCACCCTACACTGGAGCTTCTACTTACTTCTTCAGGTTTTTTACTCTATTTGAAAAACATGGTGGCTACAAGACAGGGAAATTAAAACTCAAGCGACCCGAGCAGCTCCAGGTAAGGTAATGAGTCTGGCCAGGAGGAGCAGTGCTATGAGAAAGAAAGAGGGTATGGGATTGGTCTTGATGGGAGACTAGGATGAAAAGGTAATTGGCTGGGCCTTGGCCTCCTGCATGGATACCATATTATTTCCTCTAGGAGGTGCTGGACATCACAAGGCTGTTGTTGGCTGAACTGGAGAAAGAACCAGGTGGTGAGATCGAGGAGAAGACTGGGAAACTAGAGCAGCTGAAGTCTGTGTTGGAGATGTGAGAAAGGGGATAGCAAAAGGGAGGCAATAACAGTGAGAATTGGGCTGCTGGGACAGAAAGTAAACTGTGACTTTGTCCTATAGGTATGGTCACTTCTCAGGTATCAACCGGAAGGTGCAATTGACTTACTACCCTCATGGAGTAAAAGCTTCTAATGGGGGGCAAGGTAAAATATAATCCCCTTTCCCATTACCACTCAGATCTCTTGTTCTTTTTTTTTGTCTACTTTTTCTGTCCTACCAGATCTTATTCTTGAGCCTATAGATGGCCTCTAACCCAAATTACCTTTCTGGTCTCCTCAGAAGACCTACATTTAGATGTAGATCTAGACCTATTCACTGTCCCTTATTCCCACAGATCCACAGGGCGGGGCCCTGGCCCCATCTTTATTGCTGGTACTGAAGTGGGGTGGAGAACTGACTCCTGCTGGCCGTGTTCAGGCTGAGGAGCTGGGGCGAGCTTTTCGCTGCATGTATCCTGGAGGACAGGGTGAGTGTTTTGTGGGGTAAATGCCTAGCAGAGCTGGGATAAAATGATTAGAGAATAAGTTGGGAGAAATGAGGGGACAGAGGCAATGAGGATATTTTTTCTTCCACATGAGTATTTATAGCAGTCCATTCCTGGTCCTCCCCTTTGCCCCCAGGTGACTATGCTGGCTTCCCTGGTTGTGGGCTGCTTCGTCTCCATAGCACTTTCCGCCATGATCTCAAGATCTATGCCTCTGACGAGGGCCGTGTCCAGATGACTGCTGCTGCCTTTGCCAAGGTGCATACTATAGTTCTTCCACAGCCCCAGCTTCCATTAGGTAGAGAAGCAGAATTTGGAGAATGACTTGGGAAATTTCGGGGTATTTGTATGCCAACTCAGAGAAGTTTCTACATATTTCTGACCCCATTCTGTACTACTGAGAATGAGCTGAGAATAATTAGTAGGAGATGGCCCCTTGACCTCTACCTCAGCTCTTCAAGCCAGCTTCCATTTGATCTCTGGGACCATCTAGGCCTAGGCGGACTGGTCTAGAAGGGAAACTAATAGATCTTGTGATTCCCCTCCAGGGCCTTCTGGCTCTAGAAGGGGAGCTGACACCCATTTTGGTACAAATGGTGAAGAGTGCCAACATGAATGGGCTCCTGGACAGCGACGGTGACTCTTTGAGCAGTTGCCAGCACCGGGTGAAGGCTCGGCTGCACCATATTTTGCAGCAGGATGCACCCTTTGGCCCCGAAGACTATGATCAGGTCAGGCTGTCCCTATCTCTGTGCCCCAAATACCCTGGATCCCAAATTCCTAGAATTCTGAATAATAATAATCACTAATAATAGCATTTACTACTTGCCAGGCACTGTTTTAGTTGTTTTACACAATCCTTACAGCCACCCTTTGAGATAAGTACAGGTTCACAATCTCATATTCACAATTTCCAAAATTAAAAGGATTTTTGTAAGTTTGGTATCAAGACTCACTTGACAGCCAAACTTGACATGAACTGTCATAAGCTATTTATAATCCTTATTTATCCCACTTAGTGTAAATAGTCATGCATTTAGTGGCAAAAATATTAATGTGTTTGGTAACACCCTTGACCCTGCTGGAGGTATGAGATAATATATGGCATATGCACTGAATTAACTTCTAAAGTCCAGAAAATTCTCAGTTCCAAAATGCAGCTGATCCCAAGGATTGTGAATAAAAGAATGTTTCTGTTATCTATTGTTGTATAAAAAAATTACCCCAAAATTTAGTAACTTAAAATGACAACCATTTCATTATCTCTCACAGTTCTGGGCTCAACTGATCTTGCTTGGGGTCTCTCCCAATATTGCAGCCAATGTTGACTGGAGCTGGAACCATCTGGAAGTTCAACTGGGATTCTGGGATGGCTGGCTCTCACCCTCCTCATTTTCTCCCTGTAACATCAGAGTCTCTCTTCTCCACATGTTTTCTTCATGTGGTTTCTCTAGCATGATATCTGGACTTGTTATTAATAAATGGTAGCTTAAGACTCCCCAAAAGTAGGAACTTCCAAGCTTTCTTAATCCATAGGCCCGGAATCAGCACAACATAATTTTATTTTTTGTTAGTTAAGCAATCATAAGCCCAGCCCAGGTTCAAGGGAAGGGGAGTGAGACAAACAATTAATGGCTATCTTTAATCCACCACAAGGACTGTGGACCACAAGGACTTTCCTCCCATTTTATAGATGAGAAAACCTAGGCTCAGAAGAATTTAAGTGACCTTTCCAAGGTTCCCCAGCTAATATGAACACAAGGAGTCTAACTCCAGAGCCAAGGCTGTCACACCGCCTCACAGTAGTCATCATAGCAGATGCCATTACCCAATATGGTCATTCTTTCCCAGTGTATCCAGGCCACAATTGACCAGGCAGTGGTTTTCCACATTTCCCGCTCCTCATTTCTGATAGTTTCTTTTATTTTTTACAATTGTGATACCACTTTAATCATTTGTAAGTGTACAGTTCAGTAGCATTAAGTACATTTACATTGTTGTGTAACCATTTCTGATGGTTCTTAAATGAGCTAAGTAGTTGAGCACATTGCTATGAGTACATAGCATTTTCTGTGTTCTCCTCTGAGCAAGACTTGATAAGGGTCAGGACCTCGCTCCCTTATTTTCCAATTCGTTGTTCACTGTGAAATCCAAAAAAGCTAAGGCAATTTTCGCTTTCTCGCTTGCCACCTTTTGCTAGCAAGAATGGAACTTGTGAGGACCTAGGTAGAATAGTACGTTTCACCCACCAATTTTTTTCTTCTTCCTTATTCCTCATTGACTGTGACTGTCCATTGAGTTGGAAACCAGTTCTCAAGCAGCACTTCTGCTTTAGGTTCAGGCCAGCATCTTGCAGCGGTCCCCAATCTTTTTGGCACCAGTGACTATTTTCATGGAAGACAATTTTTCCATGGATTGGGGAGGGTGGGGATGGTTTCGGGATAATTCAAGCGCATTACATCTATCGTGCACTTTATTTCAATTATTATTACATTATAATATATAATGAAATAATTACATAACTCACCATAGGTTGGGGACTCCTGGTTTAGAGGAACAAGATAGTGTTTTCTCTGATATCTACTCATGAAAACATTTTGTGATGATTTTGAGGAATTTTGCTTCAATCTTTATTCTCCAGCATTTTCCATGTGTATTTTAGGGCCCCCAAGAAAAGAACTAAGGTCTGTTTTATTTTCTCTGGCTTTAAGATCAACCCCTCTTACTTGACTATGTGCTAGAGCAGTCTCCTTCTCTGAAGGCCCTAGAATGGCTAGTGTGCCTAGTAGACTCAGAATGCCCATTGGAGTGAGCCAGTGTACAGGTCTGTATTGCAGACAGGCTCTTCCAAATAAGCTCACAGGAATAGGGGCAATTGGCACTGAGCCGATCTTGCTTTTCTTTTCTCTATTCCCCATAGCTGGCTCCCACTGGAAGTACTTCCCTGCTCAACTCCATGACTATCATCCAGAATCCTGTGAAGGTCTGTGATCAGGTATTTGCCCTGATTGAAAACCTCACCCATCAGATACAAGAGCGGATGCAGGACCCCAAGTCTGCAGGTGGGTATGAATACTGTTGTCTTCCCTTCAAGGTCTCAGGTATGGATGGCTTTCTCAGATATTCCTTTGTCCTCTCCTAAATCTCTGAAATAAGGCATCTTCATCTCCCTGGTTCTACTTAAGGGTTGTCGGGGTCTTTTGTTGGAGGCAAAATTTTTGGCTCTGACTACCGCTTTCCTTCCAGACCTGCAACTCTATCACAGTGAGACACTAGAGCTAATGCTACAGCGTTGGAGCAAGCTGGAACGTGACTTTCGACAGAAGAGTGGACGCTATGATATCAGTAAGATCCCTGACATCTATGACTGTGTCAAGTATGACGTGCAGCACAATGGAAGTCTGGGACTTCAAGGCACAGCGGAGTTGCTACATCTCTCTAAGGCGTTGGCTGATGTGGTCATTCCCCAGGTGTGTCTTGTATAAGGGATCTATTCTGAGGGTAAGGGCATTGGGGGAACGAAGGAGAAAAAAGGTAGAGAGGACGGTGATTTGGGAACCTGGAGAAGGAAACTTAGAGAAGGAATTAGTTGAGTTGCTATAATTCTCAGGGTCCACTCTGGCTCTGGGTAAGTACAGGAGGCTAATTCAGGAGGCAGCTGGAGGAGGGGGAATATAGTGGATATGAAAGAAGGCCTAGACCTGAGGAGAAGACAAGCATGATCTTGGGTCTGGGAGTATGAGGCATGGGAAAACAAGATTCATCGAGGTCCTTATTCCTGGCCTATGGCTCCTAGGAGTACGGAATCAGTCGGGAAGAGAAACTGGAAATTGCTGTGGGCTTCTGTCTTCCACTGTTGCGGAAGATACTACTTGACTTACAGAGAACCCATGAGGATGAGTCCGTCAACAAGCTGCATCCCCTGTGAGGGAGGGCTGGGAGGGGTGTTGGATGGAGGGAGGGGCATGTCAGGGAGCCCTGGGGGAATCAAGGTTGGGGCAGCTTGGGGGAACCATGAGTAGATGGGATGCTGGAATGTAAAGGAGAGGAGAAGTCTTTGAGGAGGGAGTTTGTGGAAGGGTGGGAAGAGGATCATCTCTGACTGTGTGAGTGATTTAGCTATTATCTTAGGTACTCCCGAGGAGTGCTCTCCCCAGGTCGCCACGTTCGAACACGTCTCTATTTCACCAGCGAGAGCCACGTCCACTCCCTACTCAGTGTCTTCCGTTATGGGGGACTTCTCGATGTAAGGATCCTCCTTCCTTAGCTCATGAACCTCTTTCCCCAGCATTCTTTTACTCTCCTTCTCGTGCTTCTTTTTTACTGCAGGCTTTCTCTATTTTCCTTGGCTCCCTACGCATTCCCTGACCCCCTTGTCCTTGAGCATTGGCTTATCTCTTTTTGTGTTCGGTAGGAGACCCAGGATATGCAATGGCAGCGAGCTTTGGCTTATCTTAGTGCCATCTCAGAGCTCAACTACATGACCCAGATTGTCATCATGCTTTATGAGGACAACACGCAGGTGAGGAGCTAAAAGGGTAGGATGAGCAAACAGCCTTTTCATTCTACCTCCATTAAAAAAAAAAGATCTGGCCAGGCACGGTGGCTCACACCTGTAATCCTAGCACTTTGGGAGGTAGAGGCAGGATTATTGCTTGAAGCCAGGAGTTCAAGACCAGCCTGAGCAAGAGCAAGACACTGTCTCTACTAAAAATAGAGAAATTAATCAGGCATGGTGGTGTGCGTCTATAGTCCCAGCTACTGGGGAGGCTGAGGCAGGAGGATCACTTGAGCCTAGGAACTTAAGTTGCAGTGAGCTATGATGATGTCACTGCACTCTAGCCCAGGCAACAGAGTAAGACCCTGTCTCAAAAAAAAAAAAAAAACAAAGTCTTTATCTTTAGAATCTGGAGAATTCAACTAAGTGTGGCACCTAGGCATAGCATGACACAGGGCATCTGGGAGGTTCCTACTGAAACAGAAAATATGTTCTAAGCTGCTATTGAGCCAGAGAGATGACCTAGAACATAGCTCTGGCATTAGGGAGGATATGGGTTTTGGGATAATGTTACGAGTATTTTTTCCAACAAACATGGTTATACATATACTTTCTACCTATGGGTCCACAAAGATATCTTTAAATGTGCTGCCGTGTGCACCATAGCCAAGCTGAATTGTGGGAGATGAATGGGAAGGGTTGTAGAACTGGACGTTTGGAAGTAATGTGGAGTGACTTCACAAATGGTGGAGGTGAGGGAATGAGGATCCTGTGACAGATTACAGTTAAAGGGAAGTTATGAGAGATCAGCCCCAGAGTGGGGCAGGACACCAAATCCTTGGGAGGGTGTATCCCTTTGAGTTTCTCTCTACTCCCCCTGCCTGGTCTTCCACCACAATATCCAGCTTCTCCCACCTGCCCTTTCACATGGTGATACCCCATAGGATCCCTTATCAGAAGAACGGTTCCATGTGGAGCTACACTTCAGCCCTGGAGTGAAAGGCGTCGAGGAGGAAGGCAGTGCCCCAACTGGCTGTGGATTCCGTCCAGCCTCTTCTGAGGTGGGTCAGAGTGCTGGAATTTGGGACTGGAGGGCTTAGGAACTAAGTGGTGGGAAACTGGGAAACAGCATAGGGAGGTAAAAGGGTTGAAGAGTCTGGGATTAGGAGGATGGAGGCCACTGAAGCTTCTCTCTGCCTGTTACTGTACAGAATGAGGAGATGACAGCAGACCAAGGCAGCATGGAGAACCTGTGCCCAGGGAAGGCATCAGATGAGCCAGACCGGGCATTGCAGACTTCACCTCAGCCTTCTGAGGGCCCTGGCCTCCCGAGGAGATCACCCCTCGTTCGTAACCGAAAAGCCGGCTCCATGGAGGTAAAGGGAGGGGCTTGGGGAAGAGTTGAAGGGGTGGACGTGCTCATAGGATAATATCCTTGTATCCTCTAAATCCCCTTGAAGGGATTCTTGGGACTTGAAGCAGAGTCCCCCTTCCCCTGATGGATACGTTTCACTTAATTTCTCTTTCACAGCTGGTCCCCCAGTGGAGCTTCTTTAACCTGCTTGCTACTTCTGAGATTAAAGAGTTGCCAGTGAGGGGTGCCTGAGAGATAAGAATTTAAAGAGGCGAGATTGAGGAGGATGGATTTGAAAAGGCAGTTCTTTAAAAGGAAATACTGTAGAAATAGCATGAACTCTGGGCTAAAATCCCAGTCTGATTCTTAGAAGCTGTATGACCTTGACTAGGTAACTTCTCTAAGCCTCAAATTTTTTTCATCTGCAAAATATGAGTAATACCTTACAGGAACTCCATAAACAGAAACTGTAATAACAATATTAAAGGCCAGGTCCTCATCATCTCTTTCTTGCCTTGGGTAAAAATTATAGCTCAGACTGGAGCAAGTAGCTGGCACTTTAATATACCTATAGTGTCGTTCCATAAGTGGATCAGTCTGGAGATCTATCTTCCTCTTCTTCTTGTTTTGTCATCCTGGGCCTGTGTTCTGCTATTCTTGGAATTCATCTCTAGTTCTGGTTCTAGCTCTCTAGTCAAGAGGAAGGAACTGTTATTGATCTCACATTGTGTCCAGCTACCTGCCCTGGGGTTTTTGTTTTGGTCTTTTTCCTGGAAAGAAAGTTTCCCACTTTGGCCCAATGACACTCTTTTGGACATCATGATTTATCTCTATTTCAGGGACTCCGACTATCTGATTTGAGGTGTGCTCTGACCCAGTGAATCTGTTGACCTGGCTCTGTGCCAGGTCTCTAGAGGAATTTGGTTTTCCATTTTAGGGATATATCACAAGAATCTATAACTAGCTTACATAGGTTCAGTGAGAGGTTTACAGTTCAAATTTTGGAGAAGGCTGAGAAGACAAACTGCAATCTTTTTTCTAGACTCATCCTTTACTTCCTGATCATTTTATGATGGAATTGACATGGTGAATACGCAGAGTTTCTTTAGGTGGAATATGCATTATTTTCTCTTTGTGGTGTAGGAGTAACTTGGTATTCTTAGTACTATATTATCCTACAGACTTATGTGACATAGATCAATCGGGCAGACCGACACATAATCTTCCATTGGCAAGCTGCTCCTTCCCACGCGCATGTCCTCCTTATTCCCATGGTCTGCTGGTCTCCCTGGCACTGCTGTGCTTGACCCCTTCTTTCTTCTGGTTTATGCAGTTAGGAGACATACGCAGAGGAGAGACCTCTGTATTGTCTGTCAGACTTGATGAGGTTGACTTCTTTCTCTCAGGCCTGTACGAGCTTCCTGTTGAAATCACGTTCCTTCCTTTCAGTTACTAGTGCTGCGCAGACCCTGGCTTAGGATGGTTGCTCAGGACGTGCTCCTCAGCTTTGTAAGAAAGTCTTCTCTCTGCTCCTTGGTCACACAGCCTTATATATTAGTATGTCCTCTCCTTGCTCTAGAAGTATAGCATTGGACAGTCGTATCCTTATCAACTATATCCTTCCCCATCCCTTCTTCTCCTCTCCTCTTGTCATCTCATATTTTTGAACTGTCTTAGATTACAAAGCCTGTGACCTTCATAGCAGCTGTGTTCCAGCTGGTCATCCTGTCCAGCCCTATAACTAGCTCTGCCCTGTGGGCACTGGGGCTTTTGGGAGCCTGGGAATTAAAGGAGCCATGACCGGCTTTCCACCCGGTCTGATTGCAGGTCATGAACATGCAGTGCACGGGGAGCCTGGACCTGATCCCCTTGCGGGGACGGCGCCGCCGGAGGTCAGGAGACCTCCCCCGGCCTTCCCCAGCCATCAGCCTACAGCCCCGGGCTATGTCCACCACTCACCTGGCATCCTGCACACAGGTGTCCCTCCCTACCTCACCTTCCTTTCCTGCTTTCTGTCTTTGCCTTTTAGGGTCTAGGGACTCAGAACACGATCTACGTGGGATATGTATATGTTGGGGATTGTGTGATTGGGCCCACATGGGCATTTTAAGAATTCTGTTTCATGTGTCTAGGAGCGAGACAGTTGGAGGGGAGGGCTTCTTGGTTCAGATAGGAACCTAGTGTGGTTGCAGTAGCTACAGCTTGGAAAGAAGAGAGGGTGGTCAGAGTTTATTTATTTCTTATTTGTGACTTAGCCATTGTGATTGGCTTTCTGAGTCCTGAAGAGGGATAGAGAAGATTAGGGAACCCTGCTCTGCTGAGAACTGGGAGTGGTGGAAAATGATTTCTCAGATTTGGAATGGGAGGAATGTGGGAACATGCATCTTAGAAGTGCCTTCTGCTATAGAAGTATTCCCTGGACAGTTCCCTCCACACCGTATACTCTCTGTTCCTTTCTCTGTTCCCTTTTCATCACTTTTTCCCATAAATCCTTTGATTCTTCCAAACTTTCTGACACTGCTTGGCTTTATAGGGGCAGGAATTCAGAACCTGGGTTTTATTCTTCTAGGGTGAGGTGGCAAAATGATTAATATAAAATCCTTATCCTGCAGGTACTTTCCGAGACTTCATCCTCCAGGCCTGGTGGCTACAGGCTCTTTTCATCTTCACGACCACCAGCAGAGATGAAGCATAGTGGCCTAGGTATGGTTTTCCAGCATTTTTCACCTGTTGTTGGAAAAGGTGTCTGTTCTTCAGGGTTTTATTGTGGGCAGCCTTTGTCATGGGAGTTGGGACCGTACAGGGAGTGGAATATCAGGTGGGGGTAGGGAGGACAAAGTGGGAGAAGCCACAGTTAGGTATGAACTTGGATCTCGGAGGATTGTTTCCATCCCAGGAAGGTGTGTGTCTTTTGGTTTTCTACATCAACCCCCATTTCCCTGGCTGAAGGGCATTTTTCTGGCTTTCCCTCTCATTCCTTATCTGTCCCTCCAGTCTAGCCCAGACCTTAAGGGGCCATGGAGACTCTGAACCTTCAGAGTTATCAAAGACAGAGCTATAAATAGAGGTACTTGTGACCCCCGTAAGTGTCATATTCCTCATTTGGAGAACATGTGCCATGTCTTCCTCTGAAATCTGTGTTTTTCACATCCCTGTGCTGGCCCCTCATACCACCAGTCCTTTTCCTCCATCCTCTTCTAATCCTGTAACTTTTCCTGCTTCCTTCTGGAAAATTGAGGGACAAATCTGAGACTACAGTAGTGGCAGAGGCTTCTCTCAGGACTCTGAGGGAATATCTCTTGATTTTTTGATCCCTGGAGAAGTGTGGAGAACATCATTCAACCTTTTCTAAGAACACAGCAGGAAGGAGCAAGCCTCAGAGGGTATCGTGTTCTTTGGGAGGGGGAGGTGGTCCTTGGGAGGGACTATCTCTCACATGCCTTGTGAGCCATAACTAGACCTAGGAACTGGAGGTCAGAGATGGTTGTGTGATGTCTGGACTTGGTCCTCTGGCTCTTTCTATCTTGTCCTGTTATTTTCTCTGTTTAGTTCGTCACATTTTTCTTTACCTTTGTCCTTGGCACCCAATTTCTTGGCCCCAAAATGGTCAGCTTTTGGACCAGCAAGGGGGAGAAAGGTTTTGGTAACTTTCCAGACAAATTTTGTGAGAGTAGTTTGCCTTCTAGATCCCTGAAATGAGGAAGATGGTTTGAGGCATGAGAAATAAATGACAAATAAATATGTAGATCTATGATATGGACTTCTCTTCCAAGAAGTCCCAGTAAATAATAGGTTTTAGATAGGCTGGAAAAGAGGATACGTATGTCTGGCCCAGTTAAGTGGGAGTGCTTTCAAGAACATGGCACAGGTATGGACATGGGACTGGTTGACAGATGGTAGTGGTAAGGTAGAGACCACCCTCTGAGATGATCTGAGGACTGGGCAGAGCAGGGTTGGCACGAATGCATCAGAAAATTATTCATTGGAGGAAGTAAATGTAGGACAAAGCTTGGGGTGGTCTGGGATGGAGCCAGCTAGTTTTAGCTTCTCTGAAGAAAAGCAGACATATTTAGCAACCTTTATTACTCTCTGGAACCTCAATCCGGAGCCTGTTTGAGCATGAAAGGTAGGGGAGATTGCTGTGTAGAGGAGAGGTCCTGAATTCCAGGGTGGAGATCATCAGCCATCTAAGCTTCTTGATTGCTCTGGTGACCTTGAAATCCTGGGACCCCTGAAACTGTGGTGCTTTCTTTGTGGGTACAAAGGAAACTGGCCTCCTCTCCACTGTCCATCTCTCCAGTGAATGTTAAGTCCTAAGCCAAACCCAGGGATCTGGCTAAGATGGATTTTTAAGTAGAGGGACAAATCCTGGGAACTTGGGTGTCAATCTTGTCTCTTCCTGACTATTATGTCCTTGTGGGCTATAGTAGAAGAAGGGACCATGGAGTCCCAACCCTATGCTAGATCACATATTGGGGACAGTGATTGCCCTGATTTATTTTCTTTTAGAAATTCTTCAAATTTTATTTACTTCTCTGATCGGTAATAGAGTTCTCTTTGCTTTCTTTGAACTTATGTGTGTGGGTATCTGGCTTTGAGCATAGACTTACAAGACAATAAACTTTTGAGAGCAGAAAAAACATGGTTTTTTTGTTGTTTCCTGCTTCCCTTTTTAGTAGGGTGCTCAGCACATACAGGCATGCTCGACATGTAGTCAGCTGACTCTTCCATGCTTTTCAATTTGTGACCATCTTCACTTCAGAAACTGTGCCATTTCCTCTTATGAAAAATAAGTATTTTTTTCCTAACTGAATACAGTTGGTCCTCAGAGTCAGAAGACCTGGATTATAGCCCAGCTTAGCTTCTAACAAACTGTGTGACCTTGAGCAAATGAGGTCCCTTTTGGATCTCAGTTTCTTCATCTCTAAAATGAGAAGGTTGAGCTGGACCATCTCAGAGTCCCTTCCAGCTTTAAGAATTTAATGAGTCTCATACTTTCATTCTTGGAAAAGGTAAAAGGCCTGAAGGGAAGGGATATTGGATGAAGAATTTAGGAAGAATTGGAAGGGTGGCAGCTGAGTGCTCAACACCCAGTCTCCAGTTTCAGTCAAAGCTCTTTCCTTTCAAACCTATAAGGGACTAGATTTCTGGGTTTCTCAAACCATATATACAGGGTAAGGGGCACTGAATTAAATCTAGGGGGAATCTAGAGGGATCTACCAATTCTTTTAGCATTTCTGAGAGCCACATGGAGAGCACAGTCTATCCCTTTCAGTAGCTTTAAATCCCCTAATATGACTAACCCTGCATCTGTAGTGGCCTCTTGTCTCTGCCGTGTAGATCTTCAAGAGAATCCCCACTTTGCTTGCCCAGTGTGGCTATGGACAGTAGTGACAGCTGTTTGTGGTTATGTGGAATGGCCACATGGTGTTGGTTCTGAATGGCTGTGTGTGTGTCTTGATGTTGTCGTGTGAAGTTGTATGTACTTCTGTGTGGTAGTTGCAGCTTTGCGTGTCTACTAACGCACTCCCGGCCTTGCAGGCTCGCAGTGCACAGGGCTGTTCAGCACCACGGTGCTGGGTGGCTCCTCCAGTGCTCCGAATCTTCAGGACTACGCCCGCAGCCATGGCAAAAAGCTACCACCTGCCAGTCTGAAGCACCGAGATGGTATGTGGGTGGGTTTTGGGGGGAGCAACTCTTTTCTTCACTTATCTCCCAGCAAGGACACAGCCCAAGAATTATTCATGCTTAAGATGGCACTGACACTGGCCTTATACCAAGTTTTCTTCATCAATAATAGATGAGAGAAGGAACCAGGCCCCCTTCCACCCCTCCATTTGCATTCCCTCTTGCCATACAAATACTACTTGTTTATGCTTATCCCTTCATAATCTCCCTCATACAGCCCTGCTGCATCAATTTGTACTCTTTCCTGGATTCTGGCCTGTAGGGGTAAGGACCAAGGAGGATGATCTATGGTCAGGAAGAATGCAGTGAAGCCTTGATTAAAATCCAGCACGTCAGGTTTAGGAAGGGGAAGTTGCTAAGCTAAGGCAGAAAAGATGATATGGAAAGAGATTGGGGGAAGGGATGAAAATTTCTATACAGATTTTATTTCCAAATGACCAGAAAGAAGATGCAGTGGTAAAATTAGAGTTGTTTTGGGGGCCGTATTGTGGTAGAGATGACACATACAGATTCCTAAGAGATTACACCAAAGGAAAATGAAACGTGTTAGTCAGGAATCTAAGGGGTGGGGATGGGAGTGGATCATATAACTAACAATGAAAAACAGAGTCTATTGTGGGCAAATTTCAGAGCAGAGGGTGGGGACAGGGGTGGGTATAATCCCCACAATGTCTTTTCTCCCCAGAGCTCTTGTTTGTCCCGGCCGTTAAACGATTTTCTGTGTCGTTTGCAAAGCATCCGACTAACGGTACGTTTGCTTCTGACTCAACGTCATTCCTCCTCACCATGTCACCTCCAGACACTTAACCTTTGAGTTCTGACACTGACTTTGCCTCTCCTTCCACTGTGTTTACATCCTACTGTCTCTGAATGAGCCACTCACTAAGTGTGACAGGACATTTCCTTTATGACAGCCTTAGCCTTGACTGAAGCCTGGCTGCCCTGTCCCTGTGGCTCCTCAGGGTCTTACTTCCATAATCACCGTCATCACCATTACATCACTTTTGTTAGTATCACCACCAAAACATTGATTAAACCTCTCCCTTTCCTATCTCATGACTGCTGGGCTGTGTACAGACATGATAATGATTCCCCTTCTTGGGATGAGAATAGTATTTCCTACATTGGTCCCATTTCTTCTCCACTCCCACCCCCCTGCCCCAAATTCCTCAGCTTATGTAATTTTGATCCTTCTGTTTTTTCTCCAACTCTGTCGTTGGGGCGGATGACTAGTTTGTTCCTCTTTTAGAGCAATTCTACAGTTTCCAGCTCCCCGGCCTACTTACAAGGGCATTCATTGGTCTTGAATATATAGTTTCCCATCTCCATATTTCTATCTCCTGCCATTGTATGTATTTTGTGTGGCCCTCGTGCTCCTGACATTTGCTTTATGTTACTACTAACCTAGTGCCTGGGCCTAGAAAACAAGAGCCCAGATTGCTTTGGGATAAAAAAAGAAAAAGAAAGGAGTAGGAGGCAGTTGGTAAAGAAAAAAGGACTGCCTTGAGTTTTTAAATGTAGTTTCCATGTGGCACCAGCCTACCTATGGCAAAGCTGTCTCAGAGAGGCTTGAAGTGAAGAGTTGAGATGTCTGCTGGCGATTCTGGGGGAGCTTAAGGATGAATAATGTGTCAAGAATATTGAAGAACTGGGTCTGCCCACACTAAGGTGGAAGAGTTTGAAGATCTGTGTGAACCAAAAACTGACGGGCTGTGGTCTCTTTATAGGTATAGCAGGAGAACGCAGGGCTCATTCCCTGTTGAGGTTTTACCCTTTATATCCTTAGTTTCTTCTCTGCATTGTATTTTGCCTTAAGGTAAATCCAATTTTGTTAGATATGACTTTCTTCTGTCCAAGGGCTAGTACTCTCAGAGGGAGGTAAAATTTGCCTGACTTCCTGGCTAGAAAACCTCCACATGCTGCTCTCCTGCTTCCTAGCCAGTGGCAGCTGCTAGATTTTAGCCCAGTCAGGTGGTTCATCTCCAGTAGGCACTGCTGAAATTTCTCCCTAGGTTGACTAGCCTATACTTGCTTGGTTTGTCCCTGCCCCCAGGCTCCCATTTGTGCCTGTGGCAGGAGTCCCCATTCAGAGTGGCATGGCTGTGCCTACTCATTTAGCTTCAAGCTCTTCTGGCCCCCATGTGCCACAGCCATCTCCAGTGTAGAACCTAATGCACTAATAATGTTGCCTGGTACTTGGACTTAGGGTCCATGACATAGTAAAAAGAACTTGGGCCTCTGAAATCAGAGCTAAATCACATATCTACTAGTTTCTTAGCTGCCATAAGAAAAGACCCAAGTTCATAAAACAGATCCCCAAACCTATATACCTCCAGTTCCCTAAAGCCTTGGTTAGCAGCTTCACCAGTTGAAGAAAAGAATTAATTCTACCAAAAGGATGAGAAGAAGAAAGAACTGGACAATTCAGGTATAGCGTGGGATAACAAATTTAAGATCTCTTCCAACATGCTGCACACTTCCCTAGGGGTCTTCTTGCCTCTTTTGCTTTTCTTGTGTTTGACCATGGAGGCTAAGAAGCCGGAATCAGGGATCTACCTGTTGAGAAACAGGAGAAATTTGGATCTGTGTGTCTCTTGCTAAAGAACATTATCTAGATTTAATTTGGCCCTCAGGACAATCTGAGGGCTATACCCCATGGCCAAGATCTTGCATGACTGACCCAGCAATTACGGAGTGGATGTTCTGTCTGTAATTGCTTGTGGCAGATTAGTCACGGTAGTATGCCAACCTACTGTCCCATCATCACCATCTCCTTGCTATGATGTCTGGCTTTGAAATAGCAGCTGGAAAAACTGGACCTGGCTTTGGAAAGGAGACAAGGCAATGCTTTCTCCATACTTTGCTGGGAGGGTAGCCCTCAGTCCATCCCTGCCTCTGTTCCTGATAAGCTTCTGTCACATCCTGTGACTATATCCAGCATACAAAAATGGCCCGTTGCTAAACTGCATGCTGAACTCACCACAGTAAATTACTAAAGTGGAAAAGAGACTGTGGCTCACCCACGGAGTGGGTGTCAGAGTGTGCCTATTGGATTTGTCAAGCCTGTTTTCTTCCAGGGACCCACACAACTGTGTGACCGTCGATACAGTGAGTGCTCACCAGTCTAGCCTGGGTAGAACTGAAATCAGTCTCCTGGCATTCAAACTAAGGTCTCTGAAAACTGTGGTCTCGTGGATCACCCTGTGGAGCCAGTCCTGGTCTGAGAGTTCTGAGCAGTCATCCTCAGCTACCTTAATCCCACCTTCTCTGCTTCCTGAGCACATCCTTGTACTCAAGTTCTTACCCATCCTCACACCAGGTCTTACCTTTTCCCCCGAGATCTTTCCCCACTGTTTCTTTTACTCCCCAACCCCGCACATGCCTTTCACTGCAGTCAACCTTTTGCAGTTGAATTGCATGCCTCTCACAGTTTGCCAAGCAGCTAAAATGAGGGGTTCAGAATCAAAGCTTTTCTACTCGTCAGCTGAACAAAATGCAGTTAGACTCACCAACAGTGGGAAGAAAATATAAAATTATCTAACTTTTAGCTTCTGTAATGGATATAGTATCCCCCAAGTCCTGAGATTTATGTATTCTTTTAAAAATATATGTTTATTTGAACAAGAGTAAGGTAAAGGATGATTAGTCAATATTAGCATTTTCACATATTGATTTCATTTTTTACATGCACTGTTATAAAGGAGTCCTAAACCTGGTTTCCTGCCAGTGTCCTATGCTAGCTGCCTAGCACCAGCCCTGACTATGGCTATCTTAGAGTCTGGTCCAGAAGGCCTGCCTTGAACATTAACCTTCAGGAGGCTTTTTAAGCTTTAGACTATCTTGATACCCAATACAGTTCTTTTTTTTTTTTTTTTTTTGAGACAGAGTCTCACTCTGTTGCCTGGACTAGAGTGCCCTGGCATCAGCCTAGCTCACAGTAACTTCAAACTCCTGGGCTCAAGCAATCCTACTGCCTCAGCCTCCTAAGTAGCTGGGACTACAGGCATGCGCCACCATGCCTGGCTAATTTTTTCTATATATTTTTAGTTGTCCAGCTAATTTCTTTCTATTTTTAGTAGAGACGGGGTCTCGCTCTTGCTCAGGCTGGTCTCGAACTCCTGAGCTCAAACAATCCACCTGCCTCTGCCTCCCAGAGTGCTAGGATTACAGGCATGACCCATCGCGTCTGGCTTTTTTTTTTTTTTTTGAGACAAGGTCTTGTTCTGTTGCCCCAGCTAGAGTGCAGTGGTGTCATCGTAGCTCACTGCAACCTCAAACTCCTGGGCTCAAGTGATCCTCCTGCCTCAGCCTCCCATGTAGCTAGGACTACAGGCATGTGTCACCACACCCGGCTAATTTTTTCTATTTTTAGTAGAGATGGGGTCTCCTTCTTGTCCAGGCTGGTGTCGAACTCCAGACCTCAAGTGATCCTCCTGCCTCGGCAGAAGTGCTAGGATTACAGGCATGAGTCACCACGCCCAGCCTCGATACCATTCTTGAGCTTCATCTCTAAGTGACTTTGAATCCTTTCATCTTTATCCCAACTTCGCAAATCCATTTTTCTGAAAAGCAGGCCCTAAATAAGGTTTGTCCAAGAATGATTAGGGACCCTGGAACTCTAGTCAAGGCTCTCAGCTACAGAACTGCCACCTCACCCCTGTCCAGAATGTGACTGCTATCTGCAAGCACTGAATCAATTATGCTTGAGGAGGAAGGGGAGGGCATTGCTATATGATGAGGTCTCACTAGTCCCTTCTTTTAGACTCACTGTGTGATGCCAACACTCTTCTTCCCTGCAAGAGATGCCCAGTGGCTCTGACCGTCTCTGCTTCTCTCTTAGCTCACATTGGATCTGAGTGCCCCTACCTCCCAATAATGCTTGTGCCAGTCAGTGCCCCCTCATTGTCTCTCCCTCTTCTCTTTCTTTATCTTTGTGCTTCCTGCCGTGGTCCCCCCACCCCCTCCAGAGCTGCTGGATGACCAGCACCCTGTGGTCCGGTTGCTGCGCAGTTTTTCCTCTGACTGCCCAGGGGGCCGGCCAGTCTCCTTGGATGCCACGCTGGCGCATCACCTGCACCAGTGCTCCTACCACCTGCGCCTCTTCCGGAACTGGCTGCGCTCAGGCCAGGATGATCCCGAGTGCCTCTACGGTACCCCCTGCCATCAAGCTGGCTGCTGCCACTACCCTGGCTGGGACTGGTTGCTTTGCTTATTGCACTTCTGGCAGGAGAACCCACCTATTTCTTTCTCCTGTTTTCCCTAAGGTTATGTGACTTGCATTTAGTCGCTTGGATGGGATTGGGGCCAGACTGCCTGGTAGCTGTAGCATTGGCTGCTCATCCCCTTCCTGTTCTCCTTTCTCACTGCCCCCTAATGTTACCCATTGCCCACTTCTATTCAGTACAGTAGTAATCTCTTGCCTTGGAATCTGTTCTTATCTCTCTAACCCTCTACTACCACCATCTTCAAATTCAAGTGTTTTCTAGCTGTTCTGAGGAGCTAGAAGCTGTACTTCTCCAGCCCTCCTGCCACTAGATTACAGGGGGAAATTGAGGCACAGAGGCCTCAATTGAATCCTTGAGGCAAACAAGGGCCAGAGGTTAGAAGATGATCAGGTATAATCCTTTTGAGTCATAGATTTTAGTCATTGGTGAACAAGAAGCTAAGTCTTGCATATTGTTGTCTTGCCTACCTTTGGTCCCTTTAAGGAGATGTAGAGGAGGCATAGGAAAGATTGGGGACTGAGAAAGTGGTTGGGATGTGTATTTCTTGATCTTCCAATGGGGACATTTTTTCCATCAACAGTCCCTGGGATTAGGGTTGCACATTTAGGGTTACCCTTTACCCCACCCAAACTGGTAGAACTACATTGAAATTGTTGGGTCTAGAACAGAGAATCAGTACTTATTCTTTTTTTCTAGGGTGATTGCCTTGTTTTCCTGATGGAGTAGAGAGATCCTAGCAAGTCTGGGGTCTTCCAGTAGATCAGAAGGGAGAAGCATTGATGTGATGGAAATGACCAAGAAAGAACTTCCATCCCCCATCCTGTTCATGCATGTGGTTTTCCTGGGCTGAGCTTCAAGTATATTGCATGCCCTCCAATGTGCATCCAAGTATTCTAGCCTTTCTGCCCACATCCTAAATTTGCATGAACCCCTCTTTCAGATTCCATGCCCTCCTCCTTAATCCAGTTCTCATGTTCATGATACCTGAAATCTGCTGTTTCTTCCCAGCTCCCTGACCTCCCTACCTCATGTTAGATCTACAGTTTTCACCGCTTACCTCTGGATCCTTGTTTTATTCCCCCAGAAAGCACAAGAGCAATGTTGGTGCTTACCCTACTGGATTCTTTGATGTTTCCATGGGACATTGCAGGCTCTCCATAGATAGGATGAGAGGTGATTTGATTCACCTTGAGGCCTTAGCAGGTAGACATTTTAAGAAATCTGGAGGTGAGAGAAACAGATTACCCTAGGAGCAATAAAGATTTTCCTCTCCTGAGAATCTCAGATCCCCCACACTCTAAAAGCCACAGACTCTCCTGGTGGCTCTCAGGGACTCTCCATACTTCCTTGGCCAGTTGGGGTATATCTGGCAGGAATAACATTGACTTTGTCCATCTCTTTTCTAACAGGATTTGAAGGATGCTCCATGGTGCCTACCATCTACCCCCTGGAAACACTGCATAATGCCCTTTCCCTGCGTAAAGTGAGCGAATTCTTGAGTAGAGTCTGCCAGCGCCACACTGATGCCCAGGCACAGGCCTCTGCAGGTATGGAGAATACTCTTATTTTGTACTCCATCTCTGCCCCTAATGCCATGCCTCCTAGCATATGAGAAAGTAATAAAAAGATAGGCACTTCACAAAGACACAAACGTAAACTTGAAAAAAATGTATAATTATATAGGCCAACTAAAATATCACGGAAATATCATTCCTTCCCAATAAAATGTGATCCCAATAAAAATACTATTCTCCTCAAATCAGGTAAATCAACTCTAAAGTTCTCATTGAAAAATAAATAAGCAAGAATAGGAAAGAAAACATGAAAAGAGGAGCAATGAGAGGATACTAGCCCCACAACATTTTAAAACATCCTATAAAACTTCTACAATACAAACGTGCAGTAATGGTACATGACTAGACAGAGGGCCAAAGAAACAAAATAGAAAATTAGAAATAGATGAAATTAGCATTTCAAAATACTGAGTGAAAGACAGACTTTTTAATAAATAGATTTGGGACAACTAAATAACCATTTGACAAAAATTAAAATTGAATCCATACTTTACACTATATACCAGAATAAACTCCATATGGAACAGAGATCTAAATGTAAAAATCAAATTATGTAACTCCAAGAGCTTATTCATCCATAGAAACACCAAAAAAATCAAGCAAAAACTGTCAAAACCAACTCCATCAGAACCTGGAAAATAGTCAAAGGTTTATAGTAACTAGAAAAATGCTGAATCAAGAAAGAGGCAATGCAAAATTGGCAGAAAAGCTCTGTGGCATTTTTACTTGCCCTTGCCCCACCCACTTCCTTGGCTTGGTGGTGGTTTTGAAATGGCAGCCCATGTTCTCTGTGCGGGACCCTGGTCCCTGGCTCCAGGGGGAGCAGAGCAGACCTTATTCTCAAAAAATTGTGTTTGGCCGGGCGCGGTGGCTCACGCCTGTAATCCTAGCACTCTGGGAGGCCGAGGTGGCAGATTGTTTGAGCTCAGGAGTTCGAAACCAGCCTGAGCAAGAGCGAGACTCCGTCTCTACTAAAAATAGAAAGAAATTAATTGGACAACTAAAAATATATAGAAAAAATTAGCCGGGCATGGTGATGCATGCCTGTAGTCCCAGCTACTCAGGAGGCTGAGGCAGGAGGATCGCTTGAGCCCAGGAGTTTGAGGTTGCTGTGAGCTAGGCTGACGCCACAGCACTCTAGCCCGGGCAACACAGTGAGACTCTGTCTCCAAAAAAAAAAAAAAAAAAAAAAAATTTGTTTTTTCTAATCTGTCTGTGTGCTGCCTGAAGGACTGACACAAGGTGCATGCCTACATTTGTTTTGCCTAATTTGAAACTCAGGGCAGAAAACTGGTTATGCAGAGGGTGTTCCTCAAAAACATTGTATAGCAAATGAACAACTACTGCTGCCTGAGGAAAAATGTTATAGTTAATGCAAACAACAGAGGTAATGAAAGTCTGGGAGGAAAACCTGGGGGAGAGTTTCTCTGGGAAATTAGGGAATTCAAAAGCACCCATATATACTGGCGAAGAGCATGTGCACAGAAAAGACTTGAGAAGACCCTTAGTTTTTACCTCTGGCTGAACTCTAGATTGAGCACAAGCAGGAAGTGAAGGCTAAGGGATAGTTGTACATGGTCTGGCTAAGTGTTGAAGGAGTACCTCAACACAGAACCAATCTACAAAGATTAGAAGAGCCTTCGTTTCCTTTTTCTTTTCTTTTTTTGGTTTCTGACATTCAAGGAAACCTTGGTCAAAATACCGGCTGAACACAGGCTAAAGAAACAGACTTCAGAGACTGCATGTAACAAAGAATACAGTCTTTACAAAAATGGTTTAGGAAAGTCACTAAACAAACAGCTAGAGCCAGTAGCAGATGACAAAAACAAACCCTGCGGGTGGGGGGTATAATCTGATTTACAGAGTTAACATGTTATAAATTTCAAAATAATTATAAACAAATTATAAAACATGCAAAAAAAAAAAAAACCCAAGAAACTATGGCCCATTCATAGAAGAAATGAATATAAATGGTCCCTGAGGAAGCATAGACATTAGACTTACTAAACAAAGATTTTAATCAGCTATTTTATAATAAATATGCTCAAAGAGCTAAAAGAGACCATGGACAAAGAACTAAAGGGATCATCTTGAAGCATCTTGTTTGAATACAAAAAGTTAAGATAGAAAAAAATTTTTTTAAGAAAATAAAATAAAGAAACTAAAGGGAACCAGGAGAATTATGCCTCAACAAATAGAGAATTTCAGTTAAAAGATAAAAAATATAAAAAGTAATGAAAAGGAAACTCTGAGGCTGAAAAGTATAATAACTAAAAGGAAGAATTCACTAGAGGGATTCATAGAAGATTCGAGCAGACAGAAGAAAGAATCAGCAAAATTAAAGATAGGTCAATTGAAAATTTCCAGTATGAGAAGCAGAAAGAAGAAAGAATGAAGAAAAATGAACATGAGCAGAAGAGACCCTGGGATACCATCAGTCATGTCAGCATATGCATAATGGATGTTACAGAAGGAGAAGAAAAAGAGGCAGAAAATGTATTTGAAGAAATAATGGCCAAAACCTTCCCGAATTTGATAAAAGACATGAATCTATACATCCAAATACCTTCAGCAACTCCAAGAAAGATAAATACAAAGAGATCCACACTGAGACACATTATAATCCAATTGTTAAAAGACAGAGAGAATCTTGAAAGCGGCAAGAAAGAAGGAACTTGTCACATATAAAGAATCTTTACTAAGAGTAATAGCCAATTTCTCATCAGAAATCATGAAGAGCAGAAGGCAATGGGATGATACATTTTATAGTGTTAAAAGAAAAAAACCATGAACCGGCCAGGCACGGTGGCTCATACCTATAATCCTAGCACTCTGGGAGGTCGAGGCGGGAGGATTGCTTGAACTCAGGAGTTCCAGACCAGCCTGAGCAAAAGTGAGACCCCCATCTCTACTAAAAATAGAAAAAATTAGCCGGGTGTGGTGGTGGGCACCTGTAGTCCCAGCTACTTGGGAGGCTGAGGCAGGAGGATTGCTTGAGCCCAGGAGTTTGAGGTTACTGTGAGCTAGGCTGATGCCGTGGCACTCTACTCAGGGCAATGGAGTGAGACTCTGTCTCAAAAAAAGCAAAACAAAACAAAACAAAACAAAAAAAGAAAAAGAAAAAAAACCATGAACTAAGACTTCTATAGCTGCAAAACTGTGTAAAAATGAAGGAGAAATTAAGACATTCCTAGATAAACAAAAGCTGAAGGACTTTGTCACTAGTAGACCTCCCCTATAAGATGCTAAAAGGAGCCTTTCAGGATGAAATAAAAAGATACTAGGATACTAGACAGTAACTTGAAGCCATACAAAAAATTAGGAACTCTGGTAAAGGTAGTTGTTACATTGGTAAATATAAAAAAGTCAGTGTTATTATATTTTTGGCTTGGAGCTCCTCTTTTTATTTCATATATAATTTAAAACAGAAATGAATAAAACATTCACTATAAGTCTATGTTAATTGGCACACAATGTATAAAGATGTAATTTGTGACAACAACATAAGGTGGGGACTGAGCTTTATAGCAGCAGAGTTTTTGTATGTTATCAAAGCTAAATTGCCATCAATTCAAACCAGATTTTATAAATTTAGAATCTTAATTATAATCTCCATGGTAACCACTAAGAAAATACCTTAAATATATACAAAAAAGGAAATGAAAAGGTAATCAAAATGGTATACTACAAAAAAATCAATTAAACACAAAAACTAGCAGTAATGGTGGAAAGGAAGAACAAAAAAAGGTATAAAACATACATAAATAGCAAAATGGCAGAAGCCCTTCCTTTTCAGTAATAACTTTAAATGTAAATGTATTAGACTCTCCAATCAAAAGACAGAGAGTGGCAGAATGTATGTTAAAAAAATGATCCAACTATATGCTGACTATAAGAGATTCATTTTGTTTATATTTTTTAAATTGAATTGGTTTATTTTCTGATTTGCAGTTCTTTAATGTTATTACAAAAGATGGAATATCATTTACTGTAAAATTTTTTTTTTTAAAAAACCCTCTCTGGTGGTTTCCTTATTGAAAGACTATCATAATAAGGCAAGCAGAAGAAAACAACCAAGATTTAGGAAAATGTAATTGTGTGTTGTGTATTTAATTTATTGTTTACACTAACATGATGTCAGAATGATGATTATAATGTGGCCAGAGTTATAGGAATATAAAAGACTGAAAAGTCTAAGAAGACAAACTTCCAGCTTTGACATTTAACTATAATTTTAGTACATGTTCTCTCATGTTGTTTTGCTTTCTAACAGATTCCACATTTCCTTGTGTGTGTGTGTGTGTGTGTGTGTGTATGCCAAGTGTGTTATATTTGATAAGAGACTCACTTTATTTTTTTTGTTTGTTTGTTTTTTATTTTTTTTGAGATAGAGTCTCACTCTGTTGCCTGGGCTAGAGTGCCGTGGTGTCAGCCCAGCTCATAGCAACCTCAAACTCCTGGGCTCAAGCAATCCTCCTGCCTCAGCCTCCCAAGTAGCTGGGACTACAGGCATGCGCCACCATGCCTGGCTAAGCTTTTCTGTGTATTTTTAGTTGTCCAGCTAATTTCTTTCATTTTTAGTAGAGACGGGGTCCTGCTCTTGCTCAGGCTGGTCTCGAACTCTTGAGCTCAAACGATCCTCCTGCCTCAGCCTCCCAGAGAGCTAGGATTACAGGCGTGAGCCACCGTGCCTGGCCAGAGACTCACTTTAGATCCAAAGACACAAATAGGTTGAAAGTGAAAAGATAGAAAAAGAGATTCCACGCAAATAGTAACCAAAAGAGAGCTGGGATAGCAATACTAATATCTAACAAAATAGTCTTTAAGTAAAACATTATTACAAGAAACAAAGGTGGTCATTACTTATTAATATTGAGGTTAATTTATCAAGAAAATAGAAGTGTTATAAACGTGTAAGCCAGGCACAATGGCTTATGCCTTGTAGTCCCAGCTACTTAGAGGCTGAAGCAGGAAGGTCACTTGAGCCCAGGAGTTTGAGGCCAGCCTGGACAACATAGTGAGACCCCATCTCTTAAAAAAAAGTGTATGTGTGTGTGTGTGTATATATATATATATATATTTACATACAGACAGAGCAAACAACGGAGCCCCAATAGTTGGAGACACCCACTTTTAATAATGGACAGAACAACTAGACAGAAAATCAGATCGGTAAGGAAACAGAGGACTGGAACAACACTATAAACACTATAAACACTATATGACAGACATATATAGAACATTCCACCCAGTAACAACAGAATATTGTTAGATTCTTAGAAGATCACTTAGATTCTTCTGAAGTGAACATGGAATATTCTCCAGAATAGACCATATGTTAGGCCACAAAACAAGTCTCAATAAATTTTGAAAGATTTGAATCATACAGAGTATCTTCTCCAACCACAATGGAATGATGCTAGAAATCAATAATAGAAGGAAAACCAAAAAATTCACAAATATGTGGAAATTATATAATATACTTTTAAACAACTAGTGGGTCAAAGAAGAAATCACAAGGGAAATTAGATTATTCTTTGAGATGAAGGAAAATGAAAACACAGCATACCAGAAGTTATGGGATACAGCCAAATCAGTGCTCAGTTTATAGCTGTAAACACCTACTTTAAAAAAGAAGAAATCTTAAATCAAAGCCTATCTTTATACCTTAAAGAACTAGAAAAAGAAGAGTAAACGAAACCCAAAGCTAGCAAAATGAAGGAAATAATAAAGATTAGAATGGCGATAAAGGAAATAATGAATAGAAAAACAGTAGGAAGAATCAACAAAACCAAAATTTGGTTCTTTGAAAACATCAGCAAAATTGGCAAACCTTTAGCTAGACTGACTGAGAGAGAATATTCAAATAACTAAAATCAGAAATAAAAGTGGGGACATTGCTACTGACCTTACAGAAATAAAAAGGATTATAAGAGAGTATTATGAACAATTATATGCCAACAAATTAGATAACCTAGATGAGATGGATGAATTCTTAGAAACACACAAACTATAAAAATTGACTCAAGAGGAAATAGACCTATCCGGGTACAGTGGCTCACATCTGTAATCCCAGCACTTTGGGAGGCCAAGGCGGGAGGATTGCTTGAGATCAGGAGTTCGAGACCAGCCTGGGCAGCATGGGGAGACCCCTGTGTTTACAAAAAAATGAAAGAAAAATTAGCTGGCCTGTAGTCCCAGCAACTCAAGAGGCTATGGCAAAAGGATTGCTTGAACCCAAGAGTTTGAGGCTGCAGTGAGCTATGATCATGCCACTGCACTCCAGCCTGGGCAACAGACCGAGACCCTGTTTCTAAAAAAAAAAAAAAAAAATTAGTGGGTCACAAGTAACCATTTCTAAATTGTAATAGAAACTACTGGAGTATATTGCATATAGTAATGGAAGTATTATATTGTACTAAACATTTAAAGAAGAATTAATGCCAGTTCTTCTCATGCTCTTACAAAAAAATTAAAGAGGAGAAAATACTTTCTAACTCATTCTGCAAGTCTAACATTATCCTGATAGCACAAATCAGACAAAGACACTATAAGAAAACTACAGAACAACATCCCTTATGAATATAGTGGCAAAAATCCACAACAAAATGTTAGCAAGCCAAATCCAACAGCACCTGAAAAGAATTACACACCATGGCTAAGGGAGATTTATTTAAAGAATGCAAAGGGTTATTTGACACAAAAAATCAGTCAATGTAATATACTACATTAACAGAATGAGGGAAAAAAACACAGTCATCTCAGTTGACACAGAAAAACATTCAACAAAATCCAACATCCTTTCATGATAAAAAACACTCACAAACTAGGAATAGAGGGGAATTTCCTCAACATGATAAAGGGCATTTATGAAAACTGACAGCACATATCATACTCAGTGGTGAAAGACTGAAAGCTTTCCCCCTATAATTAGAAGCAAGACAAGGATACCTGCTGCTACCACTGCTATTCAACGTTGTACTCAAAATTCTCGTCAAGGAAAAAAAGGCATCCAAATTGGAAAGGAAGTAATAATACTTATCCCTATGCACAGCGATTGTGGTCCTATATATGGAAAATTACAAAGAAGCCTCAAAAAAAAAAAAAAAAACAAAAAACTACTAGAGCTAAAGAACAAATTCAGCAGAGTTGCAGAGTGTAAGATCCACTCACAAAAATCAATTGTAGGGGACAAGGAGAAGGAGAAAAAAATCAATTGTGTTGCTATACACCAGCAATGAACAATCCAAAAATGAAATTAGGAAAACAATTCCATTTACTATAGTATCTAAAAGAATAAAATACCTAGGAACAAATTTAACCAAGAAATGGAAAGATCTGTACACTGGAAACTATAAAATATTGCTGAAAGAAATTAAAGAAGACCTATACAATGGAAAGACATTCCATGTTCATATAGAAGACATGATATTCTTAAAATGGCAATATTTCGCAGAGTGGTATGTGGATATAATGCAATCACTATCAAAGTGCCAATGACCTTCTTGCAGAAATGGAAAAGCTGATCCTCAAATTCATATGGAATTGCAATAAGTCCTGAATAGCCAAAAGAATATTGAAAAAGAAAAAGTTTGAGGGCTCACACTGCCTAATTTCAAAATGTGTACTACAAAGCTACAGTAATCAAAACAATGTGGTACTGCCATAAAGATAAAAATATAGACCAATCGAATAAAATCAAGAGTCCAGAAATAAATCCGTACATCTATGGCCAGTTGGTTTTCAGATGCCAAGGCTGTTCAATGGAGAAAGAATAGTCTCTTCAGTAAATGGTGCTGGAACCACTGGATATTCACATGCAAAAGAATGAAGTTGGACCTCTACCTCACACCATATAAAAAATTAACTCATGGATCAGTGATCTAAATATGAGAGCTAAAACTATAAAACCCTTAGAAGAAGACATAGGGTAAATCTTCATGACCTTAGATTTGGTAGTGGATTCCTAGATAGACCAAAAGTATAAGCAACAAAAGAAAAAAATAGACAAATTTGACTTCACCAAAATTAAAAGCATTTGTGCATCAAAGAACATTATCAAAAAGTGAAAAGACAGCTTACCGAAAGACAAATTATTTGCAAATCAGTTTCTAATAAGGGTCTAGAACATAACAACTCAACAAAAAGACAAACAACCCAACTTAAAAATTAGGCAAAGGACTGGAATTGACCTTTCTACAAAGAAGATAGAGAAATAGCCAAGAAGCACATGAGAAAAAGCTCACTCTCATTAGTCGTTGGGGATATGCAAATCTAAACCACAATGAGATACCACTTCAACCCCCTAGGATAGCTATATAAAAAACCAAGAAGAAAAATTGTATAAAAGAGGATGGTGGACAAATGGGAACATTTGTATATTGCTTGTAGAAATGTAGAATGGTGCGGCTACTGTGGAAAACAGTGTGACAGTTCCTCAAAAAGTTAAACAAAGAATTACCATATGACCCAGCAATTCCACTCCTAGGTATGTACCCAAAAGAATTGAAAATAGGTACTCAAACAAATACCTTCACAGAGATGTTCATGGTAACAGTATTCACAACAGTCAAAAGGTAGAAACAACTGAAATGTCCTTGAATGGATAAATAAAATGTATATACATACAATGGAATATTGCTGAGATATAAAAAAGAATGAAGTACCGATAAATATTATAATATGGATGAACCTCAGAAACATTATGCCAAGTAAAAGAAGCCAAGCATAAAAAATCACATATTGTGTCATTCCATTTAAATGAAACACCCGGAGTAGGTAAACCCATAGAGACAGAAAGAAGATTGGTAGTTTCCAGGGATTGAATGGCTATGGGGTTTTCTTTTTGGGTGATGAAAATGATTTGGAACTAGATAGAGGTGGTAGTTGCACAACATTGTGGATGTACTAAATGCCACAAACTATATATACTTTAAGATGGATAACTTTATATTATGTACATTTTACCTCAATAAAAAAAACTAAGCCATGTCAATACTAAAAGTAAGCAAGGTAGTGGTGGTAAATTCCTTTGTCATCTGAAAGTAAGGAAAGCCTAATTCTGACTTTTGATCAAAGTCAAATTTGGGAAATAATAGGAAAATATTGATAAATTAAGCATATAAACTTAAAAAAACCAAGAGGGACATCATAAGCAAAAACATTTTTTTGAATTTATATCATATATGTAGAATTAATCATTCTAACATATAAAGAGCTCATATATCAATAAGGAAAAGACCAAAAACATGATTTTTAAAAATAGATAGTTTACACAGAAAGAAATGCAGATGGCCATTGCACATATGAAATTATGCTCAATCTTGGTCATAAGAGATATGCAAATTAAAACTACACTGAGATATTATTTGTCACCTATCAGATTAGAAGATTGGAAAAAATACAGAAGTTTGACAAAATACCTTCTTGGCAAGTCTAATGAAATAGGAAGTCCTTTACATTGTTGGTGGGAGTATAAAATGGCATAAATTGATGTAGAATTTATAATATCTCACAGAATTACAGATACAATTAACCTCTGATCCAATAATCCACTTTCAGGACTCTATTCTGAGGTTATTCCCACATAAAGTTGAAATAACATTTACATAAAATTATTCATTGTGGGAAAAAAAAATAAAAAATATTCATTGTGGCCTTATTTATAGTAAAAAGTATTGGAAACAATCCAAGAGTTCTTCAGTATAAGAGTGGTTGAAAAAACTTTGATATATCCACTCAGTTGAATACTATGTATCTGTTAAAACTAATGAGAAATTTCTACATCATTTGACATGAAGTAATCGCCAGAATATATCATTAAGTGAAAAAACAAGGTGCAGAATACTGTTACTAGTATGTTACCTATTTTGTAAGTAAGGAGATATAATAAAGAAAAAATACATATATATTTGCAAAAAGAAGTGCTGGAAGTATAAACCAGAAACTAATAAAATTGGTTACCTCTAGAGGTAAAAATGGAGAATGGGGCTGAAAGGCATGAAGGAAACACGACTTCCCTGAGTGTGCCTTCTTAGATGGCTTTGACTTGTGAACCTGTGAATGTTTTTCAAAATAGAAAACTAAATCAAAGGGGAAAAGAAACAAACCCTAAAATTGAAAACAAAAGAAAGAAATGACCCTAACTATATATCAAAATAGCAATATAACCACACAGGTAAAATAATTTTTCAAATTTACTCTGACTGTAAATTCTTTGATGACACAAGAACTATAAAATAATTTTAATCCTTATTTAGTAGTTTAATTATGAGTAGTGATATTAATACTATAATGATATTGATGCTATTTTGATATATTTGTATTATAAAGTAATTCTAATAAGGAATGATGTTCCTATTATTAGGAACCAGAATTTTCAAAGTAAAGTAAATTAGACACAAGTATAAATTCAAAAAACTTTTTATTTTTTTTATTTTTTTATTTTATTTTTTTTTTGAGACAGAGTCTCACTCTGTTGCCCTGGCTAGAGTGCCGTGGCGTCATCCTAGCTCACAGCAACCTCAAACTCCTGGGCTCAAGCAATCCTCCTGCCTCAGCCTCCCGAGTAGCTGGGACTACAGGCATGCGCCACCATGCCCGACTAATTTTTTCTATATATTTTTAGTTGTCCAGATAATTTCTTTCTATTTTTAGTAGAGACGGGGGTCTCACTCTTGCTCAGGCTGGTCTTGAACTCCTGACCTTCAGCGATCCTCCTGCCTGGGCCTCCCAAGAGTGCTAGGATTACAGGCGTGAGCCACCTCGTGCACGCACCCGGCCCAAAAAACTTTTTAAATGCTGTAATATAGGCTGGGCTGGTGGCTCACGCCTGTAATCCCAGCACTTTGGGAGGCTGAGGTGGGAGGATTACTTGAGGCCAGGAGTTTGAGACATAGTAAGACCCTGTCTTTAAAAAAAAAAAAAAAATTTTAAATTTTTTAATTTTTAAATTAAAATTTAAAAATGGGCATGTTGGCACGTGCCTATAGTCCTAGCTACTTGGGAGGCTGAGGCGGGAGAATCACTTGAGTCCAGGACTTTGAGGTTGCAGTGAGCTGTGATTGCACCACCCTGGGCAACAGAGCAAGACCCCATCTCTCAAAGAAAAAAGTATATATTTATATATGTAAATATTTATATATTTGTATATATGTAAATAAAGTACACTGAATGTATAAAAATCCACAAGCCCATAATGAATCCTACAAAAAAAAGAAAATAATAATAAAATAAAATAATATTTGTCCACCACCATTGGAGAATACTGTTCACCAACTCTTTCCTCTGAAAACTAATTAAAGGAAAGTAAACACTTAACCTACCTTTTTGGTGAACTGCAGTTCAAAATAGCCTCAGTTGAAGAGGGAAATCTTCTTTACAGAAAATATGCTAGCTAGTAAATGTAGAAGGATTGATAGAATTAGAAAAATCACCATTTGACACCCCTAATAAAATAATTAAGGATTGTCAATGGATAATACTGACACCATTAAGTGAAACATTGATGGGCGACTAGACTTTCCTCACAGGATCACTCCTGATCAGAAAGGAAAACTTCACAATAGTGAGATCTGGTGGATGCCACCTTAACCCAGTTAGTAAACCTAGTCTTACTTATAATGGGACAATGAGACATTAAGTGCCTCCAATATGATACAATATAAAGTGTATAGGATCACCTCTTAAAGTAATTCTTAACAAAATTATTTCACCTGAATCATCTAATTAGGTCTTTTAGATCGAACTTCTAATTTATAGGAAATATAAGGGATAATAAGTTAAATGATTCTATGCAGAAGCAATTAGACAAGTCTAGAATGTAGGACATGACATACTGCAAGACAATTGGCCTGTTCTTTTCAAAAAGTTACTATGAATAAGAGTGGGGGTGGGGGCACTATTTAGACTAAAAGAGACATAACGAAATGCAATGCATGGTTCATGTTTGGATCCTGCTATAAAAGACATTTGGGCTGGACGTGGTGCTCATGCCTGTAGTCCTAGCTACTTGGGAGGCTGAGGCAGGAAGACTGCGGGAGCCCAGAAGTTTGAGGCTGCAGTGAGCTATGATCGGGCCACTGCACTGCAGCCTGGGTGACAGAACAAGACCTTATCTCAAGGGAAAAAAAAGAGAGAGACATTTGGGGAGTATTTGGCGAAATTTGAATTTGTACTTGGTATTGGATGATGTTAGGGAATTATTTTAAATTTTGTTCAGCTTGTTAATGGTGTGTGGCTATATAAGAAAAATTCCTTATGTTTTAGAAATGCGTATTGAAATATTTAGAGGTGAAATGTTTCATAATGTCTGTCATTTATTTTAAAGAACTTTATTATGAAGAAATAGATGAAACAAGTATGGCAAAACGTTAATGTGTTAAATCTAGGAGATGAGTACATGGGTATTGATGCATTAGTCTTTCAACTACTTTTTAAAAATGTTTAAAAATGTTCATAATATACAGTTTAAAAAATTGAAAATGGTTTGGGGGAAGAGTCCCTAGGAAATGCTACTTCTCAGCCCAAAAGGGGTAAGTTGGATTTGACTTACATTGAGAACCTATAGCTCTTGGATTCTTCCTCATATGCCTTTTTTTCTCCCCTTTTCTCCCCACACCCCACCTATCCAGCCCTCTTTGACTCTCTGCACAGCAACCAGGCCTCAGATAGCCCATTTTCCCCACCCCGTACTCTTCACTCACCTCCCCTGCAACTTCAGCAGCGCTCTGAGAGGCCCCCTTGGTGTAAGTAACCCTTCGCCTAGACAAAAGCCAAGGGGGGTGGAGGGATTGGTGAATGAGAGACCTGTTGCATGAGGGGAAGAAAGATGAGGGTTGAAAGACCAGGAATATGTATTCAGGGAAGCAGTCTTTTCTGCTGCTTCCAAGATGAGGGGAGGGCCTGTTTATTCTCTCTCTTCACATCTGTCCTCCATGCTCCCTCTATCTCATTGGAGAGAGACTCCTCTCCAATATTAGGGAATAATTTTTAATTTGGAGGGAGCTCTGCCCCAAAGAGCCCTTTGGGGAAGAAAGGATGGAGACTTCACTCTCCTCCAATCCCCATTTGATCTCTACAGCTTTCTCCAGTAAAGATGACTAAGAGGCAACCTACGACACATCTAGAAAAGATGGGAGCAAGAAACTAGAATCTGCTACTTATTTCTACATGTCCCTTCTCTCAAGTTGTCTGTTCTCAGCTGTTAGTTCAAGTTGAGACGCTGCTTTTTCCATCTCTTCTTTATTACCTGTAGCCTATCACTAATTATTTTTGGTAACCATGTGAACGGTGGAGCCACAAGAAGTTCTTAAGATGACTATAAGGCGGAGAAGATACTGTTAGTCATCGAAGGTGGGGCTATGGGCCAGAGGGACTGTTGAGGGAAAAATCCTTTCCTTATCATCCTGCCTTCTGTAATCAAACATGCCTTTCTTTATTTTACTTGGATAGGAATGAAGCAAAGATTTATATTTCAGCATTGGGGTTAACAGTTGGAGATTTTGCCCTTCTTCCGGCACCCGGTATAAGGAAGAAACTTTCCTCCCTGACACCTGAATTTCAGATTATCCTACCCTCACCTTGATTATCCTACACTGCCCCTTTTACCTCTTCTGGAATGTGTATGGGTTCTGCTCCCCTGGAAATCTTATCCTTCTCCCTCTTTTGTTTCTGTCTTGACCTTTTTGATTTGCCAGCTCTGACCACAAGCTGGATATTAAGGCTACTTCTATACTTAGGTAAAGCTAATTTACATCTTTTCTTTTTTTCCATCTAGACCTTTGATTCAGTATCAGGCATGTAGCCTCATTGGTAAACATCTTCTTTAGGGTCTATCTGCACCAGAAATAGACTCCATATCTCTTAAAGCCTTATACCAAAACCATTTCCCTCTCTTTTCCTACTTGAAGCATGCCTCCTCTGATCCTTTATAGAAGAGAGATAGCTAGCATATCTTATAAACTCAATGACTGACTGAGCTTTTACAGGTTCAGACTTGCCAAATTTTCCAGGTTTTCTTTGATGACAATGTATTCAGGGATTCCCTGTTTTGAGAATCTATCGTCATTGATACTATAGTGTTTTAATATATAGTTATAATACAATACTATCAATAAACATGGTATTTACAAAGGGAAAAGTAGATTATTCTCTTACTAGAGGTCAATGCAGAAATAGATGCTGGAGTAGGAATTGTCCCACAGTGTGATTAAAGATTCTAAGGTCTTTATTATACTCAAAGAAATTAATTTTATGTTTTCTATATATGCAATAGAAATACGCACAAACCTATAATTTAGAGGGTCCCAAGACTTAGAGGGTCTTAACTTTGGCTCCATGGATGGGTTTAAGTAGAGTCTATAAGCCTCAGGAATCATATGCAAAGATGAGTGTGAATATTCATATGTACATTTTTCCTGGAAGATTTTCATTAGAGCCTCTAAGGGGTCAGTGACCCCCAGAAAGGTTAAGAACTTCTGCCATGTAGAGGTTCCATGGCAGTCTTTTATCTTTGGTAAACAATTTTCTTTCCTACGGTTCTTATTTATAAGGTTTTTCTATATTCTCTGGCTTACTTATCTCTTGGGATATTAATAATGATTACCTCTGCCCCAGAAATACATTGATTGCTTTAAAGAATGATTCTTAACAAAAGGTATACGTTAGATTCAACTGGGAGTGTTTCAACAAAATGATATTGCCCTCATCCTTCCCCCTCCCCTCACCTACGCCTTTACACTAAACATAGAATTAGAATCTCTGGAAATGGAATCTGGGAATTTGTATTTAAAGAAAATTTTTGACAATTTTTTATTTATTTATTTATTTATTTATTTTTTTTGAGACAGAGTCTTGCTCTGGCTAGAGTGCCATGGCGTCAGCCTAGCTCACAGCAACCTCAAACTCCTGGGCTCAAGCAATCCTTCTGCCTCAGCCTCCCGAGTAGCTGGGACTACAGGCATGCACCACCATGCCTGGCTAATTTTTTCTATGTATTTTTAGTTGTCCAATTAATTTCTTGCTATTTTTAGTAGAGACGGGGTCTCGCTCTTGCTCAGGCTGGTCTCGAACTCCTGAGCTCAAACAATCTGCCCGCCTCGGCCTCCCAGAGTGCTAGGATTACAGGCGTGAGCCACCGCGCCCGGCGACAATTTTTTATTGATGCATAATAGTAGTACATGTGATAATTTTAATACATTAGTATCATTTGTAAAGATCAAATCAGTGTACTTGGGATATCCATCCAAGAATTCTTCGAATTCTTCTCTTCTAGCTATTTTGAAGTATACTATGGATCTACAGTCTCCATCCCCTGGGCTGCAGACTGGTACCAGTCTGTGACCTGTTAAGCACTGGGGCACATAGCAGGAGGTAAGCGGTGGGGCTCGCTAAGCTTCATCTGTATTTACAGCTGCTTCCTATCGCTCACATCACCACCTAAGCCCTGCCTCCTGTCAGATCAGCAGTGGCATTAAATTCTCATAGGAGCGCGAACCCTACTGGAAACTGTGCATTCAAGGGATCTAGGTTGCATGCTCCTTATAAGAATCTAATGCCTGATGATCTGAGGTGGAGCTGAGGCAGTGATGCTAGTGCTGGGGGGTGGCAGCAGATACAGATTATCATTAGCAGAGAGGTTTGACTGCACAGAGACCATAATAAATCAATTGCTTGCAGACTCTCATAAAAATCCTATCCTTGGCCGGGCGTGGTAGCTCACGCCTGTAATCCTAGCACTCTGGGAGGCCCAGGCGGGCGGATCGTTTGAGCTCAGGAGTTCGAGACCAGCCTGAGCAAGAGTGAGACCCCGTCTCTACTAAAAATAGAAAGAAATTAAATGGACAACTAAAAATACATAGAAAAAATTAGTCGGACATGGTGGCAAATGCCTGTAGTCCCAGCTACTTGGGAGGCTCAGGCAGGAGGATCTCTTGAGCCCAGGAGTTTGAGGTTGCTGTGAGCTAGGCTGACGCCATGGCACTCTACTCAGGGCAGTAGAATGAGACTCTGTCTCAAAAAAAAAAAAAAACCCTATCCGTGAGTGGCAGGTGACAATGTAATAATAATAGAAATAGAAAGCACAATAAATGTAATGCACTTGAATTATCCCGAAACATTCCCTCCCCCAGTCTGTGGAAAAATTGTCTTCCCTGGTGCCAAAAATGTTGGGGACTGCTGCTATATATTTTTGTAAATTATAGTCATCCTGCTGATCTATCTAACACAAGGTGTTATTTCTTCTATCAGACCATATATTTGTACCTATTGATCAACTTCTCTTCATTCCCCTCTCCTGCCTACCCTTTCTTATTTTTCTGTACTTGTCTTATTTCACTTAACATAATGACTTCCAGTTCCATCCTTGTTGCTGCTAATGAAAGATTTCATTCTTTTTTATGGCTGGATAATATTCCATTATGTGTATATACAACATTTTCTTTATCCATTCATCTGTTTTTTTTTTTACATGCTATTTTTTTAACTCTTTTTTTTTTATTTCTGCATATTATGGGGGTACAAATGTTTAGGTTACATTTCCCTTGCCCCCCCACCATTCATCTGTTGATGGACACTTAGGTTGATTCCATATTTTGGCTATTGTGAATAGTGCTGCAATGAACATGGAAGTGCAGATCTCTTTTCACTATATTGATTTTCTTTCTTTTGAATATATACCCAGTAGTGGAATTGCTGGATCATATGGTAGTTCTATTTTTAGTTTTTTGAGGAACCTTCCTACTGTTCTCCATAATGGCTGTACTAGTACTAATTTACATTCCCACCAACAGTGTATGAGGGTTCCCCTTTCTTCACGTCCTCACCAGCACCCATTGTTCCCTGTCTTTTTGATAAAAGCCATTGTAACTGGAGATGATATCTCATTATAGTTTTGATTTGCATTTCTCTGATAATTAGTGATGTTGAACATTTTTCATATACCTGTTGGGCATTTGTATGTCTTCCTTAGAGAAATGTCTATCAGATCTTTTGTCCATTTTAATTAGATTGTTTGGTTTTTTGCTATTGAGTTGTTTTAGCTCCTTATATATTCTGGTTATTAATCCTTTGTCAAATGGATAGTTGGCAAATATTTTCTCACATTCTGTGGGTTGTCTTTTCACTTTGTTGATTGCTTCCTTTGCTGTGCGGAAGCTTTTTAGCTTGATATAATTCCATTTGTCTATTTTTTTTTTTGGCTGCTTGTGCTTTTGAGGTCTTACACAATGTTGATAGGTAACCCTAATTATGAACAACTAGGCTAAAGTGTTCATATGCTTCCAAAGTAGGAATGAGGAGCCATGGGAATTTGGAGTTGGGATGGGGGTTTATTTGTGAAAGAACTAGATGTAGTGGGCCTCAGCACTCTCTCCTGACATCTTAGATATACCTTAATGTTACTCTCATAGTATACATTAGACTAGGGTGAAAATTCCTGAGCTAGGAAAACTTAGGAATCTCTGCCTAACTTAGGAAGAATTCAGACCCTCTTTCATCAAGACATAAGTAGCATAGGCTACCCATTCTAGCATTTGAACTATATGCATAGAGTAGAGGCTTCTCTTCCAGCTTCTTTGACTTGGTCTCCTGACTTTGCTTTACAGACAGCAGTGGCCCTTCCAGCACTGTGTCCAGTGCTGGTCCTTCTTCCCCTACTGCAGTTGATGGTAACTCCCATTTTGGCTTCAGTGATCAACCCTCCCTAAATTCACATGTGAACGAAGAACGTCAAGGCCTTGAGCTACTCCAGGAGACCCTCAGGAATGGAGCACAAGAGCTAGCCATAGAAGGGGAGCAAGAACCATTTGAACTGAACCAATCTCCACAGATGCCACCTGTGGAAATTAGCCAGCCATGCCAGGAGCTTGCTGAAGAGGTCAGCCAGCCATGTCAGGAGGTCCCGGACATCAGCCAGCCATGCCAGAACATCCCTGAGGAGGTCAGCCAGCCATGCCAGGAGGTCCCTGACATCAGCCAGCCATGCCAGGAGAACCATGACAATCTTAACCACACATGCCAGGAGGTCCCTCAGATCAGCCAGCCATGCCAGAAGGCCAGCCAACTGTGCCAGAAAGTCTCTGAGGAAGTATGCCAGCTTTGCCAGGAGAACCCTGAAGAGGTCAGCCAGCCATACCAGGTGGTCCCTCTGGAGGTTGGCAGGCTGGTCCATGGGTTCCCTGTAGGGGATGGGGGCCTGGTTCAGGAAACCCTTGTGGAAGTTGGTAGACCAGCCCAAGAGATCCCTGAGGAGCTCAGCCAGCCATGCCAGAAGTTTTCTTTGGAGGTTGGCAGGCTAGCCCAGGGGGCTTCTGTAATCAATCTGTTGTCTCAGGACATCCCTGAGGTTGATAAACCATCCCAAGAGTTCCCTGGGGAAATTGCTCTGCAGGCCCTGGAGGTCCCTGAAGAAGTTAATCAGCAGTCCTGGGTGGTCCCTAAGGTGATTGACCAGCTGCCTGGAGAGGATGTTCCTCAAGTCCAGTATCTGTCTAGTGATCCAAACCCTCAAAGCCAATCTCCAGCCCGTGACCAGCAGTCACCTCTTCCACCAGCAACATGTAATTAATTATTTTCTCATGAGTGGTGTCACACTATACCAGCCATTTGAGCCAGCAACCTTTTCTCTTGGCTAACTCACTAGCCAGCATGAGGCCTTGGCTCTCACCAGAGGTGTCTGAGGAAGCAGTTGTCTTGGCATGAAGCATACCTGTGCCAGAGCCTTGCTTGAGGAGGAGCCAATTTCATGTTCAGAGTAGCCATTGGCTCCTCACCTGGCCATTAGACTTGAATAGGATTTCCTTGGGGTGGGCTGGTCTGTCATTACCCATCCTACTCTGAGCATTGCAGGAAATCACAGATCATTAAAGAAAATTCCACTTAACTACTGAAGACACCATCCGGGGATAGCAAATGCAAAAAGAGAGACTCCCAGGTCTTCACTTTTCTGGGAAATGTTCACAACTTCTCAAGTTTCCCTTAGACCATATGTGCATTCAGGGGGACTCTTATCTTTGCAAGCACTCCTCACGTGGGCCCGAATGGCCTTCTGAAATGTCTGGAAAATAGAGTCCCCTTCTCAAACATCTATCATGGCCACTAATCTTTAGACTGGGCTTATGAGTGTTGCCATATCATCCCCAAGTGCCCCCTCTGCCCCAGTCTTATTCCTCTGGTCAATAGCTCCAGGGAAGAATAGGTATTAGATGGCCGTGCAAATTTCTGAGTAACTACTTAAAATGGTCTAGAGGATTCTTGGCCATTCTGTGAAGCTGGGCCTCCCTTTGTTGTGGGGCTGTTTGGCTTTAGGAGATGCTGTAGTAGAGAGAATCAGGTTCTATTTTAAGAAATTATCAAAGATCAATATTGTACAGATATGAGCAAAGATTTAATAAATAAATATATATACATATATATATATATATATATTTCTGTAGTAGTGCCAGGGACAGACTGGCCAAAGACCAAACACTCCAGAGTCCCCAAGAAGTTTATCCTTACATTGTTGTGTCTTTAGGGCCAGATGTGATTATGAAGCTTTTTCCAAAGATGTAGGGGTGGGAATGGGGATGGGTAGGAGGGCTAATGGGTCATTGGAGTGGGGGGCCGGAACATTATGAGTGCTCAATAAATATGAAATAATGAGAATGGTGGTGGCGATGACGATGTCCTTGTGAATTCAAGAATGAATATGACTGTGAGTCAGTTGTGTCTGTGACTGAATTAATCTGAATCAGTCAAAAGCCATTACAGTTGAGTAGGAATGGGCTATAAAAATACAGAGATTGGGGGCCGGGAGCAGTGGCTCATGCCTGTAATCCTAGCGCTCTGGGAGGCCAAGGAGGGAGGATAGCTTGAGGTCAGGAGTTCAAGACCAGCCTGAGCAAGAGCGAGACCCCGTCTCTACTAAAAATAGAAAGAAATTAGCCAAACAAGTAAAAATATATAGAAAAAATTAGCTGGGCATGGTGGCACATGCCTGTAGTCCCAGCTATTTGGGAGGCTGAGGCAGAAGGATTGCTTGAGCCTAGGAGTTTGAAGTTGTGAGCTAGGCTGATGCCACAGCACTCTAACCCGGGCAACAGAGCGAGACTCTGTCTCAGGAAAAAAAAAATACAGAGATTGGGCATCCCAGGAGGTCCCGATAACAATCAGCCACCACGCCAAAATGTCTTTAATAAGTAGAGTGTTGGATGTGGGGGTGGAAAGAGGTTCTGTCTCTGTGAAGCACCAAAGGGTACATGCCTTGTCACCAAGTCCTTGGAATTGCCCTCTTAATTTTTCACTCTGGTAATTTGGAGTGTCAGGAGTTTACATAGAGGGGCTATGCCCTTTCTCTATCCACTTGATATCTTTATTCTGGGAGAGCCCAGAATACTGGGAGGGCTAGAATATCCGCTTCCCCACATATTCAACATTCGTAACCTGGCCACTCCTGACATACCCAGAACTATGAAGGGTTTCACTGGAGGGGAGGAAATCTAACTTTTTATTCCATGGAAATCATGACTGCACAGGGAGAGGTATTTCCAACCTCAATAGGCTCTGGGTCTCTTAGGACCCCTCAACTGCTTACCTCTTTGGTGTTTCCCTATCCAGGGTATCTGATCCTGGTTATTTGGTCCTCAGCTCTTGACCCCATGGAATGCAGGTCCCCTTCCCCTCTTCGATCCCCCAAACCAAATGTATGTCCCACCCTAGACTCTTATTCCCCATATTCAGACAATCTCACCCATTTTCAGAAATTATGCTGGCTCCTCCTATCTGTCTCCCTTTACCCACCTGTGTTCTCTGGCTCCCCTGTGTCTTGGAATTGCTTCCAGTAATCAAAAGTATTGGGGTCTTCCAAGATAAAAGATAATATTGGGTGAAGCAGAGAGGTGGAAGTCAGGGCCCAGCAACTAAGCAATGTGAGGAGTCAGAAAAAACCTAAGCAGTACTACACCATCCGCAATGAACTTGATTTATTGTTAGAGTTGGAGGCGGCTCCATTACAGCAGCTGGGAACTATAGCAGGGAAGTGTGGGGAAGAGCAGAGCACAGCAGCACGGGGAGGGTGGGAGCTAGGAAGAACACAAAGCGGGCTCATTTTGGTTTCCCAGTTTGGCAGAGAAGGCGAGCCCATAAGACTATCAGCGTCTGGGTTTCTCAGTCCGGCAGTAGTCTGGCAGGGCTGCCCACTGGCTTGCTTGGGGTGAGGTCCTCTCCTGGGGTGGTGTTTTCAGCCCATTTTCATTTCACTCTGTAGGAGTTAAGCTATAGCTCAGCTTTGTTTCCTTTTTCCCTTCCTTCCTCTTATTTTCCCCAAGTCCTCTGGCCTACCCTTCACTCCCCAAATCCTCTGTCCAAGAGTTTGGGTTTGGAGAGGAAGCCAGCATTCTCATTTCAGCTGCAGGATGGTAGAGTGGAATGTTGGGGGAGTCACACATTGCTGGGGTGTCAAATGTTGGGATGTCATGTCAGGCAGTGGCTTATTTTTAACCCATTACACACCAGGCCACGGCAGATGACCACATGCAGAGAAGCCAAGCAAGGGATGAGAAGGGATCAGGATAATTGGAATGGGGTGAGTAAAAACTTCAAAGGGTCAGGGAGTTTGGAATAATTCTGGGATTGGGACTGGGCTCTCCTTGCCCTTTTGTGCTGCCCAGTAGGCCTGGTCTGGACACAGCCCTGGGATGTGAATGGTATGAAGCAGGGGGTGGGAGATAAGCTCCTTTCTCCTCTCACCAGTCTGTTGGTCAAAGAGCTTCCAGTTTTGGACTGAGACATTCAAATACTGAGGGAAGCAGTAGGACAGTGTAGCAGTGGCACACCCCCAGGCCACTGCTAGAACCCAGACCCTGGTGGGTGAGGGAATGGAGATGGAGGAATGGGTGCAGCTCTGGGCACCTCACTGACAGTCTCCTGCCTCCAGGTCACATAAATTACTATTGGAAATCCTTCCTGGGATGCTAAATAAATAGATTGAGATAAAGAGGTCCCTGGGGTCGGGGATATGATCTCCCTCCATGAAGGAGGAGGTTGCTCTCTGAGACCCATCCTCACTCCTCATCCAATACCAGCATTTGACAGTGCTAGGAGAGTACTCCAGGGTTCTCAGGCATCAGATGACCTCTATCCTAATTTGTACCCTTCCCCATCCTATTCCTGTTACCTTTGGTTTTGAGACCCCTCTCAGGAATGGATGAAGAGGAGGGACAACCTCTCCCATTTAGCCCAGCCCAAGTCCCCACAATAAGACATCTGCTTCCCCTTCGGCTCCCATTTCCCTCAACCCCAAAGGACTCAGCAGTAGCCATTCTCTAAAGGAGCTGCGGGAGTGGATCCTTGGGGAAGGGAGGTGGCTCTTTCAGAACTCAATCTTGCAGGCTGGGAAGGACTCATCCTGCATGACCACGGTGCTGCTGCTTGCCAGGACCAGGACATTCAGTTGCTGCTGCTGCTCATGAGTCTGCTGGTACCACTCACGAGTCACCTCTGTGTCATGAGTGGGGATCAGAGTCACCTAGGAGGGAGATAAGACATGCCTGATGTGAGAACATGAAGGGAAGGTAGGTGAGGAGGAAGGGGCACCTGATGATCTCAGAAGCAGCCCTGCTGGCCATAAAAAAGGCCCAGTCCTTCTATACATAGGGACTGTGCCTCTGAGTGAGCTCTGACCAGGCTACTACCTTGGCGTCCCTTGCTACTCACCTGAAGATTCTCCCCCCACTGGGCCTTGCCCTCCAGCAGGGCATCCAGCACGGCCCGGCTTGGCTCGCCATTGGCAGGGTCATTCCCGCTAACCACATAGTAGGATGCACGCACTCGACGGAAGAAGTCAAGGTCAGCAGTCTTGCCACTGCAATGATTCGGGATATAGGCGAGATCCACATATACAGGGGAGCCAGCGCCACCCTTGGAACCCAAGGACACTGTAGAGAAAAGCCAGGACTCATTGTAAAGGAAAAGTTGACCACTTTCGGCAGCCTTCCCTCTTTCTTACTCCTGGAGCCTTTGACCACTCTACACCCAGCCCCAACCCACAGCCTCTCCCGCTTTTCATGATATACTTACTGGGTCCTGCCTTGAGTCCATTGACGAGGCCTTTGGACATGGGGCTGTGTCCATCCTTTTCCTCTGCTGGGGCAACCTGGCTTGCAGTGCTGCGTGGTCGGGGTGCAGCTCGGGATGCTCGATCTGCAGGCCCTTTGCCAGGGGTGGGTGAGCGTTTTCCCCGAAGATCCAGACGCCGTGCAGGGGATGTGGGCTTGGCCCTGCCCGGGGGCCTGCGCCCTACTCGTCCCTGCACTTTCTCCTTCTCCCGTAGCCTCTCTACCCTCCCAGACTCTGAGCTGAGCCCCTCGGGGTCTGCCATGCACACATCAGGGCGGGGAGGGGATGGGCGGGGGTCTGGCTGGGGGATAGGGGGTGGGTCGTGGCCAGGCCTGGGATGGTGAGTTCCACTGACCCCCCCAGCTTTGTCCACAGGCAGGAAGTCCCCATCTTCATCTGAGTCGAGGGCTGCCTCAGCTGTGATGGATGGACACTCCTCAGTTTCTGGCGGGACATCAGAATCTGACTGTGAGGAGCCTGAGTCACTGGCTGATGTGGGGGGTGTCTCGTCAGCCACAGGGCATGGCCCCCCTGTGTTCCCTGGCCCCCCTGCCCGGCGCCACCCCCCTCTTCCTACCAGCTGAGCTTCCTCAGTTGAAAGGTCATTGTCATCCGTGGATAGGGGCAGAGGTGGGTTCAGGAAGGATGGGGAGAGCTCTCCATGGTGGGGCCGGGGCTCAGTGGGACATCCCTGGGGCCCAGCCTCAACCTCAGGAGAGATACTGCTGGGTGGGCCACCAGAGCCCTCTCCAGGACATGGTGGCTGCTCAGGGGAGAGCAGTGTATCAGGCCGGGAGCTTCTCTCAGCTCCCTCAGGCCAGGCCCCACGTTCCCAGGCAGGACAGGCCTCAGCCTCTTCTTTTTCAGCTTTAGCTGGGATAGGGCCTGGGGGGTTGGGGCTTGTTTCATTCGGGCCATTGGCTGCACAGTCTCCAGAGGGACCCTGGAAGGGGCTTGGCTTCTTGGTGGCTGCCCCTGAGCACTCCAGGTGGCAGGGCAGAATGTCATCGTCCATGTCTCCAGGCAGGCTTGGAGCCGGAGCTAGGGCCAAGTCCAGTGAAGGTGGGGGTGCTGGGCTTAGAGGAGTGAGGTCCCAGAGGCTTTGAGCAGCTGGTTCCATTTCTGGGTCCAGCTCTCCAGACCCTTTTTCTGCAGCCTCAAGGCCTGGAGGAAAGCGCTCAGCCACACTTGAAATCACAGGTGTGGTAGCCTCAGAGGAGGAGCCTTCAGACAGGGCTGGTGAGGCAGGTCGTGGCAGATTGGAGAGAAGAGGGGCCCCAGGAGAGCTAGGTGATGGGAGCTGGGGCAGTGAGGAGTCTAGGCTGGGGGCCTTGGTCACTTCTAGGTACTCATCGTGTCGGGCTCTGGTCGGAGGTCCCGGAGCCAGAGCCAGAGCTCGATCCCCAGAGAAGGCAAGGGAGCCACAGGGTGCTGAGCGAGGTTCGGCTGGAGAGGGCAGCTGTGGGGGAGCTGGCTGCAATGAAGAGAAGCCAAAGGCTGAAGCGGGGAAGTCCAGGCTGGGTCGGGCAGGCCCCAGGTGTGAGTCCGAGGAAGGGCTAGTATGTGCCTCAGTTTCAGGCCACAATGTGGGGTGCCCCACAGGGATGGGGTCAGGGGGACTTGGGGACTGGGCCTCTTTCTCTGGCTGTTCCAGAGCCCCCTTCTCCAGCTCTGAGTCACTAGTGCTATCATCCCAGTGACCCCGGCCTGATTCCTTGGGGGATGGGGTCCTCCGCTCTGGGCTGCAGCTCAAGATGTTATCATTAAGAAGGGGGCTTGGGCCTTTGCTCAGGGAGATAGGAGCACGGGGGGGCACTGCAGGTGGGGTGAGGCTGGCCTCCACACTCGGCCCTGGCTCAGGCTCCTGCCTGGGGGGTAGAGTGGGTCCTGCCAGGGATGCATAGCTAAAGGTTGCAGTGTCAGATTGGAGGCTCTTGGGGGAGACAGGAGACGAAAGCTCCTTCTCTGCAGATGTGTTTCGGCCAGCAGCCTCCTCCTTGGTTGAGAGGCGCGGGGACCAATCTCCAGCTGCTCCAAGTGCAGGCTCCCTAGTGGGGCATGCAGGGCCAAGCCCAGTAAGCATCATCTGCTCATAGATGTCTGCATATTGAAAGCTTCTCTCATCAGGATAGGGTGTGGGCTCCCTCTGCTCTGGCTCAGTCTGCTCGGGGTCCCCGGTGGTATGGCTCTCGCTGGCCTCGGGGACCTTTGAGCTTTGGGGGCTGCTGTCAGGAGCCCCAGCTCCACCTTCTTCTTCCCTTTCCCCTTCAGCCTCGAGGTAGTCCTTCCCCAGGGGGGAGTATGGCCCCCCTTCCAACTCAGCTGCCCCCTCCTGCACTGCAGCCACCACAGTGTCATACTCAGCTCTGCCCCAGGAGAAGGGTGAAGGAGTGTGGGGCTCTGGGGCAGGCGTAGGGGGAGCTGGAGCTGGGGAGAGGGGTGGAGGGGGCAAGGGTGTGTCCTTGGGCACCCACGGTGGGATGTCAGCCAGCCATGAGGGGGTAGTGGGTTCCTTCCTCATGGGTGGCATGGGTTTAGTCTCTGGGATAGGGCTCTCTTGTCCTGGGGCTGAAGGAACCCTGTGCCCAACCATCTCAGGTGGGGATGCCGGAGGGGAGATGATCTCAAAAGGAGAGCGAGTCAGCTTGTCCTCTTCCTCTGGTGGCAGCCCAACTGGTGACTCAGAAAGCCAGCGTTCCACCTCTAGCCCCTTCTGTGGTGAGGGCTCCTGAAAATCCTTGAAGTTTGAGGCCCACGGGCTCCGGGGTGTGTGCTCTGTGGGGGGCACTTCTTGCTCATCATCTAGCCCCTCCTCGAGGAAAGTGCTCTCCCGTTCCTCGCTGTACCGTGGGCGGGCCCCTTGGCCATCCAGCTCATGAGGGAACCAGACCTTCCGCTCACAGCTTAGCTCCCTCCAGTATGGGTCCTCTTCCAGGGCCACATCCTCTCTGCCCCTCCAATACCTGTCCTCCTGCTTAGGAGCTATGTCCTCCCATGCTGGGGCAGGCTCTTTCTGTTCTTCAACTGGCTTCCCTCTGGTTGGAGATGTTTCTTGCCACTCCTGGACTACATCCTGCTCCTTCCAGTACTTCTCTTCCTGCTCTCTGGCCTTGACCTCCCACACAGGGCTCTCTTCCAGCCCTAGAGCTTTGGATTTCTCCTGAAGAGCTTCTTCCTTCTGTTCCACAGCCTTGACCTTTTCTAGGGACTTTTCCTCTAGGATCTTCTCCTTTGGTTTAATGGTTTTATCCTCCTGTACTAGGCTCTCCTGTCTCTGAGTTTTGTCCTTCTCTTCCAGAGCCTTACCTTTCTGTTCAACAGCCTTATTGTTTTGTTCCAGGGCTTCATCCTTCTGTCCTAAGGCCCAGTATTTTTGTTCTAAGGCCTGACCCTCCTTTTCTGAGCCCTTATCCTTCTGTTCCTGGGTCTTGTCTTTCTGTTCAGGGGCTTTGTCTCTCTGTTCTAGGGCTTTGCCCTTAAGTTCAGGGACCTCTTCCTCTGGAGCCTTGTCTTTATGTTCAAAGTCTTGGACTTTTTGTTCTAAGGTTTTGTCTTTCTCTTCTGGGATCATATCCTTCTGTTCCAGGACCTTATCTTTTTGTTCTAAGTCTTTGTCTTTTGGTCCCAGGGCCTTGTCCTTTTGTTCCAGGGCTGTGTCCTTTTGTTCTGAGTCTCTGGCTTTTTGTTCTAAGTCTTTGTCTTTTGGTTCCAAGGCCTTGTCCTTCTGTTCCAAGGCTGTGTCCTTTTGTTCTAAGGCTTTATCTCTCTCTTCTAGGATCTTGTCCTGTTCCAGGGCCTTGTCTTTTTCTTCTAAGTCTTTGTCTTTTGGTTCCAGGGCCTTGTCCTTCTGTTCTAACACTACGTCCTTTTGGTCTAAGTCTCTGTCTTTTTGTTCTAAAGCCTCATCCTGCTGTTTCACAGCCTTGTTCTTTTCTTCTAGAGCTTCATCTTTCTTAGTAATGGCTGTATCCTTCTGCTCTACAACAACATCCTTCTGCTCCAGAGTTTTGTCCTTCTGCTGTAGGACTTCATCCTTTGGCTCAGGTTCCTTGTCCTTATCCTCTGGGGTTCTATCTTTCAACCCTGGAACTTTACCTTCCCATTCCATAGAAATGTCCTCCATGGCAGGGCTTGGCAAAGACTCAGGACTCTTGGTGAAGGAGCTATCAGGTGTCAGAATATGTTCACCAGGGCTTGTGATCACCCCAGGTGAGTGCTTCCCATTGCCTGATGGTATAGAGTGAGAGAAGGAGCTGGAAGGTAATTTTCTGTCAGGGCTCTCATCTGTGAAGTCTGCCTGTGCAGAGTATCCAGTGGTCCCATGTAAAGGAGCTGACACTGTGGCTGCATAGGGCTCTGGAATAGACACAGGAGCTAGTTGGTGAGAGGTATCCTCAGCCTGCATCAGCAGCCCCTTTTCTTCCTTTCCAAGGTTTAGTTCTCCAAATTGGAGAGTGCCAAGGCTTTCTGGAGAGAGCTGCTTAGAAGAGATATCCAGAGAGGTCTCCTTGCTGGGACTTTCTTCTGAGACAGAAAGTGACTGGGTATCTTCTGGAGACACCTCTGGCCAAAGGCCTTTGTGTAGGTACTGCTCTGTCATGCCACAAGGAGACCTGGGGCTGGACTCTTGGTTGGCAGTGTCTGGAGAGACCACACTGAGGACAGAGAGGGACTCTGCATCTTCAGGGGAGAGGCTTCGGTCAGGAAATTGGAGCACTTCATCTTTCTGAGGTTCGCCAGGTTCTTGGGGTGATGTCCTCAAACCTCTAGGAGGGGCTTCTGCTCCCAGAATTGGGCCTGTGGGTTCTCCTGCTTCCACAGTCTCAAAGACTATTGCTTTGTCCTGTTCTGATAACAGCTCAATAGTGTAGCCTGTATGTCCCCCAACAATGCTGACAGGGGCTTCCAGGGCCTGAGGGCTCCTGGGAGGAGGAATCTTCCCCTCCTCCAGTGTGCCCTCTTCAGGACCTGGCTTGACCATCTTCTCTGCAGCATCTTCTTTGCCCACACCTGGTGTGCGCTTAGTGTCTTCCCAGGAGCCCGCTTCCTGAAAGTCTTGGGGCTCAGACTTTTCTTCCACTGGGGACTGATGGAAGGGTGTGTGGGTGGCACTGGGTGGGCCAGATGGCGGAGGAGAGGCCATCTTCACTGTACTGTCATCTGGGCTGAGGCACCGCTCCTCCACTTCTCCGAGAGCTGGTTCCCCTGGAGGTAGGGCATGCCCAGGGGCACCAAACATTGGAGTTCCATATTGACTGCAAAGTTTATCAGACATCTCTACATTTGCCATCTCCTCCTCTTCTTCTATGGCTCTCTCTCCAGGTAGGCCTCTCCCTGTGATCTCTCCTTTCTTCTCTGGCTCCCCAGTCACAGAGAAGTCCTCACAGGGTGGTGATTTAAAGCCCTTGTCTTCTTCTAGTGAGGAGGTGGGTGAGATGGTACCAGCTGATGGTACGTAGTCCAAGCCCTGAGTGGCTTCAGTGCGGGACGAGGGGATGCTTGTAACTGTGTCAAGCAGTAGGGAGCTCTTGCCTGTCTCCTCTGTCTGGGGAGCTGTAAGTGAGGCCACGGACTGGTCCTCAGCCACTGATGTGGCAAAGGAAGAAAGCTTGTCACACTCAGTGATTGAGGTGGCTGAGGATACATGTTCCTCTTCAGCCAAAGGAGCAGCCACCATGTTGGGGGGGTAGGTGAGTTCAGTCTCTGGCGCTCCATAGCCTTTGCTGGAAGTGGTAGGAACAGCACTATCTGCAGGCTGGCTGGCTTCAAAGGGGCCAGGCCCTTCAGGCCCAGGGAGGTCATACGTACTAGTATGGAATCTGGGTGGAGCTGGGCGCTCCTCTGGTTCATCATGGATCTCCTCATCTGAGATGGTCTGCTCAGTCTCTGAGTATCCAGGGATTGTCTCATCCTGGATATAAGAGACATGCTCAGTGGCTCCTGCAGGTGTGGCCAGGCTGCTTAGGAATGATGAGGTCTCTTTCTCAGGGGCCTTGCCCTGTAGTCCCAGTTCCCTGCCCCCAAGAGCCTCCCTGCTCTTTGGAGTTACCTTCAAGGCTTCCTGCATATGTTTTTGGTAAAAATTCTCAGCCTTTGTCTCTTCCTCTTCCTCCTCATCTGAAGGGTGCACCTCCTCCATTTCTTCTAACTCAGCCTTTTCTATCACATCCTCCTTTACCTCAGGTTCACCTTCCTCTCTGGCTTCTGTTCCGTCTGGGAGCCTCTCTGTTTCTCTCTGCTTCTTTTCCTCCCAGGTATCTTTCTCTTCATCTGTTTCAGGCCCAGAGTCTGGGCCTCTGTCCTTACTGCCTTGTTCCTCAAGGATGTCTGGGACAGCCTCTTTCTCCTTCATCATGGGCTCTTCTTGTCCCAGCCCTGGGACAGAGGGTGGTATTCCCTGGATAGCTGTGCTTGGGGGTACCCCCTCTGTAGTGTCTAGAGGGAGTGGTTTCTCTACAAGTCCTGTGTCCCTTTGTTCAGCCAGCAAACTTCTCTCCTCACGTTTCATCTCCTCAAAGTCCTGTGTGAGGTCCTCTGGTGAGGACAGGGCCAGCTCCCTGTGCCCACTGACTGTTGGGAGTGGTACAGTCCCCTTCTGGGCTGGGGGTGTCCGGGGCTCAGAAGATAGCTCCTTCTCCCCGCGGGCAGCTCGGCTCTTGTCTATCTTGACTCTTCCAGGGGCCTTGGCTTTGTAGAGGGTCTTACGTACCTCAGGGGTAAAGGGCTTCAGGTCTGGCTTGGAAATCTTCTTGACCTCAGGTTTGGTATCTTTCCTCTTGTCCTCCCTCTTGGAATCCCTCTTCTCCTCCTTCCTTCCTTCATCCTTCTTGAACTCTTTTCTCTCCTTCTTGATCTCTTTTTTTTCCTTGTCTTTTTTCTCTTCCAGCTTTGATATCTTGTCTTTAAGGTGCTTCTTTCCCACCTTATCTTTGATCAGCTTTCGCTTTTCTGCCTTCAGTGCCTCGCTTGACTCTGTCCGCACCCTCTCAGGCTTGGCAGTCTTCTCTGGGGGCTTCTCAGATGCCTCTTTTGCCTTCTTCTCTGTCTTGACTAACTCCTTGGCCAGCTCTGAGCGAGCCTCCTTGGCTCCCTCTTCTGCCACCTCCTCCCGTTTGGCTAGCTTGCTCACAGCTGTCTTGGTAGTGGCTTTGAGGCTCTCCTTGCTGTCAGCCCGCTGTTTTATTTTGCTGGGTTTCAGATTGGTAGGCATAGGCCCAGCAGCCAGGTCCTTCTGCGTGGCCACAGGGTAACGCAGGAAGTCCAGGTGCCGAAGTTTTTCCAGGCCCTCTAAGATCTTGTTCTGGGGAGCATTTCCTGGAAAAAGTACACGTACAATCTTCTCAGCAGGGTTGGCTGGTAGCCAGACTACCAGAGCAGTGATAGAGGTGAGGTAGGGCACTGAGATCTCAGCCTCCTTCCCGTTGGCCAGCACAATGCCTGTCTTGGCTTTACTATTGCCTGCCCACTTTTGCATAAGGAACTGCATCTCCTTGCTGTCCTTGACAGGGTTGAGGACATACATGTCCAGCCGGCCCACACCCATTTTGTGGAAGAGGGTCAGTGGCTCAATGGTGTTGCTGACCACACGGTACAGAGGCTCAGCCTGGATTCCCAGGCGGTTTAGGTGCTGCAGAGTGAGGCAAGCCTCCTCAATGCTGCGCTTGGCTTTCCGGGAGGCATCAGGCAACCGCAGCTTATCAGGCACGTTGAAAAAAACAACTCCAAGCTCAGGGGAGATGAGGTTCTTCACCCAGTCGCTGTAGCTGCTAGACCCTTGGGACTGCTCCTCCTCTAACTCTGCCACTTTGCGCTGCAGGAGTCCATTGATGCCTGGCAGGTTGTCTGCCCCAATGTGTGTGAGTAGCACAGAGTCAATGCGGTCCAAGTGCCGCACCAGTTTCCAAAAGCAGGACTTGCGATCGGAGCCACCGTCCACCAGGATGTTGAAACCATTAACAGCAAAGAGGGCAGAGTCCCCACGACCACCAGGGAAAATGTAGCAGCAAGGCTTGGAGAGCTTGAGGAAGCCCCCTGAGGTGGGAGGCTCTAGCAGGTCAAAGGGGGATGGCACATCCACAGTCTCAGAGACGTATTCGGAGAACTCAGCCACACCATCCATGATGGGCAGTGTGGGCTCAGGATTTAGCCGGAGGTGCAGGGTCTCTTGAGAACTAGATAGTCCTAGGTGGCTCCAATCACCCTCTCCTAAGCAGGACACGGTGAGGAAGGCCTGGATCCCAGGGTCTCTATTGCTGAGCAATTGGGCAATCTAGAGGAATGGGAGACAGAAGCCTGGTCAGGTCATTGGGGTTGTCTTAGCCTGCTTCAGATTCAATCCCCTCATCTTCACATCTCTCTGAGCTGAACTGCCTTTCTGCCAGGGTCCCCAAAGATCACGTAATATGAGACTTTCTTTTTCTTGGACGCCTTCACAGCCCTAGTTCTGCCCCATATCCCCTCTCTCTCAAACACGCAGGCATGGAGCTTACCTCTGGGTTGTGAAGGACCTGGGCAAAGTTTTGGTAGGAGTAGGTGCCACTCTGTAGGATGAGGTCTCCCCCAGGCTCTAAACTTTGCCCACTCAAGATCAGTAGTTTGTGAGCTGACGGGCTGCTAAGAAGACGGTGAACCTGGAATGGAAGAAGGGGAGTGGTCACAGATGCAGGAAATCCAGGGAAGGGCACTGAATGTTCCTGATTCCCCCCAGTACTTCAAGGACATGCTCCCCACTGGTGTCCCCCACAATACCTCCAGAGTAGGGCTGGGGATTATAAGTCAGCTTAGATGGCAGAGAGAGGAATTCTTGGCCTTAAAGTGGTAGCACTGGCAAGGATGGGTTACAGGCCCTGGTCTTACCTCAGAGCTGATGCTGTCTGCACTGGGGTTTACCAGGATGATGGTCTCTAGGATCTCACTCTGGTGGCAGAGGGTCCTTTGGCCTGAGGGAGAGATGTAGGAATTTGTACTGAAGACAGTAGGTATAGACTAAAATGGGAAGGCATTGTGTGGGGCAGGCAAGGCAAGATTGCACTATCAGAAAATGGGGCTTGGGGAAAGAGAAGCCTGGCTATCCTTAGACCCTGCCACCTTGGATGCTGCTCAGTAAGGTCTAGGAACTGGCTCCTCTGGCCCTTCCCTTTCAGGGTTTTCACCTCCCCTCTCCCACACTGGCTGTCTTCTCCCTCCCTTCATCTGCCACACCCTCTGCTGCCTATGTCCCCACCCCTTTTGCCTCGGTCCTGTTGACAAGAAAGCTTTTGTCCCTCTCGAGCACTAAGCTCCTGGTGCTGCCTGGGTGTGGGGGGCTCAGCTGGAGAGAGGGTTCCTGGGACGATGATCCTCACTCAGCTTTCTCCTCACTAGCTTGCCTCTGCCCTGTGCTTTCATGCCAGCAGAGTGTCCGGAAATAAGGAGATGGGAGCTTCTGTGCAGTATCGACAGACTCCCCATCCTTCCTTCCAACCCCACATCCGAGGCCAGAATTCCTGTCCCAGAAGACTCAGAGAAGCCTGTGTTATCTAAACCCTTGGAGTTTTATAATTCAAAGAGTGGACATAGGACTATAACTTTGTGTTTTGTTCTCTGGTTCCTCAGAGGTCAAGACTGCACTCACACACATGCATGCAATCGTATTGTTCCAACCCCCAAAGGTTTCACAGCTTCCTCTCCGACCTCATCTTCATGTCCCTAGGCTCCAGAGAGGCTTGATTCACTACCCCACAACCCATCATTTGTGAACAGTTTCTCCTCTAATCCTTGCCCCTCTCCTATGGGCCTTCTACACAGAGATGGGGAGTGAGGGGTCTACAAACAAGAAACACATAAATAAGGAAGGAGAGATGCATGGTGTTCCCCAGGCCATGAAAAAAATAAGCCATCCCTAAATCCCCTGTCTACTTCCCTTCTCCAGACTCACATGAAATACCAAGCAATGCAGCAAAGAAAGAAAGTGGCAGATCAGACAGAAGATGCTTCAGCATTCTTCAGAATGCTGCCATCCTCTGTTCCTGCCCTCCCCACAGCCCCGACCCCCTTTCCCAAATGCAGCACAAGGTGGAGTTAATCTCACAAATAGAGACTCCAACAGATGGCCTAGGGCATGGGCTGTCTCGAGGATACTGGTGGGAGGGCTCATAATCTGTCCCCTAGACCCTCTTCTGTGACCCAACTCTCTCCTCTTTCTGAGGTTTGGGCAAGAGGCGCCTAGGGCCAGGGCCTTTGTTAAGAAAAGCCATGGTGTCAGGATCAGGCAGATCTGGTAGCACAGGGCTCTAGATGCAGCTGTGAGGGATATGAACTGTGGATGAAGACCAAACCCCATACAGGGTGGGTTGGGCCCAAGAGGAGTTCAAGGGTTCTCTTCTATTGACTTCAGAATTGAGGGGACCTTTGAGATAAGTTCAGGGGATGAGACCCCCCTCAGAGGCAAGCAAGGGGAGGACTTGGGCAGGTGAGGGATAGCAAGGTCCAGGGAGCTCCCAGCCTTAAGGAGTTCAGTTTTAGAAGGGCAAGAGGTCCCCCTCACACATTTGAGCTAGAAGGGTCAGAAAGACAAACATCCATGGCACAGACTGACTTGCTTTCTGTGCACCACTCCTCTTTCCCCCCAGTCTACCATTCCTCACAGTCCCCTGCTTCTAAGCACAAGACTTTTCCGAGCGCAGTTCCTGTCCTGGCATAAGACCCCATCCCTCACCCTGTTTCCGGAGAGTGATTCTGACTTACACGGTTTGTATCCTGTGCCCCTCTTTTTCAGGCCTGGGAGAAAGCCCTGTTTCTCTCTTCTGCTCCCCCAGCTCTCCCACAGAAGGGAACTGACTTGTTTTTCCTTTTTCTTTGGAGAGGACTATCTTGTGGGGCAGGGGCACACAGTGCTCGGCCGGCGCTGGAGCGGGGGCCGAGCAGGCGGGAGGGCAGGTGTCTCCGCAGCGAGGAAGAAGGGGAGGGGGGGGGCAGCTCGGGCAGCTGCAGTCTGCCGCAGTGTGTGAGTGTGTGTGAGTGTGCGCGCTGAGCGCCGGCGCCAGCTCCGCCCCCACCCCCCACCCCAGCATGACAAGTCATTTTCTTGGCTGCCTCTGCATGGGGGGTGGGGGTGGGGGGGACGCAGAGAGGGAGAAGAAACTGGCTTCTCTGTTCAAGAGACCCCATCTTGGGAAGAGAAGCAGAGATGAGGTGGGGGTGGGGCTGAGGCTGGGAACCTGTGCGGTTGACAGGACTGGAATCGTAGGGCAGTGGCTGGGGAGGGAGTGCTCTCAACCTCCAAAGTGGCCTCAAGGGGGCCAGGGAGGGGGGCTTAGAGTCCCAGTCTCAAGCTGGCCGCAGGGAATAGGGTAGGGGGAGCCCATTGCAAACTGGTTGGCCTGTGAGGAGGCATGTGCCACGTTTTAATAACCCTTTCCTCCCCTCTTTTCCATGGTGTGCCCCACCTTCCCTTACTTGGCAAAAACTCGCTGCCCAGCTCACCCCCAACACAGGAGCAGCTGAGCAATCCAGCAGCTGACACCCAGGGACCCTCCCATTAGGCACGTTCCCATAACATCCCCCTTTCTGTCAGATTTTTCTGCCTCTGACCAAAGACATAACCCTCAAACTCCTCCAGCACCCTGGGCTGCCAGGCGGAGCCAGTGGCACCACCCTCTGCTGCTGCCCCCAGGCTGGTATCTCCCACCTCCCCTGTCACAGCCCCTTGGTCTCTGGTTCTGGGTCCAGGCTGGCCCCACAGCCAGAAATGTTCATCTCTCTCCATTCCCCCAGCCTGCCCACCCCTGGGCTAGTTCCAGATGCACCAGCTTAGGTACCAACTCCCTTCCTGTTACCCCAATCCCACCTCCCTATCACAGCGCACCCCCAACCCCCATGCCAGGCCCTTTGGTTTGGTTCTTACCCTGGGGTGTGGGAGGAAGCCTCTCATGGAGGCGGCAGCTCCAGCTCCGGCCGCAGCCGGCAGCTTCAGGGAAGAGTGCCGCACTTGGGGTGGGGGTGGGGGGGCGCTTGATGGGGAGGGCGGCGCCAGGGCAGGGAAGAGGGGCTGGTCTGTGACGAGGCACTGGAGACTTAACTGTTTCTTTGCCTTCACAGTGTCAGTGCTTTAGTGCTTCTGCTTGGCTCTGTGGGACTGAGGGATTGTCTAGCAGCTTGAAGAGCCACTGTGATCTCCTATGGTCCACAGGACCTTTCTCCCCCAACCCTACTTAGTTAAGAAATACTCTTAGCATCAGCCAAAAGACTAAAGCCCCATGCTAGGGCACAGAGTGGGGATATAGGACGCATGGGCCCTCCCCCTTCTCTTAGAAACCATCTGCTGCCTCTCCCCTCAGATGGGCCAGGGAGTGACCTTCAATCCCTAGAGGAGCAGGAGACAAAGGCCGGAGGCCTGAAAGCATGGGGTAGGGGTGGGCAGCTGAGCACCCCTTGAGATTGCTTGGGAGAAAGGCTGGGGATGGAGAGATGCTCTGAGCTTTTCTGAACCACAGCTACAGAAACCAGGGAGGGCAGAAATAAGTTTCATTTTAGAGTTGGAGGGCAGTTTGAAATTCTGGAGTGGACACATGGTCCCTAACCCATCTGGAGTGGGGCACAGGGACCCTGGGAGCTGCATGCAGTTCTGTGGCAATGCAGCACAGCACAGTAACCACACCGGCACTGATTCTTGGGATTCTTGAGTCATTGGGTATGAAGAGGCAGTCTCTGAAGGGGCAGGGAGCTTTCTGCCTTTCAGTGAAGGAGTTAACAAGGACCAAGGAGGATCACCAGGGCCGCAGGCCCAGGAAGGTTTTCTTACGATAGGCAAATTATTAAATGTAACATAAAGTACTCTTTGGATTAAGAAAATCTTATAATGACTTTGTAGGGTGGTTGGGTTCCTGTTCTCTCCTTGTCTCTGCAACTTTCTATGTCTCTTTGTTATCTCTATCTTATCTTGATCCTTCTAATGTTGGCCCTGTTTTCCTTAGTCTCTCCACCTCTGTCTCAGATTTAGTGAAGTGCTCTAGGACTCAAAGGAAGGATCTGGAGAGCTGTAGCACTCATTTCCAACTGGGTGATGTCCATGCTCTCACATAGTCCTTCCCTGCCCTCTTCCCATTAACTCTCCCTAGCCCTGGCTAGCTCCTAAGGCCTTTCTCACAGTGACATCCACCCACTCACACCCCAGCATGAGCTCCACCCTTGCCCAGGCTGCCAAAAGCTGCCTTTGAAGGTCAGAGAAGCCAAAATAGTCTCTGCTTTCAGCATCCCCCATCCCCCCTTAACTGCAGCCAGAAGAGAAGAGAAGCTGAGTCACCAGTACTCTTAGTGGGTGGGGAGGACAGAGGGGGAGCAATCTTTGCCCAGATCCGGGGATGCAAAGCAGTGACAATGGCAACAGCCCCATTTGGATAGAAGAGGCCATCTGCAGAGATACACAATGAAAACAGGCAGTTCCGAGAAAAGGAAAATACTCCCTCCTGCAACTTCATAATTCTTATTTCCTCCCACCTCAAGCCTTCTATCTCCTCTCTGCTTTCTAGGGCCCTCTGGAGTGTGTTAGGAGAGACACTTGAGTGGACATTTGGCTTGAGAACAAAATAAGATTTCCTAGCTCAAAGGAGAACCCACCCTTATTTTCAGCTACCACCCCCAAGGACCACACCCGGGCATAGTTTCAACTCACAGTGGCCCTTGCCCACTGAACAGCCACCCACAACAACCAACCCTCCACCTTTTGTGTTCCTAGGCTTGCAGCAACGAAATGATGAGATGCCAGAGAATAGAGAGAGTCTTCAGCTCAAATGCAAAGTGAGATCAGAAACCCTGGATTTGAGATCTGACTCCACCATTTTACTAATCATGCTGCTAAACAAGCCACTTACCCTCTTTCAGAGCTTGCTTCCTAAACTATAAAATGGGTATAATATTAGTACCATCCTGCAATAATGCTGTGAGGTTCGAATGGCATAAAAAATGAAAAAGTGCATCTTCATTTCTAGAATCCTAAACCTGCAATGTATAAATGCCACTGCAAGTCCATCTCACTTTCATGGAAGATTTCCAAGAGGTCACTTAGGTCATCAGGAAAGTGCTAAATCAGAATCTCAGATGAGACCAACTCTGGAATGCCCTTAGCTCCCCGGTAAATCCAGAACTGGAGATGCCTGCAGCATGAGACTGGAAGTTCTATTCATGTCCCTTCTTTTCTATTTCAGACAACAATGCTGTATTAATTCAGAATGGTTTTCCTACTGGCAGAAGTAACAGAACTGTCACTTCCTGAGCATATCAGTGGTAATGCAGAGTCAGACAGAAGGCCTCCAAACTGGTCCCTCAGCCTGTGTTTTTAGGAGTCTTAGAATATTAACTATGAATTATGAAACTCCCTCCCCTTCCTATCAGTGTTACTGAAACTCAGTTTTCCACTATCCTGTTTCTGTGTCTGTGTTAGAATGCTCAGAAAGAAGCTCCAGATTTTCTGTGGGGGTTAGAAAGGAAAGCCCCAAGTCACCACTAGAGACTACCTGGTTCAAAAGCCACCTTTAAAAGCTTTTACCAGACTTGACCACTAGAAGGAGCTGGGCCACTGACTCTCCGTCAGAGGATCCCTTTTCAGTACATGGGTGTGTAAATGCAGAGGGGGCAGTACTTATTCCTAACTGCACTCTCCCTGTCATTGTAGGATATATTTTTGTTCCCTTTCTCAGCATTTTGGCCCAGGACTTGAAGAGAGGTGATAGGAATGGTAGCCTGTCCTGCGAAGTAGGCAGAAAATGTCATGTTACAAGGTACCGGCATAACTCCTTGAGCCCATTCTAGCTGCCTGGTTCCCTCTGCCTCCTTCCTAATAGGAGGCTGAAGGGAAGGGCAGTGTCTGCAGCTGCTCTGGGCTGATTGTTGTTTGTGGGGACAGCTGAAAGAAGAGCCAGCAGGGGTGGGGCTGTGGCTGGCTTGAGCTGTGTGGGATTTTCCAGGAAATTCTCCACTATTCTCCAGGGACATAGAGAGGCCACCATGAAAATGTTCAAATCTAAAAAAAAAAAATCAGTTTGCTAAAGTAAGCCCTGATCTTGGGTATATGGCCCTAAGCCCCTTGAGGACACCTTGGCAAAACTCTTTGATTGAAAAGGTCTAGTAGGTGTTTGCATATCAGTGTTTGTTTCTGAGACGTGCCCTAGAGTAACTATGTATCTCCTTGCAAGCATCTTCCCAAGCATCCCTGCATCTTAATCTGTAGAATGTCTGCTTTGGTTTAACTTCTGTTCATTTCTTACATCATTCCAGAAAGCAGCCTATGCTCAAGTCTCTGTGGCCAAAAGGACAAGGTTAGAGAAGTCAGTGTGAATTATTAACATCAGCAGATAATCCCCAAGCTTCGATTCAGTCATTAATTTCATTCTCTGTCACTTGTACCAAGAGTGAGTGGCATGCTTTACAGGAAGCCAGTCACATTGGGAAGATGCCAACCTCACATTTTTTAAATTGCTGCACATATTCCTAGGATAATGTGCTTTAGTCATATTAACCTTGTTTTCTCCAGCTTTCTAGCAGCATGTCTAGAGGCATCAGTGATCAAGAAATGACCAAAGATCTGGAAATTAGGAGGAGGATCAGGAAGAGAAAGAGAGGTGATTATCTACTATACTGATAATTGAGAATTCTTTGTATAAGATATGAATTCAGTCATTCAGTTGCAGTGGCTGTTGAGCTGGATGGATTTTATATTCCAAAAAGCTACAGGGATTGGTGTGTCAACATTTACCAATAACATAAGTAGATGCCTAGCACTTTTGTAATGGGATGTAGGGCTTTTGTAGTCTCCCCACAGACATCTGTCATGGAATGATAGTTCTTAAAGTCTTATTTTCTTAAATTTCTAACCCATTTCTCCCACTCAGTAGAATGGGAAACTGCATTCGGTGAGCTTTGATCTCAGAGCCAAATATCACAGTGTAACTCGCTCTTGTGGCAGTGAATTCAGGAGATCCTCCTTTCACCCTGGATTTGATGGTGCTCATCATCCTTTGGTACCAGTGTTCTGCTCTGCTCTGGAGATCTGTTGTCTAAGCCAAAGGAAGAAACAGAAACCCTGAAACCTAGAGGGTAGGCTGTGCAGCCTGAGAGAAAATGCTAAGTAAGGGTCTGTGAAGGTGAGTGGGATATCTATGGTCTCTGTAAAGGGATACAATGTGGCTGTTGTATGCAGAAAGAGGAACACAAATGAAGAGAGTGGATTTTTGTGTGGGAGATGATTAGTCACTCAAGAGGAGTACCTCATTTCTTTTTTTTTTTTTTTTTTTTTTTTGAGGAGAAGGAAAGAGAAGTTTATTAATTTGCTTGCGAATGAGGATGTTGGCAGATTCCCATCTTAAAGTACCAACATCCTCCGGAGTACCTCATTTCTTTAGTGCATGCCAACAACTGTCCAGAAACCACCCTCTTCTCAGGGAGAGATTTTGTTCTTTAGGTTCCCTTCACTGTCCGACCATGTATCTGCAAAGTGTACTGGATATGTGGGAATAGCTATGCAATTCTACAACTTTCCCCTTAGAAGTCCCTCCCTTCTCCTCCACCCAAATCTCCCAGAAGACCAGTTCTGCCAGGGAGACCATCCCTCACCCAAAGGACTGAAATAATGACACTAGTCCTAACCTTTGACCTCTGAAGAGAAGTGAGCTAGATGCCGGGTAATGAAGAGTCTCAGCTGTTGGTTCAAGTCGAAGGATGATAAGTCAATGTTCCAGGAGAGAATCCCTGTGAAAAAAAAAAAAGAAACAAAGAGAGTTCTAGATAAATTCAGGTGGGTGGGACTGCAGGGCACACTTTCAAGCTCACAGAAGGGTTACGAGGGAGGGGATACTGGATAGCTGCTATGATCAGCCTTGGTGATGTCTCTAAGAAAGGTGGTTAGTACTGGTATCTGTCTCCCAACCTGCACCTTTTCTGTGCTTTGCCTGAGCCAAATGAAGAAGGGCAGAGTTTAGGCTAAACTTGGGCATTAAAGATTTTGTAGGTAGGAATTTCCTTGCAAGGTTGCCCAGTTGTGGTGGAAGTGACACCCAAAAGCCTATTCCCAGATACTGGGAGCTGTCTTCTCTATCCTTACAGCTAAGTTGGATTCGAAATTTTCCTTCCATGCCCCCCTCCCTGCTTCCACCCGCAGGTGGCTCCGCAGCACTGCGCCACAGGCGTGCCACAGGGACCGCAACTGGGGAGGGAGGTAAGTCCTGAGGAGCTTGTATCTACGAAGGTCACTCTCTCAGGCTGGCCGCTAGCATTTAGCAATTTGAGATTTGTATGGGGCATTCAGAAAGTACGCTGTGCTGGTTCAGGGACCTTAAAGAAGAAACGGCAAGGTAGGGACATGGAGACTCTCCAGAGGATGGTGAGGACCTTCAGGACATCTGGCCCAAAACGCTGCGGGAGAGGGGTATGACCAGAGGGGCCCCAGGGGCTCTACAGAGCTCCCCCACCTCAAGGAGATTACGGAATGCCACTGGGTGTGCGGAAAGGATGGAGAAGCGAAGTGTTAGCAGCGAGGGAGGATATGGACACATGGCAAGGAAGATGCAGGTGACAGGGCCTCAGATCTCAGGAAGTGCACACTAGGGATGGAGGATGCAGACCTGTGCACTGGGAGGTGAATGCAAATGGCGGAGAAGCATGGGATGGAGGTTTCCAAGCACACCCAGGACAGCAGCTCACCTTGTTCAAGGTGGGCCCGCACGGCCCTCAGCTGACTCTCTGTACCAATATCGCCGATCACGATGAGCAAAGAGTACTTCCTCAGGTCCCAGCGTGCAGCCGCCGCCGTGGCTCCAGCCTCGCACAGCGGCTCCGCGGGGTTCTGAGCCAGCGGTGAGCCGGCGGGCCTTGGGAGCCCCAGCCCCGGAGTTGTCTCCATGACAACGCTGGGAGGCCGCGCAGGCCCGGCCTCGGTCTCCATGGAAACTCGGCGGAGCGCTAGGCCGGCAGCGTCCGCTGCAGGGAGAGTGCGCGCGGCTCTTAAAGGCCGGCGGCAGGCGCCGCTCATTGGCTGCTGCTTGTCAGGGGGTGGAGCACAGGCGCCGCAGGGGCCGGGCTGGGGCCAGGACGCTCCCGCTGCGGGGTCTTGCTTGGCCCGGGGATGGTGGCCGCCCCCTTAGCCCTCCTCCAGTTTTCCAGAGGGAGGTCCCACTCCGACTTGAGGAGGGGTGGGGGCTCTGAGGGACCCAGTGGAGGGGCGAGTCGATTGCCTCGGCGCCGGAAGAAGCTTCTAGTTAGGATGTGTCCCCGATAAGTACTGTCTGGCAATTCCGCAGCCTCGCCCGAACTGAGGGGAGCCATCTTGTCCCTGTCTGTCTCCAAGTTTGTATCGTTGTCTCCATCTCTGTATTATCTTTGTTTGGCGTTTTTCTTTTCTTTCTTTTCTTCTTCTTCTTCTTTTTTTTTTTTTTTCAAATCACTGCCTGCCAGAGCCCTGGTCTTCATCCTCGGTTTCCCCATCTTCCTTGCCCCAGGCCCTGGGAGTGCTCTGGAAGGCTGCGCAGTATTGAAGGGGACAGAATGACCTTCCGGCCCTGAGTCCCTGGTGAGTTGTTATGCCGGTAGCGGTCGGCTGGCTAGTCTCCATCTCTGCTGAGTTCAGGACTCGAGTGCAATGAGCTCAGACTGCAGCAAGGGGGATTTGAGTAAAACCCAGGAAAGACCTTTCCAGTCACAGGTGTTGTGAGATGTAAGTGATGTAAGGTTACTCAGAGAGATGGGTAACCTTAGGAAACTGTGGTATTACTTTCCCTGGGGGATTCTCAAAACAGAAGGGGCAACGTTTGAACCAAAGAAGAGATTGACAGTTCCAAAACCAAAACCAGAGAAAGGGAAAGGACTGAGGAGCCTGGTACTGGTTTATGACTGATTGAACATCTTTGTAAAAGTGGTGCTGTAAGTCTCCCCTACCCCATTTCTCAATGTGTCTCCCCCTACTCCATACTACAGAGTCTTTTACCCAGGTTACTGAATCATTTTGTGCATATATGTATCTAGTCTGTCTGTCACCCTAGGGCTCCAGCAGCACTTGTTTTTTGGACCATTTGTCTTCCACTTTGGGGATAATACAAGGCAGAAAGGAGCATAGTACCTCATTCAGCAAGGCTGCTTGTGAGCCACATTCTGATTGGGCAGTGTCTGCACGTTAAGTACCTCACAGCAATTCTGGCCCCTATCATGGAGCATGTGCAATAGAAAAACAGCGAGTCCATTCTGCAACCAATTTGGATATGGCCCTGAAAATCCTTTTTCCAGCAGAGAGGGGAAAATAAGAGTGTTGTCAGAACATCAGATGGTGGGGATGCCTCCACCCAGTATGACATATGACACAATGTTTTGCTACACCCCCACGTCCTTCTCCCCACTATTTGGGGATCCGAATCCAAAAAAGCGCGTGGAGAGATGTGCAATCAGAAAAAGAGTGCTATGTGGAAGCAGAGGGTCAGAATAGGTTGTGGGGAGAGGAAGGGGACAGTTTCCATAGCAACTGTAGAAATGAGGCCTTTAACTAGCACAGGGTCTCACAGTATAAGGGTCAGCACTAGTTAACCATAGGCTCTGCTTTCATCAAGTCGGACAAAGAGGTTAGACAACAGATCTGAATAGTATAGGGAAGGATCACACACTGATCACATGATAGGGGCAAAAATTCAGGCCTGTGATCTCAGCCCTTGCTAGAATTGGGTTTTATTAATTACAACTGCAAATGTAGACTCAAATTTTAATTCTAAAGGTGAGTATTTGTGCTGGATGGGTATTCTACAGGCTCTTTGCCAAAGGCAGACAATGTCACCCATGCTTTTGAACTATTTGAGATGAAAGACCCTTGAATTGTGGAAGGCATCTCTGAGGATACACTATTCAAAGAGGATGTTAGAGGAGGAGGTGCAAGAGGAAGGTTTTTTTTTTTTTTTTTTTGAGATAGGGTCTCTGTCACCCAGGCTAGAATGCAGTGGCATCATCATAGCTCACTGCA